>NW_026570261.1:600000-1163329 GCF_019649055.1 Paramacrobiotus metropolitanus
ACGACGGCTACACAGGTTGTAACGTCGATGCCTCCACCCTTCGCGGTCGCCCAGCAGATTAACACCAACGGCAGAACCGAAGCGGAATTGCGCCAGCAAGCGACATTGGCTCGTGCTCACATAGACACGATTAGCCAAGCACTGACGCAGACTTCACAAATGGATCCGAGCCACACTCAGTACAGAATGAAGTTGCTGGGTGAACTGTCGTACTACGAGAACCGTCTGAACGACGCTAACAAAAAGCTCCATGCCGAGGAACAGGAAACCCTCCGAATCTGCCAAGAAGCGGTAGCTCGGCATATTGCCCAGAGACTGGGAGAAGATCCTGGCCCTCCAAGTCTGACCACACAGGTCAGTACGCCGACCTCCCAGGCAACTCGGCCAACTCCGCGAAGTCCCTTAAGGATAAACGGAAGGCCAAGAAGGAAGCAGCAAAGCAGTCTACTAAACCGCAATCGACGGAAATACAGAAGAAACCAGTGAAGTCGGAAGCCAAGGAGACGACCAAACCGAAGTCGGACTCCACGGTGAAGACACCGAAGCCTAATCCGGCTAAGCGGCATAAGTCATCCGACGACTTGGACATCTCGGATGCCGGCCCACAAAGGACCGAGCAGAAAGAAAAAAGCCGCATGATAAGGATGCGGTCAAGCGGAAATTCCAAAAGGTAATGGAGCGAGCCGGCACAAAGCCGACTAAAACTCTAGTAGGTCGACCACAGAAGTCGTCCAAACCGCCGACTTCGACTGAGGATCCCCACATCGAAACCACATTCCGATGCGGAATCCGACCTGATTTCCGACATTGAAGAGAAGGACTGATCTACGACAATGGAGAAGGAGATCCCTATGAAGGATTCAAGGGTGATCTGGAGGAAATATTCAATCACGGCGCGGACACCGACGAATCACAGTGGCCAGCCCCAGACGACGTACGTGAGCGCCTTCCGGACAAACAACCGGACGATCCGGTTGACACGTTAATCCGTACCGTCCGAGTACACGTAAAAGTCGTAAGGAGCATCGAAAACGCCAGGAAAAACGGCGCAGACATTTACGAATTCTTGGTTCGAGACTTATCGAACAACATCTAAGTCGGAGGCGTAACCGGAAAATGGTTGACGCATCAACTTATGATGCAGATTGTCGCCTGGACTTCGGATTTCGGATTAGCAGTAGCCGTTCACCGACAATCGGGACGGATGGCCGAACTGCTCCCACCGGACCTCATCAAAGCACTTAGAAGTGCAGCTGCAAGGAACCAGGACGACACACCGACTAGAATTGCACGGTGTATCGGATACATTCGGAATCCCCGCGGATCGACATTGGTCCAAATCGCCCGTGTATACAACGTGATGTACATGGATAAAAAGGGGAACATCGACGAAATTATCATGAATAGGATAGGTGACCGCACCGCATCCTTGGTCGAACAACATACTCTCCAGACGACTAACGCGGAACGCGATGTACCTGTTCGGTACACCGTGCCTGACTTCATACCGGAACAACGTCGGCGTGAATTCAATCTCCGGATGTCTTATGTCAACACGGACAAGCCTCCGGCGGGCACGGAACCTACCGAAGTTTATAGCGACTCGAATGAACAACCGTCGGAAGATGCAGCCAATTAGCTGCATATAGCTCGAACGGCTGGACAGTCGTCACAAAGACGAGTCCAAGTCTTATCCCGACCTTGAGCACCCTTTGAACCGACAACATATGTCGGCACGGCATCAGCTCCAGCGGGACGAGCAAGCACGGCCAAACCAACTCGGAGCGCGAAGGGACGGTTTATTCCGAAGGACGCACAGTCACTTCCACCGTCCTCGCCCATGGAAATTTCGCCGGAGCCTGACGACTTGACTGAACGGAAGGAAAAGTCGAAGCCGACCAAGACGAAACAGAAGCCGGCTAAGAAGAAGGAACCGAAGTCATCAGAACTGATTTCGTCATCCGAGGAAGAAACTGATGACGATGATGACGAAAACGGCCAACCACCGCCGTCGGCCCCAGCACCTCAACAGCAGGGCGAACCGGTAATTCCGGATAAACAACCTGAAGAGAAGGATAGCGGCGACAAAGCCGACGATTTCAAAAGCAACGAAGACGACGGTGGAGTATATGTCCCTCGCCAGTACGGTAAACGGATACCATTAACCCCCGACACTGACGAGCGTGTTTTGTAACTTTTTCTGAGCGCTCGCTCTTTCCTGATTCGTTTTTCAGTTTACAGTATAATTGAACTAACTATGTACAGATATGTTAAAAATAAACTGTTGAAGTAGAAATTAGTTCGGCTGCGGAATCTCATAAAACGGGATATAAAACTGATAAAGAATAAAAAAAATTTCCTGATGAAGAAGAGCTATTGAAAATCAAATTTCTTCGTTCTAACAACATTGAAGAGTTTGCTAGCGTCCAAATGAGCTGCGGTCCACTAGATTCCTTCACTGTTCAACTCCAAAGCGCAAGTCGTAAGCTGGGAATTGTTTTCGGCTCTCTGATCATGGGGCTTCGCTTTCTGTTTGTACAAATTACTTTCTTTTGAGCATCTTTTGTTGTAACTTCATATACCTCATTTTTATCGCTGTTTTATTCTTAATCCCATGTTTATAGCACTGAATGGGTTCCTTGACTATATTTACATTATATACAATGCGAGTTTGAATCGGCTCGACCTGCTGTAATAGCCGACAAGGTTTTTTGGTTGCGGTTATCTGGCTGAGCCGGCGCAGCCGAGACGGCTTCGGTTGAGCCATTGCCATCTCTATTTTCAGCAACGCTTACTAGGAGGATTTCCGCATCACAGGTTACGAACTGGAATTAGCACGTGTGTGCGAGTACAAGTACCATCGGTTTCACGGGCGCATAAAATACAGTAAATTATACGCTATAAACCGAACGGTTGCATGTATACGTACTCATATTTTTCAACATCCCTGCAACGTCCCGGAAGACGGAGCGGTGAACGACGAAGCTGCTGTCGGAAGTGCGGGAGACACAACTGGGCAGCTGGGCTGATTTGCATATGCCACCTTCGCAACAGTTAACTACTTAAACCACGAGGACAATTTATTATACGGGCAAATCAAGATTTCGAGCGAAAACGGTTTGGCGTATTGAGTCTTCCTTTAATAAAAAGACCCGGTACATATATATTGCAAGTCTCTGTAAATTCAAGCGATCAGTAACTTTCGTGCAGTCTCAAACCAAGAGTCGACGTTTTTCCTGTCAGAAAATGCAGTAAAAAAGTGTGTCCTACCAAAACAACATGTACTTTGCAACAGTGTTCCGGGTAAACCGGCTTCGAGTCGGCCTATCCGTTTAAGCCTACGTTGAAGCTTACGTCTAAGAGGAAAGCTGAGCCGGTTCGGGTAGGAGAGAAAAAGCTTTCGAGCCCCTTCGTAATTTAGCCAACCGCACAGCAAATGAGCTGCCAGAACACTGTCGTCGTTCGCAATGACATCGACCTTTATTGGCTGAGAAACATTTCAGAAACATTATATCTCCGTACACGCGCTCTTCCGCTTTAGATCCGCATAGGTCAAACCCATTTGGATTCATGCAGACCGTGTGCGGCTCTTTGGGTTCACTGAGAACACGCACAGGAATGAAATTTTGCATTGCATGCCGGTTTTTGCGGCTCTCCGCGACGAAGACAATGGGCCCTTTCGCTTTCGGCCAGGCGTTGTGAATATGGTCACTGCATGCCGATCCTGCCAAATATTTCGTGTTAAAACGGAGATTTGCTGAACGGAGAAACGTTCTAATAAGGCTCGCATGGAACTGGTGGATAAACGCCAAATTGTAAACCAAATTTTTGTCACTTCCTTCCGCCTTATTTTATGCCGAGTTGACGGGCTCATGTATAAGAAACGTTTCAATCCAGTCAGCAGGGCGCACCACATTTTTAGCGACGCTTCCGACAGGTCTCGGATCATTAAGCACTTTCGCGACGCGAAGAAACCGGATGTTCGGCTGGCCAACTTGTTGGACTACTGTCGATTCCATCTTTGAATTCAGCGAGACGGATGCATGTTCGTTGTTATCAGTCTGGCAATAGATCCAGAAACATTGCAGTGGATGGCCACAACACTGTCGGAAATGCTCCACTCGGGCCGACTTCCCACCGCTTTACCACAAAGACATTAGCGGCAATAAAGACCTCCCTTACGAAACAGGTTAGAGGCGTCGCGCTCCTCCATTTAGATAGCAAATTTGCCACAACAAAAAGCCCACCCCTGCATCAAAAATTTTACAGCCTTTTCGGTTTTCGATTCCAGCGGCTTAGTGGAAGTTTTCAGTCACAACCTAATTCAGTTTCGGTAAAAATGGGACGTAGAATAAGGGAGGTTTTAATCTTATTTCTAGAGCTAAGGTTGTAAACTGCTTTACCTATATAATTGAGACTGCCGCTGCAATTACTGTACAACCTATCTGTCAAATACAATGTAGGACTAAATGGTCGCATAGCCCCATACCCAGCATTCTGTACGCAAGCGGTGCAGTCACTTGTACGAAACGGATATTTTGAACTCAGTCGTACAGTGCACTGCGCTGAATGCGTACTGAAAGTGGAGATGTTGGGTATGCGACCATTTCGTCCTAAGCTGTATATATGATCAGCAAATAATTGTTCATCTGCTCGCGGTAAATTTGTACATATTTCGCTCCATCCGGTGCGTAAATATGACCGCTAGCAGAATAAAATTGTGAAAAATTTCCCAGCAAAATAAGCAAGATATCCCTTACCGAATCCGTAAGGGAGTCCTCCGTTGACGCTAAGGCCTCTGATCCTTGCAACACAAATTTTCGCAAGGCGAAAGAGGCGCACCCTGCCGTATAAAGGGCGCACCCGATAGCTAAACTGCAGTGATGCAGTACAGTCGGTATTCTTGTCGTAGTCTGCCGCGTTCCATCTCTCATTCAGCTGCGCAACCGGCTAGTGGCGGTTGCGGCTAGAAGACCGGTTATGGGCTTCCAGAATTAGATTTTATTAGAAAATAATTCGAACTACATTCTGCGGATGTACCGCAAGCATGCAGGTATTTGGTCTTCCTCCACTCTAGTAATGCCCGGAGTGACACTAGTTGCAAAGGTCACTAAGGCTTGGCTGCAGTCGAATAGTGCAAACTGCAAACCTGTCAGGTATAATCCACACGAGCATTAAAATTACATATTTCAGACTTATCTTTGTTAGCCAGGACGTTGATGGAGCTTCAATTAGATTGTAAGCTGAAAGGAGCCTTTCATTGTAAATAATCATTCCAGCCGCCGCCGCAGCAGATATCCCCTATTTTTGACGGCATTGCAGTTCGTAACTTGTTCCAGCGTGGACACCCAGAGTGCAAAAGATGCTGGACACATACGGTGATGGTGTGATCACATAGAAATTTGATCAACTTTTATTTACGACTACAGTGATTAATACCTTTTTCCGAAAAATGCTGTCCGAACTTGACTTGACAATAAGTTAAACATGGCAATAAGGCACTAACTGACCAGCAGATACCAATACAGTAGCGCCTTTTGGAAGATCTAAAACAAATACACGCATACATGCGCGCCTAATATTTCAGAAGAGATCGTACGTTGGCATTTACAGATGCAGTATATTACGCTTGTATCACGTTTTCTTATGTCATTTAAGCTGTTATCCGCATACCAAAATGTAGAGAATTTATTTCTCTACAATTCAGTATATAGTTTATCCGGGAAAATTTAAAATGAGCGATACAACGAACGTTTTACCGAGAATGTCTAAATCCCATCTGGGAAATCATCTTGCGACCGCCGGCGTTTGCCAGTGCCGTGCAGTAACGCAGCACCAGACCATTTAATTTTGTTTAATGCCTTATGGAAGTCTCTCATAAAGTTTTACTTGACATATTCTACACCGAAACGTAGAGAAATAAATTCTCCACATTTTACTGCCTTACCTGACAGTTACAATCTATCCAGAAAACGTTATAATCAACGAAATAACATTCAAGCCATAGAAGCTGAAACATTCTGCGCACATGTGCAGTACTGTGCCCGCATGCACGCGCCTATTGCTCATTGCTTTTTTTAAAATTACTTTTTATTTTTTGGCCCCTGCGGGCGATTCGTGAGCCTGCGCCTAGCATTGAATGGAGCTATATGCCCGACTGGTAATACACAAAGGTTACCGTCATCCTGTCTGTTTTGTCGCAGTTCCGTGATATTTGAAAAAAAACATGTTTAAAAGTTCGCTTATTGGATACTCGTGCATACGTCGGAAGGAGCATACGTATGTTATGCCAGCGCTGGTCAGCCTGCGCACATCTGAACTTCAGGAAATTTCCTGTCATCATCCATAATGATCTTTTTGGTGGAAGTACAGATATGTGGATGTTTCTAAGTACTTTGAAGTACTGTAATTACTTTGTGCTGGTAAATACTTCTTGTACTCGTAATTAATACGTACTGGTAAATACTTCCGGTAAACACTCGTACTGCAAAATAACAACGTCCCAGTATAAGCGGTCCACGCTCCAGATAAAGCACGGATCACACAGTTTATTAATACAATATTTAATTTGAAACGTTTATCATAATTATTGCAAGTTTAATACGCTACATACATACTGGAATAATTCATGATTATACGAGTACAAGCGCCCTACAGAGCCCTACGGCCAAGCGGCATAACAACAGCGATTAAAGTTTAATATCAATATATTTTTCTTCGGTGGTAAGCGCAGCATAGGCAAGAAAAAGCGCAGCGTAGCCAAGAAAATATATCATGTAAATTTATAAACGGACAGACAAAAGCAACAACAGTACTTCGATTGGAACCGTCACTGGATCACTTATACTTTACGGTGCAGCTATCGGATACTGCAACCCACGCTATCAGATCGACAGATACGTAGCACGCCACATGGTCGGTTAGCTTAACTACACAGTAAAAAGTGTGGTTCAGCTAACCGATCACCAACCGGCAACCGCCCCATGTGGCACACTGATATCGAGTGCTGAGTGATCGGATAGCTGCAGTATATTGTAACAGTGATCCAATGACGGATTTAATCGAAGAACTAAAATTTTATGTTATTGTGCTAGTGTCGCGATGGTAAAATTTTTAAGACATTTACAAACGCTTTAAAATTTAATTGTAGACGATCTTAATAGCCGGATCCTTTTCATAATTCTTCTAAAAATTACTACCTTTAAGTAAATCACTGAGAAGAATCATATATGGCAGTAGTATGTATTGAGAAATCGGAATATGTCCCGCAACAGAGTATCATACACAAGTTGACACAAAATACAATACGATACACGTTATCATTATCACTAGCTTCACAATTTTTTTAATTTTTCTCGATTATTAACAGCAGGATCGTTGATGATCCAGGATCATCGATTGATTGCATCGTCATCAATGATTGTATCGTTTCGCTTCGCCGACGGCTGACCTTACTGTGCTTGGCCGACCGGAGTACTTGTACTGAATATATCTATAGAAGTACCGGCTTTCGCTCACCTATACATAACAAGATTTTTTAAGGCGCACAAAAATATTATGTTTTAGGAAACTCCACTAACTAACACGTGCAAGAATATGCGCAATTTGATTTGGGGAGTGTATCAAGTCGCCATTTAAAATCATCCAGGCAGAAGCTTGCTATCCTAGATACAAATATTTAGTAAAATGTCTATAAGGACTCCGATTCTAAATAGCTGTCGAGCACTGACGATCGACCTACATCGTTTTCTGAAACCTGTGCCATAACTCCCTTCAAACGGTTCCACTTTTTTCGCTGGTTAGATAACTTCCGCTATCGACAGGAGCCTATATTAATACACAAACAGATTGCCGTCAGTCTATGACTTTCTTTATCTCGGCGGCTCCGGTGCGTATACGAAACAATAATAAGGCTCGTAATGAGGCAGTTTGTTAACAAAATTCTGCTTTGTAATTACCGTTAGTTGTCGTTCTAAAAAAATCCATATCGCAGTTCTTCGTTTACTACACTCTACTGAATACACTTATTATTAGCAGAACTTAAGTGTTATAACTTTCGCACTGGTATAGGCTTGCTATAAGAAACAGAATTATTGAGACGTACCTCGTAAAATTAATTAACAATGATCATACATATGTATACAGCGCCCTACAACGCCCTACGCCTAGCGGCATGACAACAGCCATTCCAACGATTGTGAGCTTTCACTGACGAATAAGCGCAGAATTACCAAACACATAATTACGTAAGTTTCTAAGTGGATATAAAAAAAGCAGCAAGAGCAAAAACGTTTGGTTGATGCTACGTGCACGGGAAAAACAAGGGCAAAGTTTTTACAAATGATTCTTCAAACCGATTTTTGGGTTCGAATATGAAAGCGCAAACGAAGCCAACTAACTGATCTACTGTACTAGTGAAATTATATCAGGGTCCAAAGGGGTGGTTGTGTTCAAGGAGCGATCCCCAAAACAGGAGCGCTATATTCGGGTGTTTATACTGTGGCACTGGCTACCGCATTTTTTTAAGGGTTTGCCCGGGAACGGCTGCATTCGAACCAGAAATAATGCGAGGTTATATGGAGGCCGCATTCGATCATATTTCGATACTATTAAAATAGCGGCAGGGTTGACAAAAGCCTGACCAAAAAGGCAGAATTTCTTCCTTCACCGTGTACCTGGATTTGAGTATATAGGGGGCAAAACTAAACGTGTTCCACGGTTCCCCTGTATTGTTGCCGTCACCCGGCTGGAGTTAACCATATGTATTGCCGTAACGTCACTCCAGGCGGGTGACGGCAGCAGTACAGGGGAACCGTGGAACACGCTTAGTTTTGCCCCTATATACTTCAGAATACAGTATGCCCCAATTAAGGGCGGCTGAAAAATCTATGAAAAAAAGCAGCGAAGTTATAATTTAAAAAGACAAATTCAAAAATATTTAAATGTAAATGTGCAATTCCGTGCACACAGCCAAAACCGGAAAGCGGCGTCCGTGCACGCAGCGAACACCAGTGCGGATTTAGAAAGGTCACCCGTGCACGCAGCCAACGCCCGTGCTTACCCGTGCACGCAGCCATAACGAAAAAGTTTTTGTTTTCCGTTATTGTTTTGCCGTGCTGGTGGTCAAATCGCAGTTTACTTGTATTCGCAAACTTTATAAAAGTAATACTTTGGAAATAAAGTGCAGACAGTGACTTTTATATGCAGGTAGTGAGCTCGACTTGTCCGTTATGGCCAGCTCTGCTGGCCATAATCCCCGGTCATCTTTGGTTCCACGTGACAAATCGTCATCAAAATTTTACCAAAACGCAATTCTTTTTTGCCAAATTGGTTGCGGAAAACCGATTTTTAAATCTGTATTCCCGCTCCGTGTACGTATCGCATACCTTGGATTCTTACCTGCACGTAGATATATGTAGCGTTTTCTTGGACTTCACTTCCTTCTGCGATAAGCAAGCAAAGTGAATTTGGAACTACCCGGGTATTCCTGGAACGTTCCTTTTAATGTTCGTAGAATTTATGGAAATTCTGTTAATAACAGTGCAAACAGTCATTTGATATAAACTATAAATTAAATTACGTACCTTTTTATTGTTATTTATCTTGGACAAACCCAGCTGATCTGCCAGAATGCTCCTCTTCTTACCATTTCGGATACCCAATGCGTACTGCGGCATCATTACGGGTCTTGTTATTACGAGCATTTTTTTATGGAGAGGGCTTTCAAAGGCTCAACCAATCTATCCCTGTACTTGCTGCCGTCACCCGACATTGTTGTTATAGTGGTGCTTACGTACCGCGCGAATTTAGAAAAACGATATGCCGCAAAACCATACTCCAGCCGGGTTACTGCAGTAAATACAGGAATGGATTGGTTGAGCCGTTGAGAGAGGGCCCCTTGACTTTGAGAGAGAGAGGAAGATCAGAAAGTCCCTTATATATTATAACTTTTTTATATACTGCACTCAGTTTATTTATGTAGTACGAAAACTTAACTTTGTTAAGCTACACAATGCTTTGTTATAGAGTTATGCGTTGTACATTGCACACTATTGTAAACACTGCACCTGACCATGAGCCTTATGTAGGTATACTGTAATGTGAGTGCTCGTACGTGTATAGCACGCTATAAATTTGTACTTATCTGATTAATACTAGTGTTAATCATAATTGTACCAGAGCCCTACGCCTTCTCCACGGCATGACAAGAGTGATCTAGTTGTATTAAGTAGTGTTGGGTAGTAAAAGTCCTTGCCAATATACTTATTTTTACTATCTGCTTTGGAAAGTTTACTTATTTTTACTTACTATTCAAAATTTTTCGGGACTTTTACTTACTTTTACTTTTTATTTCAATTTTCGCAGGGACATTTACTTACTAAATTAAAGTAAATTTACTAAATAAATGTAATTTAGCATTGACAGTTTCGAATTTCGCTAGTTTCAGAGCGCAACAGACTACTGAAAATAATGCAGATAAATTTCTTATGCATTAATCGAGCTATACAGGTGCATACTGAAAAGTAAATACTGCTGCTTTTGAGGACGGCAGGCTGGCAGCCGACTACTGCGCACACCCACTTTACCTGCGAGTGGCGGCGGCTGACGCCAATTTTCCGTAACGTTGATAAAACGAATTAGTAAATAATTTAGTAATTGATTTTTATTTATTCAACACTGAACCTTAATATTTACTTACTTTTTACTATTCCGGCAGCACATTTACTTACTTTTACTAACTTTGTTTCCAAAACCTTACTATTTACTAGACTTTTAATATTAGGCGGACTTTTACTAAGTAAAAGGCCGTTATTTAATTTTATTTAGTAGCACAACACTAGTATTAAGAGAGTAAAGTATTTAATTTTTTGGCGGTGAATAAAGCGCAGAATCGCTTAGCAAATAAGTACAGTAAATTTCTAAAAGGGACAGCAAAAGCGGCAACAGAGATAAACGTTTTTTTGCTTATCGTGAAAGAGGTCAATTCGTTGTAGTCGCGTGTTCACTGCTAACTGTCGTCTACCGATCTCAGCCAAGACTGCAAAAACAATGATCCTTCACAGGATACAGGAGGCGACCGCGGATCAAATTACAGGCAGCAGCGACTGCATCAAGCATCTCGTACCACTCAATGACATACACAGATTTTTTACACCTTAGTGACCTTACCCTCCATTTTAGGCCTTGTCGCCATTGATTAAATGAATATAAAACACATACTGCCGCCAACGTACAAGTAGAGACAATACCCAACGTACAATGTCGCTCCAGGTACAGGTGGCCGCGTGACAAAACCTACGCAGCTGTACTGTACTATCGAATGCCACCTAAACTATCGAATACTTACTCTAGACCAACAAGGAAATGGGACTTTAGTAAAAAATGACGCGCAGAATTCTTCCTGCAAGAATCAAAAACAAAAACATACAACATGCAGTGTCATCTGCCCACGGTTTGCCTTCTTTAGGATGTACACACTCACTGCACAGTATTTCGCCAGTTGCCGGCTGCAGCAATAACCTGTTGCGATTTCATGTACACCTCGAGCGAAACTGGGATGAATTACTTATAAGTACGGCTTGGCGAAAGATACTCAAGCAGGATTGGAACTGCTCACGTTAACACTGTCAGAAGTTTGGTTGTGTGCTGCGATGCAGCTTTCTCATAAGTACACAGTGCGAAAACCGTTGGGCGTTGCAAAGCGTGAGCATATCCTACCACGACTGGACTTCGTGGAACACTCGACCGCATCTGGCGCTGCGGGCTATGGTTAGCCGGCTGTTTATCGTAGCCCAATCGTGCACGGTATGTTCACAGCACCGATGGACCTTGTATTGACTATCCTTAGAAAGTTCTTGTATTATTATTTCGTATATAGATATTTCGATGGGCTGTATATTTGGTACATATATATGTATATTATTTCGTATATTTCGATGGGCTTATATTTTTAATTTTTTTTTGTATCTCACTCATTAAACGGAGAAATTGCAAAGAGCTGGATTAGGAATGCTCTATAGATGCCACTATTTGTGCCGTTAATTATGTCATTTTATTCTGTAAAAACAGTCGGAAACGGAGTTGAGATCACTTAGAACATTCTGAAAACCACTAATGTCGTGCAGCTAATCGAAATTTCAATCCTAATCGAATCGAAATCGAATCGAATCGAAATCGAATCGAATCGAATCGAATCGAATCGAATCGAATCGAATCGAATCGAATCGAATCGAATCGAATCGAATCGAATCGAATCGAATCGAATCGAATCGAATCGAAATCGCTAATCGAATCGAAATCGAAATCAGCTAATCGAATCGAAATCGAGCCGTAAGGTATTTTGCATAAAGTATATATGTAATAAGGCTCTCTTGCGTCCTTCTCTTAGATTTCACGCGGGAGCGTTTCTTGTTGAGAAAAAACATACTGTACGTCAAGAAGACAATGGTGTTTTGATTCACGAAGCGTTTTTATTCTTTATTATTCTGCTTGTATAAAAAGCTCCGTGCTTACCAAGTGAAAAAACCGCTACTTTATGATGACGCGTCTCAAATTCAGGTGAAATGTTACGCAGGGAGCAGCGAATTACAGTAATTTTACAGTAATGAATTTTTGGGACTTCCGACGCTCGACGCAGGTGGCACCGCCCGGTGTGGCATCGTGATTCGGCTCACATTTTGAGAATTTTCGAAGTTTTCCATCCTTTGATTTTGGATTGTCGGGAAAAAAAGTGGCTTCTGCGCAGCTTTGGGTGCAGAATGAAGAATTACGGGAATCATTCTAAGTGTTATCTGTGCTGTTTTGAACCAGACTTGTGCACACTCCAAGGATTCTGCCTGCGCAACGCACAACAAAATGCAAATTCTACTGTCACTGCACTGACTGCAGCACTTTGTTTATTATCACTACCGCCTTACACGGTACATGTACCTGCATCAGTGATCAATGTGCAGGTATAAATGCAGCGCTTTAAAAACCCCTGTTCAGCCATAACGTGGTATGTAATCCGTACGGATGACTGGAACAGTACAGGGAAGGTGTATGATATGCAACTGATTTCCCCCATATAAGTTAAATTTCCAGCTGTACAGAAAAAAACGGCACCCATTTTTTGCCTAGATGCGCCGAGTGTACCGAGCATAATTTCCGGTTTATTCGTTTTTCAAAGCTTTACAAGTAATCCAGATATGGAGTGCAAGGGAATATATTTCACTGATGCCGGTTTGGACCTGGATTTGAGCCGTTTGGCGTTTACTGTATGTTGACGTAGTGTGTTTGATAGGTATATTCGTATATCAATCAATGGCGTATACGCGAGAAATACGTAATAAACAAGGGAAATATAGATAGTAACCTACATATATGTGTCAGTGTGCTTTTACGTGGTGCTTTTACGGGCCGCTGGTTTTCCGGGTTCCCCGTTGCTATCCCGTGCATATGCACCAGCACGCTCTCTCGGAACCGCGGAATGGCGTCGTAATATCGGCACCACGGGCAGCGGTATAATTTCCAATCGTGGTGCGATCGGACTCGTACCGCTGCCGCTTAAACTCGTTGATGGTGTTTTTCCAAGTCATATGTTCCTTCTGTGAAATCAACTTGTGTTAGTGCGGTTTCTGTGGGAAAGGGCTGTCTGTACCAAGCGAAACAAAAGCGGCAGTTACTGATAACGAATTAAATAGTAAATGAACAGTTGCCAAATTAGCAAGCTTGATGTTTTGCTAAAACAAACACTTCGTTGACTTATATTTCGTACACTTTTATTTTCTCTAGTGCTCGGTAAACATGCATTTACTCCGTTTGCAGCATGGTGCATCGGAATAAGTTTCTTCGTAGACGATAAAAGCTAGTAAATACTGTACATGATTATTTAAATATTATTCACCAAACACAATCTTGCTTTCCGTATTTAATTTTAAATTTAACGGGAAGCTGTTGCACAGCATTTTTGTAATTGTGTGAGAAAATCGCCCTGTAGTAAAAGATAATATTTATAAGTTGCATAATGCATAATCAGCCGTAAACCACCATGACCTTTAGTATAACAATAATATTATTAATATTATTATGATATTCTTATGATGATTATCATTATTATGATATTATGATAATTATGATATTATACGTATGTCCGTATAATTATTATATCTATTTAAAATAACCTGTATACAGTACTTAAATATACGTATCATGCACACAACAGAGTTACATATACAGTAACAGGACGGCCGCGCACATACATTTTCGGGTGGTTAGAAAACTGTACCTTAATTGTACCATTAAGGGATTTGGCCCGGTACATAGCACCAAATTTGTATATATCCACGGCAACTTTCGCTGTCGCGCACTCCCAAACACTTTTTTGCATTGTTTTATGATATTTTGTAGCCAAAGGATTCGTAAACATAGGCGAAAAAACCGTTTCTGCGCGCAACATCTGGTTCGGGAGTTATTAGTGAAATAAAATTCCAAAAGTTTAAACGCGGGGAGGTGTACCAAAAGTCTCATTATGAACCGATGATTTTTAAATTTTGCACGAAAACACACATTACTACGAAGATCGTTTTGGTACCAAACCAGCTTTCTACCATTTTTTTAAAATTTTAAAATAATTTTTAAAATTTTTTAAATTCATTTCAAAATTTGAAAAAGATGCATTAGAAAGCTGGTTTGGTACCAAAACGATCTTCATAGTAATGTGTGTTTTCGTGCGAAATTTGAAAATCATCGGTTCATAATGAGACTTTTGGTACACCTCCGGGCGTTTAAACTTTTGGAATTTTATTTCACTAATAACTCCCGAACCGGATGTTGCGCGCGCAAACGGATTTCACGCCTACATATATAAATCCTTTGGCTACAAAATGTCATAAAGCAATGCAAAAAAGTGTTTAGGAGTGCGCGACAGCGAAAGTTCCCGTGTATGTACCCGAATTTGGTACTATGTACCGGGCCAAATCCCTTAATCCTTACCCGGAGCTTCTTGGCGAATTGCTGGATCAAACAGCGGGGGGATCCAGCCATCGGTAGCGAAGTATTGGTCAATGTCAATTGTCAAGCCTTGAACGTCCCCAGTCAACGAGTACGGATTCCTCGCCGTTTACTATTTCTCTATAGATAAAACAATCCTCCATATAAAATAGTTTCGCTGACGAAGATAAATATCCAGCATTAAATAATGGAATTTTTACCTGTACAGGGCCTTGCAAGGGAAGGGAATCTTTGGATCCACCATTCCGTATTCCTTGCGAGGCATACTGATAACTTCTATAGATATACAAATTTTTAATGGATTATTTGTGGCTTGACTTCTTTAGGTGTGAAAAAGCTTGAAGCTTAGTTATTGTATTTGATTGCATTGCGAAAGCCATGATATGACATATGACATGCAAGCCCCGCTCTGTACAAAAGTTATCGTTGTCATGGTGCGCTTATAGCGGATGGTGCCGGATACAATACAAAGCACAGAATCTACAGTACTGTATGTTAGTGATAAATAATGCAGTACAATTACTGTAACTAAGTAAGTATTGTATTGGTACGTACTTACTTATGCGAAATAGACGACTGTACCGACGGTTACAACCATCCAGAAAATTTAATAAAAAAAACTTTATTGCAGTTGTCTTTATCCATTTAAAAATTTACATACGCTGTACATAAGCGCCATGTTCAGCCAAAATGTCACGCCCCAGCCGGGCAACGGCAGCAGCACAGGGGAACGGTTCGAGTTAAATGGTTTCCCCCCTTCTATGTATATTTTACACGTGTAACATCGCTATCAGTATAAGATCGCTGTTGTCATGCCGCTTAAAGTAGGCGTAGGGCTCTGTAGGGCGCGCGCTTGCGTAATCCTGATATATTCATATAATTAAGTAAATACTGATAATATGTACAGTATATAAGTGCAGGACTACTCACATATTATTGAAACGCGAAAAAAGTAAAACACCAAAGTAACCGGAAGGACTTAATGGGACCGGTTCCAGACAGCGATATACTGGTCAGCGGTCAATTGTTACAAATTAATTATAATTTTAGTTCATCTTACTGTACTTAACTTACTTTAAAGTAAATATTGTTGCTGATATAAAATAGCATGCTTACCAGCTGATAAGCCCCAATAAGCTGCTCTTCTGATCATTTTGATTCGTATATTAAACCAGGCGTGTTTTAGTAATATTGCTGTACATTTATGCTGGTGCACGGGAAAATACGGTACAGGCGTTGGCTGAATCATTTATGCCCGATTGTGCGCGCTCCCGGGGTTTGGCTGTCTACATGTACACAGGCTGTTCGCACGGAGAATTTTAATATTTTCAACTTTTAAAAAATAGTTTTTGTATTGTCGTGCGACGTACAGAAATGTACCAGATTTTGTGCAGTGTGTTATAAATTCTTCTTCGTAATGCCCCGGTCATACTGTACTCTGTACTTCGTGTTCGAAGCCTTTAAAATAGTTCTAATCAAAAAAATGTGTCAACAGTATGATCGCAAGCTGTTCTAACTTCTAAGCACATTTTGCTTAGAACAAAAAACTATGACCACTCTTCGAACAAAATCTTTAAAACTTGTTTTATAACCATATAAAACATGCTTTAGTGGGGAGGGGCCTAATCAAACTTCTTAATAAGATGGTTTAGTACTTTTAACCAATAGTAGCGCGCATGGTTATAACATAACCATGCGCATGGTCCATGCGCATGGTTATAACACCGTATTCCCATTTTTATATGTCTTGATAATGCGGATATCATTTGAATACACCTAAAAAAGTACTGTCAAAAGCACACAGCATTCTTGAATTTATCTGGAAACGAGTTTTGTTGCTATCATTTAAAAGCGCGACCAACATCTGTAATAATTAACCAAAAATTGTAATAATTTGACCATTCATAACCGGCACAAAATGAGCAAAAAATGGGAGCAATAAAACGAGGCTCGTTTATTCCGTTGAGGTTGCGACGAGATATTAAGGCGGCACAAAGAATAATAAGAGAGCAGTAATGCTTGTTTCTTTCGGAAAAGCGGAAACTGCATCGAGTAATATTGGCAAAAACTGTTTTTAAAATACGAAAGCCCAAATTTAAATTCTTGTAATTTTTGGAAGTTTGTGGTACTCTGATGAAGTGATGCTACAGTAGTCTGATTTTTATTTTCAAATTTTTGGATCAAACGGGGGAAGTCTCTATCAGAACAACTTTAGCGGTATGACCAGCACACCGATAAAACTGTCCTAAGTATACTTTTGCGAACAGTTTAACACTCAAACACTTACCACCTAAAACAAATTCGTTAGATCCTGTGCTAAGGAAAAAGTTCTAAAATTTTCGTTAGAACACGAAGTATGACCGAGGCATAAGTCACGATTAATAACGCTCATTTCGACTGGACAGCACACTGACTAGTGAGAATATGAATTAATATCAGTAATCATTACGAGGCTACGAGATCGAGCATGGAAACTTTATTCAATAGTGTAATGTAAATGTGTTTTTAAAATAAAGGGAATTATTCTTATAATAAGTACATGCGCCAGAATTACCGTGAATGTGTTGCAGGGGTAGCAAGTTTGAGATTTTTGATTTCCGATCTATTGATCTTACATTATAGCTGGTGTTTTTCTGTGCAAGCGGCATCGACCTTTTACGTTATGACTGAGTGTAAGTTCGAAGAAAAAACTACGGTATCAGAATTATACTGCAAAATGTAAAAACAGAAACTCGTGCACAGAACTTTCACCCGTTCCCATAAAACATGCAACTGAACAAGGAAAACCCATGCGACCCCCGTGCAACCAGCCAATGTAGGCAGCCAATAGTCGTGTTTTCCGGTGGAAGCACTGACTTAGTATGACCGTAATATTACTAGTTTAGTATTGTTTTAAGTATTCCGTTTGTTCAGTACGAGTATGTATGCAAAACATTACTTAAGCAAAATGCAGTCCAACTAAAATTGAGATCGGAAAGTGCCCGGGCCCGCCATTACGCCATAGTGCTCAGCTTAATCACATGCATGATGCAGCAGCCGTAATAATTGCCGTACATTGGCGCTCTCTAAAATCCATAGCTTTACGCTTTGTATCTGCATTTGTATTTCAACTGTCAGCAGTGTGCGGTACTGTGTGCATTACACCTGACAAGCAGAGGGATCCTGTTATGTTTGGACATGGTGCGCTGGTCAGTACAACCTTTTGCTGCTCTGCAGATCTCATCCGCAGTATCAGTGGAATTAGAAAAATAGAATAAAGGAAATTTTAACTACATTTTAAGTGTAAGCACGGGCCTCAAGTCCAAACACAACAGAGAAAGTCCTACATACCTGAATATACTGTATTGTAATGACGTGAATGTTGTCGTATCTCGTATCAGTCGTATGTACGTGATAATCATTATAATAATACTATTATCACGTTTACTCAAGCGCCCTACACCCTCGTCAAAAAGTTTGTTATAAACCGTATCAACATACCTCAGATGTTAAGACTTTTATCATAAAATGTGCCGACGGTATGATTTTGGCAGCAGATCCTATGTAATGATTTATATCAATATGAGAACGTATCGAAGTTACAAAATTTATTCGAAACTCATGTCCGCATCGATCAGCGCTGGCGAAGATCGGTATCTTCACAAGCACGATATGCGGCATTTTAGATGTGCGCGCGAACGTTCTGTAATACTAAATTTAAATAGTTATTACCAAAAAATGACAATACTTGCCCCGTAGTAAAAATTAGTACTTACTAGAGCCGATTTTTTTCTATAGAATTGTATGTTTCTTGTATTCCCAAAAATACCTTCTCCGAAAATTGCTGCTTGTTAATCAGATTAAAGTTATCACTGCTAAAGGCATATTATAACAGTGTCAACATCATGATATTTCATTTACTTTGCCGGCCGACCGACATTGATCGTCTTTTTAAACCTCAAAAGCTTTTCAAATCTATGTCGCCGTTACACTTAGAGCATTAAAGTTCTTCTACGAAGCCTTGTTACGTAATCTTTTATCAAAATCACAATTTCTATGCAAAAACAAAAGGATCGGTCGACTGACAAGAATTTTTCTCAAAAACAAAAGTCTCAAAAATAAAAAATTTCTCAAAACAAACGGCGCTAACGCGACAATTAGAGGCAAAGCGTTAATGACATCGCGTGAAAGTGTGAAACTGCACGCGCGGTTGCTTCAGTACTTTAGTTACAAACTATGGTCACTAAAAGCTCCTTTTATGCTACTCATGATTGGCTGTAGAGCAGTTTCATTGTTCACCACTGCTCACGTTCAGCGCCGTTGCGCCCAATTTGATTTTACCAGCCAGTTTCGGAAACGGGATTTTTCCATTGTTTTATAACAGCTTTCAAAATGATTTATTGGAATTCTGTTTGGATCTTTGACGTTGTTTTGCTTGGTGGCTGTCGACAGCCAGATTTCATTTTAAAACATTAATACAAACACTGCTAGTGTTGATATTTATGCGTGAAACTGTGACGCACGGCATGTTTGTGGAAGAAAGTGCGACCTCCAACCCAGCCTGCAATGTTGCGAGGACCCACAGCAATTTTGGACTAATTATAGGGTAGGAGCTGATCGAATAGTTTCCAATTTACACATCACAAAGATAGTACGTGTCGAAATAGTTTGTGCGTTTTTATTTCCAGATCCTTAGGAGGCACTGCTTAGCTGGACAAATGTGCATGAAGACATGCAGTAAAGTAACAGGTAAACCAGTTGTGTAGCGGAGCGCTATTTTCAGCTACAAAACAATAAAACGAATTTTGCTTTAAAGAGAATATTAGTCCTTTTTGTTATCTTAAACATAGAAAACGAGCAGATACTAGATTTTTACTAAAGAATTTTTCATAAGGTATATTAAAGTGCAGCAGTGACAAGCTCAACGTATTTATTGAAATTTATGTCAATTTAAATTTTTTTTATCGCCTATTTGCATGTCGACATGCACGTCTTTTTTGTCGCTTATTTGCTTGTCGACATGCCTGTTTCAAAAGCGGTGGCGGTCAGTGCGTAATTTGCGGTAGGTATATAAAGAGCATAATTTTTCCATAACTTTGTTTTTGCCATTTTTGAATCTCTTCCAAATAATAAATTTTAAAAAAAAATAAATAACGTATTTAATGCGTTGTTGCTGCACTATCCTGACCATTGCAGCTGGCTTGTAAAGACAATACAGAATTTTTATATCAGAGTTGTCGATTTTTCCATCGCTTTATTTTATTGGCAAAATGCTCCGTTAACAAAAACAATAATTCTTAATTTAGGATTTTTGTTTGAAAACTGCATGTCGACACGCACAGCAATTTTGTTGCTGGTGTATTAAAAGTCCTCTCACGCAGCGCTTTTCTATAGCGAATGACCGTACTTGAATGCAGTAGATCTGAAATGCAGCATCTGTTGCGTTCAAGTAAAACTTGAATGCAGTTATTGTGCAGCTGAAAATATCATATAGTAAATAAGTTAACCGTGCTGATGGTTCAAAATTTAAATGTTTTGCAGGGCAGATGGAGTACTGCTCTCCCGGTCCTTGGCCAGACGCAAATCCACCGGGAAGTGCGTGGATGTCGACATCCACAATTGAGCTTGCCATCGTGACGATAATTAACTTGTGCATTTAGTAGTCGCTAATGCTATCCATGCTGGCTCATTTGTAATTTCTATCGTTCTTGTCAGTTTTCCTTTTATGCTTCTGGCGCACTATCGAAATCTATTTTTGTATTTAATTACGTTGGTGTTTTCATGAGAAAGTATGTCTCGGATGCTGGTTTTTTATGCTAAACTTGTTATGTCGTATATGCCAAAATAAATACAAAACGGTATCTGATATCCATATCTAAATGTTTCATATTGGTAAGTTTTATATAAAAGAGGAGGTAATCTGTAATAGAGGCTTTTTGCAGAAAACACCATAACCATACCTTAACCATCGCTTATCGGGTAGCTGGACGACCGCCATCGAAGTGGCAGTGTACAGATTACCTTACAAAAAGCGCAACTGATTTCTAGGGGTCTTCGAATTTATTTTTTTTTCCTCGTGTTACGTGCCGTGGAATCCTTTGAAACATCAAAATTTAAATTCTCTGATGTTTTCTGTACTTGAAAAGTCTACTTCTAGCAAAGTTAAAGTATACAGGAGTTAAGAGGAGCTGTTGGAAGTCAGCTACCATACAACGAGTTTGTATGGTATCCGCACTTACCATACGCTCGCACTTAACCATAGCGTATGGTTAAGTGTATGGCTATGGTTAAGCGGAGCAGTTGCAAAAAGCCTCTAATATCTAAGGCTAATTCAAAAGTAACCATTAAACTATATGATATTTCTGACGAGGGACAGGCACCAGCGGCATGACAACAGCGATCAAATAATTTTAAAATTTCGGTGGTCAATAAGCGCTGAGCACGGCACCGTGAAGCAAAATATCTAAATTTCTAATTGAATAAAAAAAAGCGACAACAGCAATCAAACTTTTTTTGTGCTTGCGTTTCGATAGTTCGTTTCCAGTTTGTTTGTATGTGACTCATTGATCATATTATGTGTCTCTATGAGTAATTATATACAGTCTGTAACTTTATGAATATTCCAGAAAAGCTTTTTTTATGCCGATTTGGAGCTCGATGTGTTGTATGCGTTCGACGTTCGCTGTAGGTTGACATAAATCTAAGTGCTCATCAATGGCGTATGGCCGGAGTGGGAGTATAAGGAGATCTTCGTCTGCCAGTGCGTTTTCCGTAATGCTGGATTCAGCTGCTGTAGGCCAGGATGGATGGTACGTATTTCCAGGTGTTTATTACATTAATCGACCGAAGCGTAGCGAAGGTCATCTATGCTCAGCGAATATGGAAAATATGGTGTCCGTCCGTCGGTCACCGCCACCAAATGCACATTGAGCAGTGGCCGTTTCTTACAAATGCACACGTTCGCCGTAGCCGTATATACTCCCGGCCTATGTAACTGGTGGTATCCGTCCGTCGGTCACCGCATATGAAAGTGAATAGATACTGTGGCCGTTTATGCTCACGATACACAAACCTTGTGGTGTCTGTGCGTCGGTCACCGCCACCGGTGGCGGTACTGTCCATATGTGCATTTGGTACTAAATGCACATATGGACAGTACCGCCACCGGTATCGGTTACTGGATACACACCAGCTCCGTGGCCGTTATACTAACGCCCCATGAACTTGGTGGTATCGTCCGTCGGTCACCGCCCAAAAAACGGAAAGGGCCGTTTATACACTCACGGCTTGTAATAGCCGTGGTGTCAATTCTTTGGTTCCACTCCCCTTTGGTTCCGGTGCGCTGTTTACTAACTGTAAGTATTGTCCTTATACAGATGTTTTCCCAAAAATACTTTAGAATATTTGAGCCGCTCGGTGGTAAAGCACTACCTCGTACGGAAAAAAGTCACACGAAGCTCCATGTGCTAAATCTATAATGTGTTGCGTGTGCGGTGAAATCAAAAAAAGGCAAAACTACAGATACACCCGTTGCCCTTTCTGTGATAGATAAAATTTAAAAAGTATTGTCTCACAATTCCTCTACGTAATACCGCCACAGCCATCTTCGGGAATCGGTAAAACGTCCGTCCTAATTTCTCCCAAATATGCTGCCGTCTAGGTTTTCTAAAATTTGAGACTGTGACCGGTAGAAATGACCATTCAAAAACTTACCAGACTCCCTATATGTTGCCCCCTCACCTGACCATCGTTGAAAAGGCAACCTTCGGCAAGAACGATGAAATGAGAGTTTTTCACCGAAATCATAATGTTTGAATTCCAGTTGCCGTAATCCATTACTTTTACATATAAACACCTAAATTACCGCCAGCGTTAACAGTAATTGTCACCAAGACGAAACAAAATATTCATCGAAAATTAATTTTTATAAAAGGAAAATTACTTAGAATGAATGAATTAGAATCAATTCTGCTAAATTAGAAACACTTGAAAAGTTGCCATGTATGTGTTACTTTAGGGAGCTTAATAAGGCCAATGTCAAAACGACGGCGGAATTTTCTGCCGGCGGAAATTTTGTAAGGTCAAAACGACGGCGGAATTTCTTGCCGGCGGAAATTTTGTGTGGTCAAAACGACGGCGGAAATTCCCATGGTCAAAATGCCGGCGGAATTTCCTGAACATGCTTTTTTTTACGGAAACCACGAACTGATAAAAAACCAACTTATTGGTAAACTAGTAAGTACAAGCTTGACATTCTATGTATTATGTATCTATGTATTCTTGGGAAACAAAGTTCTACTTTTGCTAGTTCCAAAAGATGGTTGTCGTTCTAGCTTATGGTTCGGCAGATAAACAGTCAACAACAGCAAACGAGATTTACAACTCAAAAAAGTTGAACAATTAAAAAAACACAAACAAACAAGAAACACAATGACAAAAGAGCATACGTACGTGCTCAAATAATTTGTGATGCAGCCGCTTCTGCCGCAAAAATGAGTCGATTAACGCGGTTTCTGTGTTTCTCTGCGCGTAAGATTCTTCGTTTAGTCTACATTCAGAGAAGTTGTGAGTCTTCCCAGGAAAGCCTCCAAAGGGATCACACTAGATCACACTTCAGTGCCATCGCCGCAGTGCCATTGTCAAGCACCTTGTTTGTCTCTTTTGCGCGGCTCAGGTATTCTCTTGAACTCATCCGCGCGTTCTGTGCAAACCGCCAATGCAACAACGCACATACAGACAGTACATACATACATGCGACCCGATAAAGAGGCTTATATTAATAACGGAGCGCCCGAATCTGTGTAAGATTCATTTTTCTTCCAAATTGTTTTCCAATATGCACAGTAAATGCACAATATGCACAGTAAATGCACAGTAAATGCATCTGTGTAAGATTCATTTTTCTTCCAAATTGTTTTCCAATATGCACAGTAAATGAAATTAAAGTTACAAAAATTCCGCCGGCATTTTGACCACGAGAAATTCCGCCGTCGTTTTGACCTCACAAAATTTCCGCCGGCAAGAAATTCCGCCGTCGTTTTGACCTCACAAAATTTCCGCCGGCAGAAAATTCCGCCGTCGTTTTGACATTGGCCCTTAATAACTTTCTGAGATTTGAAATGTGATTTCAGCATGAAGAACTTTACTTGCACAGCTAGAGAAACAATTTACGCAGTTGTAGGAGCAACGAAATTTTCGTATCAGCCTTGGAGGTTTTACCGGTTATGGATTTTTGCTGTATATTTTTGTTGTACCGGTTGCAAATTTTTGCTGTAACATCCATTTTACTAATTTTCGGCAGCTCTGCAGAAGATAGAGTACTGTACATGAGTTTTAAATATGCTAATAATTGTAAACATCGTATAATGCAATGGCACCGGAAACGACCTAAATATAAATATAAATTTATCTCATATTCCTTATGTTTGTTTATCTTATATTCCTGCTACGCTTCGGTCATGCAGTGCCCGCCAAAAGCGAGTGCACTTTCCTAGTTTAGTTTAGTTTAACTTATTTCGATCAGACAAACCCTGAGGCAGTTACAAGCCTGGTCACATTATAATGCAAACAACAACAAAAATAACAGTACAGTAATATAACTAGGAAAGTGCGCTCGCTTTTGGCGGGCACTGCATGACCGAGGCGTAGCAGGAATATAAGATAAACAAACATAAGGAATATAAGATAAATTTATATTTATATTTAGGTCGTTTCCGGTGCCATTGCATTATACGATGTTTACAATTATTAGCATATTTAAAACTCATGTACAGTACTCTATCTTCTGCAGAGCTGCCGAAAATTAGTAAAATGGATGTTACAGCAAAAATTTGCAGAGCTGCCGAAACAGTACAGTACAGTACAGTAATATAAAAATAACAGTTTCGACAGTAGTTCAGCCGCAACCTCATGGCGTATATAATTTGCTCAGCTAATGATCGAGAAAACATATTTTGCGAGCCAGCATGCGAAGACAACCGTACAGAGTTTATGCTACCGGTTACAGTTTTCATTTCTGTTTCCAGCAGCAAAACAATTAGCACTGTTAACGTTATTCACTGTGCTTCCTCAGCATGCAGACGTGTTCACCTCATCACCTGTACGAATCGATCCATCTGCAGATTGTTTTTGGTTTTAAATTTCAAAGCTATTTCCAGGCTCCAGCTATGGATAATTCGATTGATTTGTTGCCCATGTATGGCATTCAAAGATCTTGCCCATAGCCTGAGCCATTGCCAGTTATTGGTAGTTAACATGGAAAGCTCTCAGACTTCACAATCAGCTCGTTCAAAGTTAAGACAGCCAATGAATCAGACGCGAAAAAGCTCTCCGAGTGCAAACAGAGCCATTCTGCTCAACTTGCACACATCCAAAAGTCTCAGATCACTTTCGATCCATGATTTCGGCGTCCCGTCTGCGTGAAAGCCGCTAAACCTGTGAACGAGCACCATTATAATAAATGTTTTCTGGTAAAGTTTAGTTCTCTTTTCGCATTTTAATTACGTATTATTATTATTATTGTTTTTTCTTTATTTTCTTGTATTTCGTTTCATTCTCCTCTTGTACTCGTATCGATTAACTCGCCACGGATAACGAATAATTAATCAATACAAGAGGGGTTATGGCTATTTTGTCACAGTATTCTGCTGTGCACCTGCAATGAATAGGTTTTTGATGTTTTGCGGTGCACCAAAATAGCTTTTGTCTGCTTCTCCGTACATTTAACGGCAAAATAGTCATTCCCTTTTGGTACTGCTGTTCACGTATACGCAATGTACCGCCAACCCGAAACTGCTTGCCAGGCAGCAGCAGCCTGGCAAGCCGATTGTGTAGCACACTTGTATTGCAGGATTTGCCTTTATATAAAGTACAGTATATTTTTATTCCTTCATGAAATGCACAAGCGTCCCAAATATGATTGTAACATCGAATTAAAAATTTTATTAAATTTATTTAGTATAATTAGTAAGTAACTGGTTGGGAAAAATGGGTACAGTAAGTAATGGTAAGTAGTTGAAAAATTTTGGGGTTATTAGTAAAAAATAGTAAGTAAAAGTTTTGGACGATTAGAAATGCACCATATTTATTCTACCTCGGTAAACTTACACTGATAAAAGTGCTCGGATGGTCTCCCACTGATATGGATAAGCGAGATTCTGCACCCAACGAGCATGAACACGTTTGACCTTTACATAAACGTCGTCCGCGACAGGTGGGAAATATTTATCCACCGTCCACATGAATTGGCTGATCATGCTCTCCAGGTCTTGGTTGCAATCCAAAACCAGCTGCGGTATCGTAATGTGGAGTCTATCAATCTCGAACACAACCGGCTGGAGTTCGGATCCGATCGGCTTCATCCACATAACCTCGTGGGCGGGCAAACGCACGAGCCCCATTAAACCGGAATTAATAAATATTTGATACAGAGCGTTGCCAAAAATGTTGCTCAATTTCCAGTTATGTAGTACCATGCGTTGGCTGCTGTTTTGGTGAAACATTAACCATGTTGTCGCACCATGTCTGGAGAGGAATTGTCTGTTGTCAGATTGTGAAATCCTAGTGCATCCGTACAGGAATCCGGAATCGAAGGTAACGTAATCGAAATCTTTGAAAATTATTGTAGACAGCTTGATTTGCATGGATCTCACAATTGTCAGCAAATCAAACAGATAGTTTTCGTCGGAGATTGGTTTTAAAATCGTAAGGCTTTTTGTCACCGAGCTAACGGTACAGCTCAACAGGAATGCGCCTTTGAAGCAATCGAAGTTGTCCGATTTCGTTTCTTCAGTACATGTTTCCAAACAGATTGTAATATGCTCGGAAGCGGAACGACTGTTCAGGAGCTGCTGCCATAAAGGGCACACTCTGTCAAAACAGCAAAACCAAAACAATATATTTGCAAAAGCGAACGCTGCACAAACTATGAGTAATCTTCCGCTCTCGCAATACACGCAAGAGCTTTTATGAAAAAAAATTATGTTTTTGGTGAGCTCAATGGTATTAAAAATTACATTTTAAAGTTTCATGGAAATGCTATGACTTCAGTTCAAATTCCGTAACGTTTCTACTTGCTTTTTACAGCAAAAAGCAAAAAAGATCGGATTTTTTAGTAGCAACCCAAATAAAAAAGCAATACGTTACTCTCGCCTCTCGGTCCCCGTCATGAACCATGATATCGACATAACGGCGATTTACGTAAAATAAGCAAAACTTTATTGCACGATGCACGCCAATGCTTTTACAAAGTTTTGTTTATTGTACGTAAATCGCCGTTATGTCGATATCCTGATTCATGACGGGGACCGAGAGGCTAGAGTAACGTACTTAATGCTTTTTTATTAGCAAACTTAACTAACCTCTAGTGATGTGCTACTAAATAAAACTAAATAAATGCTATTTAATTAGTAAAAGCTTCCCTAAAATTAAATGTGGAGTAAACAGTAAAGTTTTACATGCAAAATTAGTAAAAGTAAGTAAATATTCAGCTACAATAGTAAATAGTAAGTAAATAGTAAGATTTGGCTACCGCTAAATGAAAGTTATTTACTAATTCATTTACTGATCGAATTTTAGCAAATAACCAGATGAAAAACTCGTTGGTATACTGAGGCAGGTTCATCATTAACGGCGTTGCATACTAAAGTTGGCGGCGCCAACTTGGCGCCTTAACAGACGGTGGTATTACTGTTCACGTAAACGCAATGTACCGCCAACCCGAAACTGCGGTTACGTTACGTATTATTATAAGAATTTGAAACACTGCAATGCAACAGCAGCCTGGCAAGCCGAATGTGCAATACATTTGTACTGCTAGATTTTGCCTTTACAGACCATAGATTCGCATAAAGTACAGTACATTTTGATTCCTTCATGAAATCCACAAGTGTCCCAAATATGATAATAACATTAAATTAAAAATTAAATTAAATTTATTTAGTATAATTAGTAAGTAATTGATTGGGAAAAATGGCAATAGTAAGTAATAGTAAGTATTTGAAAAATTTTGGGTTAATAGTAAGTAAAAGTTTTGGAAGATTAGTAAATAGTAAGTAAGGTAGCAGGAAGCTGTAGTAGCACATCACTACTAACCTACTGACAATTATGTAAAATAAATACAAGTACATTCATCAAGCAGTCCTTAGCCGATAACAGCGTTGTCTTGCATATACCACACTCATCAACCGGATGTTGCGCATACAAAAGGGTGTTATTTGGCAGGATAATGTACTACACTGTACATGGATGCATCATGCGACATGCATATTACTGGTTGCATAATACGGAAAAAGAGTTCGGAAAGCACGCAAACGAAAATTTTGGTCAATGTACACGATATTCACTATTCACTGAGACTATAATTATTGCATGTTCCATCATAGTTCATACCATTAACGGTGTGATTTCCCGTAAGGGTACCCCTAGCCGTTAAAAGTGGGTTTGGGTACAAAACTCCTTACCTTTTAAGCTTTGCGCATGTAGGTAGTTCTATAAAAGAAAATATTGCGCTCAGAAGTACCGGTGGCAAATTAGCAATAGAAGCAACGTCATCCAGCTGGTCCGTTTGCACACCTACGAGAAGAAAAGATGACGTTGAGAGTTCAACATGGGACGTGCAACGGGTAATACGCTAGCTGCAGCTACGGTGCTCTATAATAAAAAGGCACCAATTAATAAAGCCCATTAAAACTTCGTTTATTCTCCGTCACATCTTTACCAAAATAGAAGTAAGCAATGAATAAAAGTTCCATCCAGCCTACTGAGTCGAAAACCCAAAGGGATCTATAATTTTTGGCGCGTCTCCGTCAAAAAATGTACCTCCATATTGGTGCCTTTAAGCCTTAAGCTACTCGATGACCTACTAGTTATTGACCTTCAGTTCTTTTTTCCACCTTGGTCAGCACTACATACATAGTTTGCTTATCGATACTACATAGTTTGTTGATCCTCATGAATTTGCTATCCGTCAAATCGCGGCATTTTTGCAGATGTTATAGCCGCGTTGCCCGATTAGATAACTGCTGGCAGGGTCAACACAGAAACACACTACAAAATCAGTGCAAACCCAGCTCACATAAATACTGAGCGAAAGGGCCTGCTAAACGGCATTTGCTTAACACTTATCGTTTTCGAAATGGCTGTGCGCCCAAACATTCCGGGCACGAAGCAAATCGGCTTTACGCCCAATGTCCGGGTGCGGCTAAGGCGCTGACACATAAGACAAAACACCAAAAGACCAGCAAGGTGTAACAAGTGATGCGGAATCCGGACAATGGAGAACTGTCATGCAGCTGCTACGCTTCCTGTATGTTTAGTCCGCCTTGCCGACATGCACTTGTCACAAGGCGTTTCCAGATTATGCATTCTTTTTATGTCGAGGACTGTCTCCCAAAATGGCAGAGAATATCGTTGGATAGCACAGGCGAACATGTTGACCTTTATCATGGAGTTGTGTTCAACGCAATAGATGAAAACGAAAAAATTAAGCCAGAAGCCGAAGCGAAGGGCGACGAATTAATCGAAAAGAAAGTGTATCGTTCAGCAGCGAAATCCAACGAAGCGTTTAAAATTTGGTCGATGCGGTGTGTCGCTTTGTTTTTATTTTCTTATTTTTCCAGTTTACCTTTTTCTTGCGGATACAGATATACTAAAACCTTGACCCTTTGATGTGCCAGCAGTCAGTATTGAGTTCGGCGATGCTTACTGGAAGAGGATGCGGTAATTTTAATGGTGCTTATAACGGCATCTTTAAAAATTCTAGCAACCGATGTTTTACTGCCAGTTGTTTCGAAAGTTCTTAGGAGACCCACAAAGTACAAGGTATTCGTGACTCCGAATTTAATTTTTTCTAATTTAATAAATTAAAAATGAATAAATTATCCGTGTACGCAGCCAAAACCCGTTTCTAAACTCCGTGCACGCAGTTAAGACCCGTGCGGACCCAAAAAAGTCATCCGTGCACGCAGCCAACTCCCGTGTTTACCCGTGCACGCAGCCATAATGTTAAAATTTTGTCAAAATATCTTTCGTCTGTAGTCAGTCGCTGCATAAAATGCCGAAGGAAACTCGTTCGTTCTTCATCAATTACAACGGGCGTTTGATTATCTGAATCAAGGATATCGTTTCGCGTAATGCTGGTGACAGAAACGACGACGCGGTTTCATGCCAAACAGATCCGTCTAAAAACGAAGGTAACAATATGCCGCACCTTTTCCGGCGAACTATGAGCAACAAGTGAGAAACTGGGAGTGGCAAAAGCACAACGATGCGATGCCATGTAAGATTTAATCAAGCGCGGTCGTGTCCCAATGAAATGACATAGCCGGTCACGGCAACAATGAAGTTACCGGCTGCAGAAGCTGAAATGTTACTGGTCACATTGAACTGTCCGATCCAAGGCGATCTTGAAGAGATATTCTAGACACTACAGAAAGCATTTGGAATAACGAAATTTGTTTGTATTTTTAATAATGTCTCTTCAGTAATACTATTTTGTCAAATAGTGAAATGGCATTATACAGATGGTCAGAAATCGGTAGTTTATCTGCTAACGGTGTTTTTGTACTTCGCTTCAACCGGCACCCAACCGGCAACCGACGTTTCTATTGTGATGAATTTACCAGCGAAATGGGGGAGCGGATGTTTCTAACCTGCATCGTTGAGGAGTTCTTTATTGCCGCTAAAGTCTTTAGGGCAAAACGGCGGCAAGTCGGCCCGACTGGTTAGATGGATCAGCAACATTTCCGACAGTGTTGTAGCCGTCCACTGCATTGTTTCTGAATCACCTGCCAGGCTGATAACAACGAACAGGCATCCGTCTGGGTGGATTCGAAGGTGGAACCGACAGCAGTCCGACAAGTTGGCCAGCCGGACATCCCGCTTCATCGTGTCTCGAAAATGCTTGATGATCCGATATCTGTCGGAAGCGTCGCTAAAAATGTATTTCGCTCTGTTGAATGGAATGAAAAGTTGCTTGTACAGTAGCCCGTCAACTCGGCACAACAAAGGCGGCTCTGTGACCGGAAGATGGGCGACAATTTGGCATTTATCCACCAGCTCCATGCGAACCTTCTTAGAACTATTCTCCGTCCCACAAATCTCCGTTTTAACACGAAATATTTGGCAGGATCGGCATGCACTGACCATATTTACAACAACGGCTGGCCGAAAGCGAAACGGCCCATCGTCTTTGTCGCGGAGAGCCGCAAATACCTGCATGCCATGAAAAGTTTCATTCCTGTGCGTATCCTCTATGAACAGCAAGGGCCATACGCGGCCTGCATGGATCCAGCTGGCTTTGACCTTTGTGGATCCAAATTCAATGTGCGCGTAGTCTCCGCAGATATTCTGAATGTATCCCAGCCAATACTCGTTGCCGTCGTTGCGAACGACGACTGTGTTCTGGTAGCTCATTTGCTGCGCATCAAACAAGAGCCGCTCGTACGGCGGCATCGACACTGTCACCATTTTGCTATGAGCCCCGGACCTCTGAAAAATGACAGATATCTGCAATATGGTTTAAGCGCAAGTATTGTAAATTTGTCATAGAAACTGCACTCGCTTTGTGTGGGCATGCAGCGTGGCTAACTTGTAGAGCTGCTAGCTACAGCAGCTGTAGCAAGCTGTAATTACAGTAGCTGCAGCTGTAGTACTAGTCACTCAGAATAATTTTCTCAACCGCCAGCAATACGGCACGCGTCAATATAATTAATATTACCATAGTGTACTTACGTATATAATATATATATATATATATATATATATATATAGCTGATAGTGAGATTTCTTTTCAAGCGTAGCTGATTAACTTGAAGCCTTGTGTTAACACAACTCCATTTCGCAGAGATGGGGACATTACGTACATGGCTTTCTATACTGATGGTGAGAGCAAGGGTGTGCCATGGCTGTCTATTTTGTGAACACATAATACAAGAACTTCTACTTGTATACTTCTATCTAATGTTACTGTTTAAAACTGCATGTTGCTCTATAATATTTCTAACTCAAAAACACGCTGTACTACTTAATGCAGTTCCAAATCGTCTAACATAACCATTGCAATGCAATCGCCGATAATCACTCTAATAAGCGCGGTAAGTGTACTGTCATAAGTGTAATGCGATCGAAGAAAAGGTTTGACATGTTGCATAAGAAAGTATCATGTAACAGTATAATGCCATTGTAGAAAAGGTGTGCCCTTTTGCAGAGATTTTGATACTGCAGACAGTAGAGTGTGATAGCCAACATCAAATTTTGCCCTGCGGCACCGCATACAATCATGTATATTCCCAACATGTACGTTTATCTAACGTCTACGACTCCCCCGACTCCACACTCTACAGACTGCTGCAAGCGCAGTCTACAGATTCACGAAGAATGTTTGCATACGACTTACTAATTACTCATTACCACTAAAATTATATGAAAATCCTTTAGGAAATCGGTGAAGCCGTACTATTTAAAAACATAGAATTATTTAGTCTTGGAATTCATGTTCGGAATCCATAGGAACTGCATGGAAGTTGGATGATTATAAATATTTTATGCCGGCGCTCCAGTAATAATCACTGTGTAAGTCAAGGTCCGCTGATGCATTTTGCAAAATTATTGTCACTCTCTGCTCAGAAGCGCTTAAAAGGAAACAATATTATAATGACAATAATACTTGGTATTTACGGTGATTTATCAACGCATAACGGCTGTGATCAAGTACGTGTTATGGCTGCGTCTTAAACCTCTTTGCAAGATTCAGAAACAGTAAGTATCTGTATTTTAGAGGGGATTTTATAGTTTTATTGTGAATTTTAAAGCTATCTCTGTACAACATATTTATTCGCAGTTCGCTTGTTCAAGCGCTATTCCCTCCATGTTGTTGATAACATATTTTTATAAAAATCGCAGTACACAGGCTTCGATTAATATGTATTCCAGACACCATTAAGTTTAGGGACACCAGTTTCAGCTAAATGTGGCATTGCTTATAAGCGAATAGTGATTTACGAGTGCTTTAATAAAATAATTACTCGTAGTGCTTATCACTATCAGATAGAAGATTGTGCAATTAAATTCTGCTATTATTAATATTACAGTTATTGTTGTTATCTTTCCTACAGTAGTCAACTTATTCAGCATACAGCTGATGTCACCTGATGAAGATATCTTACCATCTTAACGGAAAATGTTTTTGTACGTTTTGAAAATTTTATACCTTTTTCGATTTTATGAGATTTTGTTATCCCACCTTGCGAACCGAACACAGGACATACGATGCTATGCTATGCATCAAGTGCATTTTCGTTTTGAAATGGTGCCTCTGCCACTGCCACTGCCTCATGATTCATTCTCAAGTCTTTGAGTAATACTACCGTAATACGAGCACTGCAGCAAAAAAACAACTTTATGAAATGAATCAAAATATGAGCATTAAGGTGTTCAAGTTTGAAGTATGATTTTCTTCCGAATTATCCCATGTACAAAGTTACTACAAACATATTAAGTACGTACGAGTTGTTAAAATTTTATGCTGCCGCGATTGAACGGAAGCCCATGGCGTCGATTTGTGAAGATTAATTTACAAAGGACGCTCCAAAAGAAAGCTTGCCTATTTTGTATCTCCCGGCGTGCACGCTTTAAGTTCTTATGAACCATATTTTTAGAAACCTCCTTCGTTAACGAACCGAAATAAAATATAACTCTACCTAACTACAATTAAATGGAGAAGAACTGCCAAGAAAACCGTCCGAGGTTTTCCGCACCTTGCCACGTGTTTTAGTGAGTTTTACCCAGACAGTTTTTGATTTTTTGCTCAGTCTTCCTGCTCACTTTTAGTAAAGCACCAAATTTCATCAGATTAGGAATTCTTTTCTGTCCTAATTCCAAGTATGAAACAAAATAACTTCTTCGCAGTGCTTCTTCAGAAAAGTAAAAACTCTCGATGACTAGGTGGAAAAACCACAGAGCTGCTCAAGGTGCCAGACGGTAAAAAATCGAAAATTTCTTCTAAAACATTATTGTTGTCGGTACAACTTGAAGTTATTTGTGTCCAAGACCCGCATGACTGCGCATGAAATTACCTTTTTATTGATACTAAGAACTTCTGGATTCATATCAGCAAGAAGGCTGAAAAGGGGGATTCCAGCGTCGTGGAGAAAAAAAAATGTTTGATCTACTCCGTAAATTTGTCAAAACATTCTGTTATTGCAGTAATATTAAGAACACTACTGTAGTGGATCGCACATCTTGTACCACAGAGTTGGTGTACGGGAAAAAATGCCCAGACAGGAAAAAACCCAAAACCAACCAATGACAGAAGGGCTGAATCATAAGCCCGCCTTGACAAGTAGCAGCTACAAATAAGTATTGTAGCTGCAGCTACAAATAAGTATTTGTAGCTGCTACTTGTCAAGGCGGGCTTATGATTCAACCCTTCTGTCATTGGTTGGTTTTGGGTTTTTTCCTGTCTGGGCATTTTCATGCCCTTTGATGGCTCCGTAAGGCAGCTGCGCTACCTACAGAGACCAGTTGGTTCTTGGCTTGCGCGCAAAGCGCGGTGTGTTCAGATTTCGGCATTAAAGCCTACATCCGGGTTGGTTTTGTTCCTCCGTCGTTGGACGATGCGCGCTTAGCCAGCGCCATCTGATATACTTTAAATTTTCTGTCGAAATTACAACAGGGACGGAAGTGGTAATAAAAAGGACGTGCTTCGAAAAAACTCGTGGAAATGAATGTATAAGTCGTATTGCTATCCTGTTTTTCGTTTTCCCAGTTCTTCATCGAATCTTTTGATTCTTGTTTCTCTAATTAGCTTACATAATTGCTTATACAACACAAAATATATCACATGTCTATTACTTCAAACAGCAGGGAGGCAAAATAGGGGAACTTTCTTTTGGAGCGTGCTTTGTAGGATTTGCATGGCAGATATTACAATCAAGTAGTACACTCCTCAATTGCAACGCCAACCGGCTTGGGTATTATTCGCTTCGGGTCGCTCAGCAAATTCAGAATTAAATTTCCGGCAAATGGCCATTCTGCACTGGTACTGATAGTTCGGATGACTACAAGTGTTTTACCGTGTATTGTACAACAATACACGGTGAAAACACCTGTAGTCATCCGGCCCTAAAACTATCATAAGCAGTGTAGTTTTGTTTACCAGTGGCCAGTTTAGCGGGACAGGCGGGGGACACGTCCCGCTAAAAGTTTTGCAAAAATGTTACAAGGTGGAAAGAGTATAGATACTTTAGACAGAGACTAGACACGTCAACGGGCTTTACAAGAAAAACGCAATAATTAACATTTTTTGTGGAACCTGTAGAATTTTAAGTGTATTGGTTCTGCCGAAATTAACGTGCTATGAGAACAGCGGATGCCGGCGACGGGAAAACACTGTCGATTACGTCATTTTAATTCAAAGTACGAATTTCTCAATTTTAGAACGTACTGATAAAATAAAAATCTCACCGATGCCGGGATTCGTTTTGTGCTTACAAGTAAACTGAAGCAATTTGCCCTTTTAAATTATTTTCTAATCGATGTTGAAACTTGACAGTAAAATCGTTCGTTCGGCTTCGCGCGAAAATTTGCAGTTCTTAATTAATGATGTTTTTAACAATAAGATGTTTCTAGGTATAACAACGTCAAAGACTGTCGCTGTGCTTCAAGCCCGGCACAAGGAATTTTTGGATGGGGGGGGGAGGGGGGGCGGACGGCCGCCGGGGGGCTGTCGAGCGCGCCAAATTCGCCGGGGGGCGGACTGATTTTGGACCGTCCGCCGGGGGGCGGAATGAAATTTTTGAAAAATGTTTTAAAAAAATTAAAAAAATCCGAAAAAAATTAAAAAAATTCGAAAAATTCGAAAAAAATTAAAATTTATTCCGCCCCCCTGGCGGCTTTCCTGCAGCCTCGTTTTCCAGTCCGCCCCCCCCGGCGGTCAAAAATCGAAAACAGGGGTGGGCGGACCGCCCCCCCCCCCCCCCCCTTTGTGCCGGGCCTGCTGTGCTTGCACTGCGGATGTCCAACCCTTCGGTTTTCGAGATTTAAACTGCCATAACTTTTCTAGCCAAATATCTAGTAATTGTCAATAGATACATTTTATAGGTTGTGGATGTTGTTATCTGTTATTGGTCGCTAGAGCCCCAAGCCTCGGTAAAAATGGTTTCAACGCCATTGCCTCCTTATGAGCGGCTCCTGACTGATGCACAACAAATGAGCTAGCAGAACACTGTCATCGTTCGCCATGACACCGACGTTTATTGGCTGGGAAACATTCAGAATATCTCCGGAGACTACGCGTTCATCGACTTTCAATCATCAAAGGCCAAACCCAGCTGGATTCATGCGAGCCGCGTGTGGCCTCTGCATTTCCCTAACGATGAATACAAGCATGGGAAGACCCTGGTGTTTGTGGCTCTTCGGGACGAAGATGACGGGCCATTTCGTTTTCGGCCCGCGCTTAGTTTGAAAATCGCTACTGCATGCGGTCATTGCCAAACGTTAATTTTTTACGTCGAAACGTAGAGTAGAGAAACTGAAAGCACTTCCTGCATGCCTCGCACGGACATAGTGGACAAATGCCAAATTGGCTTATTTTTGTCATGAATTTTTGTTAAGCCTACCACCAACAATGGGTCTGTTAGACTGATCATATAACCTGGACCGTATAACAACCGCATAGGTATCTACTCTTTGCTTAGTCAGTTCGCTGATTGGCTTTCGCCCAGTCTCTTGGGACAACGCGCAATCTCTTCCTTTCCAAGCGATTCCGCAAGCCATTTGCGCTGGGCTTCGGCTTTTCGTCCCGCCCATGGCGGTGCCCGCAGTCACTTCGGTCATGAATGAGCACACCAGCTGGATCCAGCCGAACAATAGAAACTCGTACACCCAGCTCATCAACTTCGCCTCCATACAGCAAAGATAACTGTAGAAGACGTGCGGCGAAAGGTCACTGTTTAGGTTGTTGTATACTCGCACGAAGTGTTTGGAAGCCACCTTATGTGAAAGCTCAAAGTGGTGCGAACCGTACAGTGCCTGACACTTCCTGTACACGGTCGATCCCAGACTCCCAATCCATTGTCTACATTTTTTTTCAATAAGAGGAAGTACTTTCAGTAAATAAGCGATCATGGTGACCGCATCGTAACATCAAAAAAATATACACTAGTGTAAATGTACATAAATGTAAATGCCGTAAATGTACATAAAATTGTGCAGTACAAAACCACTGTATAATTATTTACAGATACTTCAGTATATAAGCAATGTTTAAAATTCAATCATTTTAATTAGTTTAAATTTGCGCAGGCTTCTTGTCATTGAGTACAGGCTGTTGTCGTATATAAGCATTGTGTCCAAGTATACAAGGATTGTATAGTGTACAAGTATACAAGCATCCTAATTGGTTACGCAACATGCATTTACATAACAGGTGCCTAACTGCCTATACAAAACCGGGTGTCTGTAAACTTATAATTAAGGGTGAGACTATAGGCACCCCTTTCACCCCCGTTTGCTATAGGCACCCCCTTTTGCACCCTGTTTTACTATAGGCACCCCTTTTCCATTCGTTAATTCTCGCACCCCGTTTTTTCCGCGGACTATAGGCACCCATTTTTAAACTTTTTTCCCAGAAGGCTGACAACAATGTTTTGACAGTTTTATTGTTTCACAAAATTTTTTGACGATCTTACATTCTGACATAATTTAGGTCACGCATTCAAAAAAGAAAGGTATGTTAGGCACTCCATTCTACTACAATTGGCCGGTTTGGCTGATCGGCCAGCATAGATCGAATGCGCACGGCTTCTTCCACGCGCACGACAATATCGCCCTTTTGGATGGTTTGCTCGTTCGCTCATTGTTTCCGTCCGACGCTTTTTGGGCATCTTAGGAGGATTTCAGTTTCTAGAACCTCTGCTAGCCATGCACGGTGGGTGGCAGCTTTTGTGAAAATGCGCGATTACGGTTATTCGTGTTCACGAAACGGGTGTTTCAGAATATCTGGCGTGCATCAGTCATGCCAAAAGCTTGTACGTAAATTTCAAATTTTTGGGTCTAATTTAAGGTTATTACTGAATTTAGCCGAACGGGACAAGGTTTTCTCAAAACGATCTTAAACATTTAATTAGTAAACCGATACAGGCTAACTGCTACTACCATATTTGGCAGATCTATCTGTAATTGCCAGTGAAACTATACTCAGTATATTATTATTGTTATACGTTCCGCTCCGTAAATCTGAATTTTTAGTGTTAAGTTTGTGGATTTCCTAAAAAGCAATTTATCGCCGATTTATTCCGCGCAGTTTGCGCGGGGTCTACTAGTTTAATTATAGGAAATGGCTAAAGGCACCCCCTTTCACCCCCGTTATCTATAGGCACCCCTTTCGCACCCACTTAGACTATAGGCACCCCCTTTTCGATTAATTAATCTCTGCACCCCGTCGTGTGCGAAAGATATAGGCACCCCCTGTTGTCCGTTGCTATGTTTTAAGGTCAAATTTTGTTGACCTTAGAGAATTTTCAGAAAGTCATTTACCACCGGCTCCGGATTTTTTGCCTATTCCTTTTGTAATATTATATTATGTGAGTTGCTGCAGGAGTAACGGCTCTGTAATAATAATGTCTGACAGTTCTGTAATAAGTAGCCCATCCGAAGATAATCCACGATCTGACAATGACCTGGTTTACCCAACCACTACCGAAGAAAACGACCTGAAGGACAATTACCCGGCGTTTTCCGAATTCGAATCTGCTTTCAAGCAGATTCGAATTCGGAAAACATCATTTTGTTTTGTCACATAAGCGACAAGGTGACCCGTTCGTCACCGTATACAACAGCCTGGACGCCGCGCTTCCGGAACATATCCTCCTTCAGTTATCCATGCTCTACGGACGCGAAACGCGTGATGTGAACATTAGGCTTCCGGTTGTGCAGCGCCAGTTGCCTGGCACGAATCAATGCGGGCCAATGGTCTGCGCTTGGCAGTGTGAAATTGTGCAAGGGCACAGCTAGGCCAGAGAACCTGGTTGACGCGTACGGGTGGTTGGACGACAGTCGATGCAGGAAGGTGCGATTTGGCTGCGGAGCAATTTGGTGTTGCGACAAAATTATGTACAATACTTGTGGTTGGTGTAGTGGGACCAAACCTGAATTTAAAATTGTAACGGTGCTGCAATAATGCTTTTAACTTGGACTGGAATTTGTGATAGCTATCAGTAAACTGACGTTTTCACAGCTTTCAAAAATTAAGAGGCCAAGCTGTTCACTTAAGCAGCTACCAGTTACTCGAGTAGCAGATACTAGCTAGTTTTGAAATTTAAGAAACAGCAGAACCAGAAAAGAGCGAACGCGACGAAATAATACACATGAATTCATTTCATCACGCGCGAAACAGCTCCCCGATTCCAAGCAGAGCCATTCTGCTAGGCTTGCACACATCCAGGAGTCTCAGATCGGTTTCCATCCATAATCTGGGTGTTCCATCGGCGTGAAATCCGCTGAACCTGCGAACAAACAGTTATAATCCGTGTTACTGTGTACTCAATACGAACAAGTTTAGTCCGGCTCCCATATTATTCTGATTTGTGTACTGTGTTTTGTACTTTGTGCAGTGTGCTTCTCTTTTTGTACAAGAGACGCAAACATACCATAGACTGCAAAATTAACCTGACACTGACCAATATACGAGTAAAAGCCGGTAAAGCCGATTGTGCAACTGATTCGGTCCGACGTCAGATTACAGGGGTGCTACGCCAAGTTGGGCACTTTTTCAAAAAAATTGTTATAGCTCATCGCTAACAATTACACACTTCTTAAACTTTTTAAATAACATCAGATGAGTCTGTCATCTTTCGCACATCAGTCTTCCACGCTGACAACGTGTTTCGAATTTTAGTCAGTTCAAAACTAGAGCAGACCTGCTTTAAGTTGTGGCTCGACACATGTGCCGAGGGAGAGATATCATATCTATATTTTGCTCGTATCTATAATTTGCTTAAATTTCACTAACGATCTTATCCAGAGAAAACAAATTTGTCATTCAGTGCTCTCACGAAATATGTTCAAGATCGTATTTCATCCAAACCTACGTGAACTTTGCAATGGAACTGTGGCCAAGCCAAGTTCGGACACATTCCACTAAAAATTACTGCGAGATAGCCGTCAAGAATTCAAACAATATTCAAACAATCTGTATAGTCAGCGTATGTGTCCAGCAACTTTTGTACTTAGGGTTCGTACGCTGGAAGCATGTCTCGAATTACAGTGAGGTCAAAACTAGAACGGACCGGTCTCGACATACGACTCAACCCATCTGATGTTGGAGACATCTCCCATTTCATAATTCATCTGAAAATTCCACAGCTTCCTATTCCAGAGAAATTAATTTCATCTTATGTGCCAACCAAGTCCCTTCCGGATGGTGCCTGACACCACCCGATTTTTGCCAAAACCGTGTGACCTTGCAGTCTTCCTATGGGCCCTGTCAAAACATTGGGTGACCTCGGGCGGGCGCTCTTGGTATAGCTGTGGGAAGTCGTAAGTGTGTACTTTTGATAAACTCTCGTTCTTGGACCACTAACAGACTACTTTCGGTTTTCCATCCCCACAAAAAACCCGATGCGTGTCGCACCTACAAGTTTTAACATCGATCGTAGCGTTTTGCAGTCACTGCTTTGTTAGATTTTTCTACCATTTGTTCAGCACCTGTATCTTCCCGCCAATATTACTAATATCCGTGCATTCTTTAAAATCATGTAGCTTATCCATGTTTCACTCATAGAAGCTGTCAACTTCATTCTGTCTTCAAGCCATTCGTATCCGTGCGCTAGGCAAAAACTTTTTTCGGCAGGTACAGTATAACATACAGGTCTATGGGAGATACAATTTGTTTTGAAGTCGCGTCTAGCACCCATCGCGCAGGAATATTTTCTTGACCCGTCATGAACACCTTTGAGAGGCTCCAGAGTTTGCAAAAACGATCACGTAAAAAAGCAGGTTCGCGAATTTTCTAGATTTGCACAAATAAATAACTCAAAACCGACCACTGCCCCGCCCACTTAATCCCCGAAAGGCTACGCACTGACAAGTCAGAAAGTTTCGAGTTTAGTGTTGCTGGATTGGCCATAAAAAGTTACACAACAAAAGTGTTAAAGGAAAAACATAAAGATTTACAAAAGTATTTCAAAATTTATTTTATGAAACTGTCCGAACTTGGCTTGGCAGGGCTGTAGTTAAAGCCAGATGGTGACCTCCTGTACAAGCTTGTCCTGAACTCAGGTGAGGTTTTCGACGACCGGTTTCTATAAAATCTCATCTGGCAAGGTGCTGAGCAAGTGAGCATCTATTTAAAAGCTTTTATCCGCATATTTAGCCAGAGACAGTTTGCTTTAGCAAATTCAAATTGCAACCATAACTTTTTTGCTTGTCGCTTTGTTCTCCCAGTTGTCCGGCACTTTTATCTTTCCACCCGTGTAACAGATCACCATTAAAACTTTAAAACCGTTTAATATAATCAAAATTCTAACCACGGAAAGTATCAGCTCGAGGTGACGTACGTCCCTGTGCTAGGCAACCACATCCTTCGGTATGTACCTTATACCATACGAGTCTATGGGAGACAAAATTTGATTCGAAGTCACCTCGATCACCGATTATCACCTCGAAGTCACCTCGATCACCGAAAATTTGATCACCTCGATCACCTCGAAAATTTGATTCGAAGTCACCTCGATCACCGATTGTAAGAATCGTTTGCTATCCCATGACGGACACCTTTTGGACCACTAAACTGTTTTCAAAAATACCGGCAAAATATTATTTAGGAAATTTTTTATAAGGGATGTTATAAGCACCCCAAAAACGCACACTGCCCTTCCCTTTTGTAACCCGCATAGCTCGTTACTGACTAACTCAGAGATTTTGATTTTGATACGGCGAAATCAGCCATAAAAACTCACACTGGAAAACTGCAAAACGATAAACAAAACGACGCATCGAAACATTCAGTAATTCATTTATTGCAAGTTAATGCAACAGCCCAACTTGGCGTAACCTCTGTAGTTTCGCCGTCCATTGTGCTTTTACTTGTCACCGACAGTCTAGCACCAATAATCAGTAGTGAATACGTATTTAACTTATCACAAGCAATAAACGTTTAGTTTTCTTGAGCTGATCAAAAGCTGCAACTGTTTATGCTGACCTTTAACTATACCAAGCTTAAGCAAAAGGAGGGGATTTTGTGACCTGACTGACCCGACTCGAAGTGGCGACGACTTGAACTGATCATAAGTAAAAGTTGAATTCTTTTACTTGTGATAACCTCGAGTAATAAGTAGGAAACCACCCGAACTAGAATTTGAAACACTAAAAATTAGCTGTAAAGGTTTAAGACTGGATGGGGATCGCTGTCTACCAGCTTTGGCACGTAATTACGCGCGGGAAGCGATTGCGGAAACGCGTCCGATTTCAGCTTTCAGAAGAGCGGAATGGGCGGGACAGGCAACGGGCCAGGATTTAGTCCGCTATACCAGACAATCGTAGATGGCCGGGAGTGAACGGGAAACGGGTCCGATTCGGGCTAGTTTACGGGACGGAAACGGGTCGAAAGCTGAATTTTTAAAACGAGCAAAAATTGCTTTCCACACGGAGACCTCAGGTGGGGCTCTTGTTTTTTGAGAGCTGAAGATGACTGGCACCGCCACACAGAAAGCCAAAAAGAAAAAAACATGCCAAATTTTGAATCGTAAAAAGTGCGAATTTCCCGAGAACGGCCATTAGTTTGCAGTCGTCACTCGTTGACGACGTTATCAGCGAAAGCGAGGGCTACATTTTGGAGAAAATTTTCAAAGCGCGATAGCCAGCAGACAACAGCTGTGCAAAAATGTTTGGAAAAACTAAGTTTTGCTTCAGACAAAATACTTTTGATCAGCATAGCAAAAAAATTATAACTAATAAAAATCGGTTGGTTCTGCTTAGAGTTAGGCTCACGCATCAGTATAAGTAAAAGTGCCACACTTTTACTTCAAAACTTAGTATAAGATGTAAGTTCCAGAGGACCAGCACAATTAGAGCATAGAGGTTGTGGGTTCGATTCTCTCAATCGACCGATTTTTTCACTTAGAGTTCTATGCGTTTCTCTGCTTAGCCCAGCCCGCCGTTCACTGTGCTCTACCTTTAACGAGCCTTGTTTGGAAAAAGCAGAACTGTAGCGGTCCGCCGGTCATCACAAGCTATGCCTGACAGCCTGAGTCCGTGTATGGGGAAATAGCGACTGCAAAGTTTGCATATAGACGCACGTGGAAAACAAACTTTTGTGCCAATTTCCCGTACAAGGACTCTGTGCTATAACTTGTGAGGACCGCTACAGTGATCTGCACCGATCGGTTTTCGTTTTTAGCTTTCGCTCTTCCATTTCAACGAATACACAGTCCAATTAATTAACTGTCAACGGATAAAAGCAGCGGCTATCTGTTCAAATTCAACGAGGAAATGCTATATGTGTGATGGGTACAATCCCCGATCAGGATAGCATTGAGGAAGTGTTTTTCTTATGAATTTGTGTTGTTTTGAGTACTTAGTTAGTACTTACGAGTGATACTTATTAAAGGTGACTTTTAAATTCAAAAAAACTGTCAACAACTTACACTGATAAAAATGCCCGGATTGTCTCCCATTCATGAGGATAAGCGATAGTCTGCACCCAGCGAGCATGAACGCTCTTGACATGTGCATAAACATCCTCCGCAACAGGTGGGAAATTATCGTCCAATGCCCACATGAATCTACAGACCATACTAACCAAATCGTTGCTGCAGTCGAAAACCAGCTTCGGGATGGTGACTTGGATTTTGTCAATCTCGAGTACGTGTATTTCGGACTCTTGTGTGGGAGGTTTCATCCACTTAACCTCATGGGCTGGCAGAGGCACGAGCGGGAACACGTTATAACGAGAATTAAAACTTTGTGTCAGAGCAAGGCCAAAAATGTTGCTAAGTTTCCAGTTGTGGAGCACGATGCACTTGCTTGTATCCTGATAAATTGTTAACCATATTGTCGCGCCAAAGCACACAAAAAACCGCATGTCTCTAGATCCGGAGAATATGGGAATCCTCGTTGCGTTTGGGAACATGGTAAGGCTGTTGGGTTCGGTAAAAGCGTAATCTTCAAAAACTAGTATTGGCAACTTGATCTGCATGGAATTCAGCAAACTGTATAAATAGAGATCGTTGAAGAAACGTTTCCGTATAGCTAGGCTCTTTGTCGCTGAGCTGACGGTACGGCTAAGAAGGTATGCACCTTTGATGCAGTTGAAGTTGTCTGACTTTGATTCTTTAGAACATGTTTCCAAACAGATCCGGATTTGCTCGGTCGCGCGACGACTGCTCAAGAGCTGCTGCCATAAAGCGCACACCCTGTGAAAAACAAAATAAATGTACTAATGTAGCCATGACAGACAGCTAAAAGCTCCAAGCTCGGACAGTAAAAAGACCTGTTTTAACCGCATACCTTAGTAAGAAAAGAATCATGTTCATTCAAAAATGTTTTGAAGTGACGGTTTAGCCGCACTGTTTATGGCAGAAGCTTGTTGATTACTATTTTGTGCTTTTAAGCAGCTCTGGCTAGACCCTTTTGTCACATGTACAGTACTTCGACGCATTAGTACGTACTCGGTTAGCCTCGGCAGCTCGTTTAATAGACGTTTATCTTATCAGTATCAGGTCTCTTACATGAATCAAGTTTCTGAGATTCCTTCAGTTTCTTGGTATTGCTTGAATTTTAGTGTATAGGTGTGAGCCGGTGAACTTGAGAAATGGTATCATGGACTTGACACATGTGTATCAACACTATCATGCAGCGCACAAGAACGCCTCCGAAGTCAGCTAGTACTGGCCTAGTAATTACTGTAGCCGCTAGATGAACTTGCACTTTCTGATCCGGCCACTGCCTGCCCCTTGCCGGCAACGCACACGTCACGTCACATCGAGCAGCGTGTGACTTTTCCGTACAACCAGACCCTGTGGTACAAGACTACAAGTAAATTTAGAGGCTGCACGCCGCTACAGTACTAGCAAACAGTAACTGCAACCTTACGCCGTTGGCATGGAGCTGTGCTTGTCTCGCTGAAAACTGTGAGCCGTTGTACCTTAATAGTGTAAAATGGTTCAGGGGGTGATACGACAACAACAACAGTATGCAATGGCTTTAACTTTACAAAGCCGTGTTGTATTTTCACTATATACATTTTGCGCAAGTGTCAGGGCGATTCAACACACGGTGGAACACGGCGTTTCAGCAAACCATTTTTAGGTTAACTACTCGTATGGTCGTTTAAGTGAAACACTATGGTAAGTGAATGAGCGATGGTCGTTTAAGTGAAACACCCAAAATTTTAAATTCCACAAACCGATTTTCTTTTTTTTTTAAATTCCACAAACCGTTTTTTTAATCTGAATAAACAGGTTATACCGGCACAGAGTATTTGAAATTTTTAAAAAATCTTGAATCATTTTCTTGCAACGGCGTCGCAAAGAAATCAAGTGACGAAAGCGCTTAAGCCACGCCACATGAGCTACAAAAATTAACTTTTCCCCAGCTGAGGAACTGGGATTTAGAGATCCCGGAGAAACCAACGCACACATGATGGCTGACTTCGATCAAAACGCCAGCATGCGCCATACGCATTTGTGCGCAGAACCTGCGACGTCTCGCTACAAATCTGTCGATTCTGTATTGTGTTTTCTCGATAGCTGTCTCACCTTTTTTGCCCTTTCGCGCGCCAGCGTCCAGTGTTGCATTGATTCAGATGCAGCCAGTCGATGCTAGTACGCGCAGTGGGGTGAAAAGGTGCGATAGCTATCGACAAAACACTGCTTTGTATATTCTCGATGAAAGACGGTTGCGTAAGCACGCATGCGTACATGGACGCCGTAGATCGTATTGCGGTCAGAAAAGCGTCTGCTGACGTTCTGATCGAAATCAACCATTATGTATGAGTTGGTTTCTCAGAGATCTGTATTCCCAGTTCCTTAGCTGGGGAAAAGTCAGTTTTTGCAAATATGGCTTAATTTCTAACGATACCAAGCACAGGTAGATCAGACAATCAGGAGTTGTGGTATGCGCCTCGTTAATATTTCGGATGTTTCACTTACAAGAAACCGCTGCGGCTTCGCCTCCGCGTTTCTTGTGTTCCACGGCCGCTTTAAACAAATCATTGCATTTACAGTAATTCGTTAGTAAATTCACTAACTGCTTTAGCAGTTACTGTAAAACTGCTTAGGCAAGGAGTCTAGCTCGGTCACTCACTCATCTAGCAATTTTGTTCACTGGACAGCGGTGTGGTAGCTCTGTCACTCACTCACCTAGCAATTTTGTTCAGTGGACAGTGGAGGTAGCTCGGTCACTTACTCATCTAGCAGTTTTGTTCACTGGACAGCGGTGGTAGCTCGGTCACTTACTCATCTAGCAGTTTTTTTCACTGAACAGTGGTGGTAGCTCGGTTACCCACCTAGCGATTTCGTTCACTGGACAGTGGTGGTAGCTCGGTCACTCACTCACCTAGCGATTTTGATCACTGGACAATGGTGGTAGCTTGGTCACTCATTTACCTAGCGATTTATTGCTCGGTCATCACTCAGCTAGTGATTTCGTTTTTTTCACTGGACAGTGATGTTAGCTGGGTCACCCACAGCCTTAGCAGTTTAGTTCACTGGCTTTTGTGTCCTTCGAAACCTGGGCTAATCCCATCATGGTTCGGGAATCGGATTTTTTTAGGCATTTGAACACTGAACATTTGAACAGCAATCAGGCGATTAAAATTCAGCATGTTTGCAAATAAAATAACTACAAATTTATTATAGTACATACTAACACTTTAGGACACTTTAATAAATGTTCTCTTAAATAATTTTTTTAAGAAATAAAATGCATGTGGCACAGTTTCTGAACATGCTGAATCTAATGGCGTTTACAGTTTTTTTGTTAGGTTGTGGTTTTTCCGATCTCGATACCGGTTTTTCCGGTCTCAGCTTTTTTTATAGTTATATTATAGATCTAGTTCCTTGATACGACCATCGCTCATTCACTTATAAGTTATAACGAGGTACGACGTAAACCTAAGGCATAAAATCGACTGCTGACACGTCACGTCAGACTTGTTGAGACCATATGCTGTTTGCCCGTAGACTTTCATAAAACTTGGTAGTCCAATAACTTTTGATGTGACCATCTAAAACTGTATAAGGGTATACCAAAAGAAGAGAATAATCAACTATATTTTCTGATACCAAGTTTGTGGGGATACGTTACCAACACAACAGAATATGACTGTTTTCATTTAACATGGAGGTCTATGGAAAAACCTGCCGTTATCATATAATCCTACTGTAGACGGCCACACTCATCCAGGCTGAGTCCCAACTTCCAGCCAAGTCACTGACCACAACACGTGATCAATCACTGATCAAGAAGTTGCTCATTATTTTTAAGCCTTTTGAACCATTATTCCTTTGGAAACGGCACTGATTCCCTTTTAATGCAGGATTTAGCGCAGCGGTGGCGTATACCACGGTGCCAGCCAAAAATATATGGAGATGCTACGTTTTGCATTTTTGCTGACTGAAATTTTTGCTAAACTAATGGCAAAATACCTTCTCTTATGTTTAACGCAAAAAACCCTTACTCAGTCATGCGAGAAAGCTGTCCTATTCGAGCGTAGGTCTGCGTAAACCTATGGACTCCGAGGCATCGGTCTCCTCTGCCGTGACCTCATCGTACAGGGTGCCAGTTGGATTATATGCCTTAATCATTCGTAATGCCTCGGTTATCCTTTATAATAAAAGATTAAGAGTGGGTGTGGCCAATGCGTTTGCGCTCCTTTTACGAACGACGTACTGGGCCAATCCTTACTATCTATACAATATGTAATAGCCCTTATTTAGTAGCAGTAGTAGTTACCGACAGTACACTGTACAGACTGTAGTGTGGTCTTATAGCATGTCAGTACCGCACATTTTATCCGTTGCTGAGCAAACAGCGCCAAGCGACTGGACAGTCTGGTCTTATCCACCCAATGCTAACCTGCACGTTACATGCGTCTAAGCAACTAAGCAGCTGAAGCGATACAAACTGCTTTACCTTTTAATCTTTGCACATGAATGCAGTTCCAGAAGATTTCACTCAGGAGGAAAGGAAAAGATTTCACTCAGGAGGAAAGGCGGCAGATTGGCAATAGTGACACCTTTATTCAGCTGGTCCCCGTGTACATCTACAAGAAGACGTAAATGCTCAGCGAAAAAATATTTCAGCTAGCAGTGAATCCCTTTGTCGGAGGTTTAAAATTTCGATTTTTAAATACACTTATAGAACAGTATCCATAACAACTTCCATAGCGCATCAGACACGATGAGCTCGTTGTCCGTAGAAGAAGTCAGCCTTCCGGCGCTAGCCTGAGAACAGTAGTGAGGCGGCGAAACAGGTGTAAGTTGATGGTTTGGAGTCGAAAGTCGATCGAATGGCTTGAACTGTGGCTAATGGTAGAAGTGCGCAAACGCTACACTTGGTTGCCAAATTACAGCCGTTGAATGGCGTTCGAAGTTCTTTTGTTTTGTTAACACTAGTTAGCTAGCTAGTCAGAAATATTTCTTTTAGAATTCCAGTTCAAAGATTTTCACGATATTCCCCCTCGCGCACAGCAGGTTTCCCATTGCAAGTTATTTAGTTTTACAGTTGAAGCTAACGATGTACGAGTAATTCGATAAGATACAGCGAACTTTGACTTTTTTTAACAAACTGTGATGTTTTTTTTTCACCTTATAAAAATTTTTATTGTCAAATTAGCAACATCAAGTTTAATTTTAGCAACATCAAAATTTAACGAGTCTGGCAGAACCGTTACCACATAGCACATACTGTCATCTGATTGGTTGCCATTTTCGGCCGTTATGGCATGTTGTGTTTGCGCACTTCTACCATTAGCCACAGTTCAAGCCGTTCGATCGACTTTCGACTCCAAACCATCAACTTACAGCTGTTTCGCCGCCTCACTAGTAATAACTGATGCCCAAGGACGAAAAGAGGTTTTGTCTATTGTGCACCCGAACGTCGAAAGCGTGGTAGCACAATCAAGTCAGATGGTCACCAAGATTTGCCGTGTTTGCATAATCGAGAACCACTCGGAAAGTTTAGCAGTTTGTTTCAGTCGGTATTTCATCAAACTGGAACCTACAGACCTTTCCAGAGAAAATGGGAAGTGCCCAAACGGAATCACTCTACAGTTCTTCCAGTTAGAGAAGGAAAACAGCTGGTTTGGGACGATCTGCACTCACTGTGCGTTGAATACTATGCCAGTGCATGGTTGACTTAAGGGAAGTGACCCGGATTCGTATACACGGACGTGAAAGCCGTTTGTGCGCGAAACATGCGGTTGAAGAGTACATAATACATTTTGACACTGTACAGTATAGTTTCGACTATACCAATAATACCATACAATGTCCTAAAACAATGAAAAAATTGTTGGAGAGTGCGCGAAAGTGAGAGTTTCCGTGCATGTACACGAATTTGGTCACCAGCGTATCCGGTCACTTCCCTTAAGAGTCAATTGTGAATGGTTGCGCCACGGTGTAAAGGGTAAAACCATTCACAATTGACGGTGTTGCGCCACGGTGTAAAAGGTTCTACCCTTTACACCGTGGTTGCGCCAACCGACAGCGGCCACGCTTTTTTCCCGCCAATACATCCATACTTCGCTATATTTATTTCTCAGCAACCGATCAACAGCGGCATATAAAGCAGCAGTATATTTCTCAGCATTTCTACTACGTATACTTACTACAAGCTACTAGTCCAATAATCCTACTATAGATATAAGTACTTAAGTACAGTGTATAAATCTATATACTTAATATATATTTCTGCTATACTTAAGTATACTTCGAACAACCGGTTTCCATGATCTGTTTGTTCCCTGGTCCTCTCTTTGATTCATTTGTGATTTTAGGAACCGGATATGCCGCAAAACTGCTTTGGGAGTAGAATTAAAATTTACTTCTACCGTGCACGCTAGTGTACGGGATCAGCTGTTAATCGTGTAGAGCGCCACATTGATGTTAATGAGTGGTGACCGGTTGTTTAAAACGTAAGAAAAAAGCTCAAAGCTCGGGGCAACTGTTTTCGTTTTTAATGGAATTTTGTATAATGGAACTGGATATTTTAAAAAATAAAATATAATTATTTTGCAATTAATATTATTTTTTAAATGCGCGATTTTTTGTGATCAGTATAAATTGGTTTGTGTTTTTATTAAAGCTGGATTACGTATATATTAAAGTTCAAATAAAATATACATTTAAAAATTAATTTTTGATTTCCTATACTTGTGCACTTTGGGGTAGATTTTTGGTGACAGTGTGACAGCTCCTCCCACCTGTGTGACGTCAATTCTAAAACAAAAGTATTTTAAAATTAATTTTTAATTTTCTATACTTGTGAACGGGTAGAATTTTGGTGACAGTGTGACAGCTCCTCCCACCTGTGTGACGTCAGTCCTCAAGCAATATATATATTTTAAAATAAAATAAAATGGAACAAAGTGAAAGATTCCGTTTACAACAGTCAACACAAAAAACACTAGCAAAACGGATAAATTAAAAGAAACTGTTATAAGCACCCATTCGTGCCCCCCTTTTTGGCACATCTTTCTGTACCATTCAGTGATGCATTCCTGGCTTTCGTTTTCTTCGAGTTGTGTACGTTGCGCCTTTGCAATGCGTTCGCCAAATGATCGCTCAATTTCTGCACTTCCACATGCATGCCTGACCCATCTTAATTTTTATTGCTGTGAAAACAACTTTTTGTGATACGATTTGTATAATGTTAATTTGTATTTTGAGATAGTTATGCTGATTTTCGTGACTTTCTTAGCAAGGCTGTCAGGAAAAACATACGGGCTTCAGCGCGGATTTCGTTAAGCACTTTTAAAATAATTTTATTCCACAGCCCGGTTGGCGATATCGCCAATAGTGATAACTTCCTCCATTTTTCTTCAGTGAGCGGGTGGTTGTGACAAGTAACTTTGTCGTTGATCTTTAGCACCTTATTAACGAAGCGAACCTCCCAAAATTCTGATGGTCGCTGGTTCTTTTTTACATTTAGTTGCGATACGACGCAGCGCACTCAGCACCTAAGCGATCGCGCTTTTGAAAGCGTTTCAGTAGCTCCGAAAATTACGAGCTCGTATTAAAATTCAGTAGCTCGTATTTCTTTCTTTTCATTATTTTATCCAATGCGCACTACTGTAGAAGTACAGATGTTGCATCTTATGGCACTATCGCGTAGCTAAAACGCACTTAATTGCAAAGGGGTGTATAAAAAAATCTGGTGCTTTAACACAGAATGATTAAATAACTATTAAAGGGGTGTCAGGTGTCTATAATCAACCATTAGAGCACGAGTACAGCGCATGTGCTGTGTGGGTATTTACATGGAGCATTCACGCGCTTCCTGCGCGCTAGGTGAAAACAGTGTCAGTACACCTTTTCATGAAGGTCACCCACATATCCCAAGTTTCCAAATGGAATTTATTTGTATTAGATTAAACTTCGCTCACGATAAAAAAATTCAAAAAAATTTAAAAAAATTTACGACGTAAAAAGAGAAAACTGAAAAAAACAAATTTGTTGCAAAACGAATTTATTTACTATTAGAAAAGTAGAAGATCAAATATATAATTTTTACTGGAATTTTTGGAGCGCATAACAATTCACTATGTATCCGTACGCGTTGGAAAATTTGGAGTGCGCATTGCACTTGTTAACAAAATTGTTAATGCGAGATCGTGCCCACCAAGTTTCCCCGTTTTTCGAACAACGAATCAGCTGTTTACCCTTTTTTAAATTTTACAACATTTTTTAAAATGTTTGAAATTTGTTTTCAAAATTTAAAAAGCGTGACTCACAGGAAGGACTCACGCGACCACCGATTAAGTACACATTTACCATAGTGGTCCACTAAAACGAACAGGGTTTACGTTGAATTTCAGTTAAATGTGTTCATGTTCGAAAAACTCTCTTTGCCGTCTAAGTCTAAGCATGGGCCGGAGAACATAATTATGAAACTCGAATATTTGTGTACTAAAGACAACGGGATCATCCAGTAATTTCGTACTGGCAGTACAGACGTCTGTAAACACGAATCCAGGGTGCAGAATTTTGCAAAGCCTTAGAGTTAACACTGCTTGTGAACTCAACCACCACTGGTACGCGTAGGAGTTCTGTCATATATTGCCTTCCTGAAATTTGTGGATGATCCTGACAAAGTACTTTCGTTATTTTGACATACATACCTCACAACAAGCCCAGCACGGATGAATATTGGCCGATGACTATTGAAAAATAAGTAATTCTAAGGATGTGTTGCTTTGCGGTCGCTTACAGACTGTCATAATATTAATGAACCCGTACGTATGTTTAGTAATATTATGATACACTTTACATAAGTTAATCGAAACACGGACTGCCTTCTTGTACATACAGTACATAACTTCCAATGATGACTAACGCAGTGATGACTGACGTGTTAAGTTACTTACATAAATTTTTTACTTTGTATTGTACTCGTACTTATTGTTAAGTAGCAGTTCAGATATTGCTACTGTTCTGGGTCAAGTTGTGTTAGAACAGTGTGCATTTCTTATCGCGTCCATGGTAACAAGCTTATGATTGACCACTGGACCTAGACAAATGATTTGGGCAAAACGTCAACAATCTTGGATCCACCGCTACACCTAGAGAATTTTGATGTACTTTAAAGCAACAAAATTGGTGAAGTAGAAGCCGAGATCCTTTGCCTCAAAGGACAGGGCCGAAGTCCTGGCACAGATAATCAGTATTCATATAACAAGCTGAGCACGGATGAATATTGGCTTGCGACTATTTTTAAAATTTTGTTGCCGTCAAATCATGCAGTATGTTGCAACATCGTTAGAAACAAGCTGTTTCCCTAGAAATCTGCAGATTAAGCGAGCACGCGCCCTTGTCAGCCTTATGGCATCCATGGTAACAAGCTTTAAAGTGACCACTGGTCATGAAGTTCTGCAGACAGCAAGCAATAACTGGTCTCAGAACACCCGCGTGATCGAGAGGTTTCTAACGCATTTTGAAGTAGGAAAATTGGATGAGCAGAAGCTGAGATCACCGGCGCCGAATGAGAGGGGCCCAAATCCTGGCACAGATAATTAGTATTCATATAACCAGTTTACGGGATCTACATCCGTACACAAACTTTTGCGGCGCAAGTTTGCTACGCAATGCGCACTTCGCAACGGTTGATTGCATTGGTCCCAGCCGCTAAGAAAACTACGAAAACTAAGAAAGAGAAAATCTAAGAAAACTTGAGAAACCCTAAGAAAGCCTAAGAAACCTAAGAAAACAAAGAAACCCAAGAAATCTAATAAACCTAAGAAACTTAAGAAACCTGAGAAACCTAAGAATACCTAAGAAACCTGAGAATACATAAAAAAACCTAAGAAACCAAAGAAACCTAAGAAACCGAAGAAAACCTAAAATATCTAAGAAATAGCGTATATGAAAGAATACGAGGTATACCGATCACGCTGGTGGGATTGACTGCGATTAATTTTTGCACATGTTTTTTAAATTTTCAATACTTTGGAACGTGCCGATGCCGAAGGCCGCGGTCTGTCTTGGTTTTTCCGAACGGTCCGCAAACAGACAATGTATTTACCATGTATGTCTATGGGGGCCCATGGCAACAATTTGTTTTTTGGGGCTCCTCCTTCCCTTTTGGGGCGTATCGATGGCGCAATAGCGTAAGAACATTCGCGCCGTTGAGACGAATTTAACGCACTTGGCCGCGTCGAAATCGGTTCAGCCGTTCGCCCAAACATTGGCTACATTATCAATCGTGTATACGTGGTTACGGATGTAGATAACAAGCTGAGCACGGATGAATATTGGCTTACGACTGGGTAAATGAATCAGTTTAAAATTCATAGGTTGCAGTGTATTCGAGGAAGCAATAGCAGTTAGTATTTTGTTTGAAGCAGTTTCGTGCACAGCAGCTAATAGTCTCCTCAGAAGCTTGCAAATGAACTGAAGACGAGCTTGATCATTTGTTTGGTCCGATTTTGGACCATGAGAAACGCAAAGGCGAAGCCAAAGCTGTTTCTTGTTTGAGTACAGTATAATTGTGACCGTGGTAACAGACCAGCCCATGTTAGACCTATGGCATCCATGGTAACAAGCTTTTGAGTGACCACTGGGATTGCGGTTCTGAATTCAACAAACAACGACTGGTCTTAGATCACCCGCCAGACTGGGAGGTTTTCAAAACATTTTGAAGCAGGAAGATCGGATGAGCAGAAGCGGAGATTACCGCGGTCTAACAGGAGAGGCCAAAGACCTGCTAGAGATGTTTAGTATTCATATAACCAGTTTACGGGATCTACATCCGTACGTATTATCGCGGCGTACTTTAATTTCGAAACTTTTTATTTAACGAAATATACGAACCTAGTGTATTCAAAAAGTTCCATGAAAAAGAACTCTAAAAAACCTAAGAAAAGAAAACCTAAGAAAAAGCCTAAGAAACCTAAGAAAAACCTAAGAACCTAAGAACCTAAGAAACCTAAGAAATCTAAGAAATCTAAGAAACCTAAAAAACCTAAGAAACTTAAGAAACCTAAGAAACCTAAGAAACCTAAGAAACCTAAGAAAACCTAAGAAACCTAAGAAATCAAGGAAATCTAAGAGTCCGAAGAAATTTATGAAAGCTTTGTGAACAGAATCTTAAAAGATTATGTAATTTTAAACGCCAGGTTCTTTGTTATGTTATTATGTCGCGCTTTTACAATTTTCATGAATTGTTAGCGCAGCGAGGCCGAAAGGCGCGCGCGGTCTGTCGTTGTCGTTCTGCGTAAACTGATGTATGTGTATGGAGGCCCATAGCAACAAGCCGTTTTTTGGGGGTTGCCTTGCCCTCCTGAGGCGCAAAATATTCGCAGTGTCCCTATGTCACTCGCGACGTTGCGACGATTCCGGCGCACTTTACCGCGTCAAAATCGGACCATCCGTTCGCCCGATCATCGTGGTCGTCTGCTTAGCATGTATAAGAGGTTACGGATGTAGATAACCAGCTGAGCACGGATGAATATTGGCTTACGACGATTTTAAAAACTTTTTATTTTCTTTGCAGTATATTGTTTAGCATGTAATTAGTTTCTCGAAAAGTCAGAATGGCAAAGCCAGACAACTGCTCAGGATGGTTGTCCGCGACGAGCGTACTGCGTTGTTGACCTTTAATCCTGGAGCTTGTTTTGTTTTTTTCTCGCGTGCTAGGTTTCTGTTCATTCTACTCAAAATTGCCAAATTATTAAGCTACTCTAGCAGATGCAGCGGCCGAAATGATTTGTTCACTCAGTCCGTGAACAGAAGAAACGCAGAGGCCGAAGCTTTTCTTATTGTTTGAGTGTAGTCCTTTGTATATAATGTGCCCGTGGTAACCGGCCAGCCATGTTAGCTCTATGGCATCCATGGTAACAAGCCTTTCAGTGACCACTGGCCTTAATCATTTGATGATAGTAAGACAAGACTGGCCTTAGATCACCCGCAAGACTGAGAGGTTTTCAAAACATTTTAAAGTACGCAAATTGGATGAGTAGAAGCGGAGATTACCGCGGTCTAACAGGAGAGGCCAAACACCTGCAAGAGATGTTTAGTATTCATATAACAAGCTGAGCACGGATGAATATTGGCTTACGACTAGGTAAATAATCAGTTTAAAATTCAAAGGTTGCAGTGGATTCGAGGAAGCAACAGCAGTTATTATTTTGTTTGAAAACAATTGGTTTTTGATAAAGACAACAGATCTTGTTCAGTTTATCAGATTTAACGGATGACAGGAATGCTCTGCAGTCAACTTGCGGCTGCATCCGCTAAAATTTGTCCCTTTTTTGTCAGTGATTTGCCTTTTTTTGTTAGCGATTACTGGCATTATCGGTTAAGTTAGCAATTTCACTTCTTTCTTTTAAGTCAGAACATCTGAAGCCTAGTTTTTGGAGTATTGACCTTTTGCCCCTAAAGTTTGATTGGTTTGTGGCTCGGCTGCTGATTTTACGCTTGTTCTGCTAAACTCTCCAAATTCTAATAAGCTACTGTGGACAGTGAAGTGTCTGAAGTGATTCCTTCACTAAGCCCACAAGGTTTTCTTTATTCAAATTTAATGCCCGTGGCACCAGACCAGACTATGTTAGGCCTATGGCATCCATGGCAACAAGCCTTTGAATGACCACTGGATTAGCGGTTCTGAATTCAGCAAACAACGACTGGTCTTAGATCACCCGCCGCACTGAGAGGTTTTCAAAACATTTTGAAGCATGAAGATCGGATGAGCAGAAGCGGAGATTACCGCGGTCTAACAGGAGAGGCCGTAGACCTGCTAGAGATGTTTAGTATTCATATAACAAGCTGAGCACGGATGAATATTGGCTTACGACGATTTAAAAAACTTTGTATTCATGTGCATTATATTGTTTAGCATATAATTCAGTTTCCCGAAAAGTCAGAATGGCAAAGCCAGACAAGTGCTCAGGATGGTTATCCGCGACGAGCGTACTGCGTTGTTGACCTTTTACACCTAGAGCTTGTTTTGTTTTTTGCTCGCCTGCTAGGTTTCCGTTCATTCTACTACAACTGCCAAATTATTAAGTAAGCTACTCTAGCAAATGCAGCGGCCTGTGTGATCACTCAGCCCGTGGGACACAAGAAACGCAGAAGCGAAGCCAACGCTTTTCTTGTTGTTTGAGCGCAGTATAATGTGGCCCTGGTAACAGCCCAGCCATTTTGACCCTATGGCATCCATGGTAACAACCTTTTGAGTGACCACTGGGCTTGATATTGTGAAGATAGCAAACAACGACTGGCCTTAGATCACCCGCCAGACCGCGAGGTTTTCAGAACACTTTGAAGCAGTAAAATCGGATAAGTAGTAGCTGAGATTACCACGGTCTAACGGGAAAGGCCGAAAACCTGCAAGAGATGTTTAGTATTCATATAACAAGCTGAGCACGGATGAATATTGGCTTACGACTAGGTATTGTTAATAAGTGAGTTAGGATTTTTTGTTACTCGACACAGCAATACTGCGACGTAATTCTACGACTTAATTATGTGAGAGATTGACCGAACTGTTGATGCAGCTCATGGTCTGTGCATTGGGCAGCAAGATGCGACAGTGATCAAGTGAAATACTAGAAACGGTAATGTGCTTTTCTACTTTATTTCAGATCTTATCAAAATCTAAACAGATCCAATATCAAATTATGAACTGATTGATATAAGCAGGTTTCGTCGGTTAACCACAAGAAACACAGAGGCGAAGCCAAACTGTTTCTTGTGCAAGATCAGTATAACGTGCCCGTGGCAACAGGCCAGCTCATGTTAGCCCTATGGCATCCATGGTAACAAGCTTTTGAGTGACCACCGGCCGCCTAATTTTTAAAACAGCAAAAGGCCATTAGTCTCACAACACCCACCGCCCTGAAAGGGTTCTAGAATATTTTAAAGCATGAAAATCGGTTTATCAGAAGCTGAGATCACCCGGGACAATGAAGAGAGGCCGAACACCTGCAAGAGATGTTTAGTATTCATATAACAACCCTGCATGAAACGTTTTATTTTGGGAAGGACTGGTGAATTACAAGCTGAGCACGGATGAATATTGGCTTACGACTATTACTAATACTAATTTGTGAAGTACAGATAATTGCAACCGCACGGATCTTAGACTATAATTATTGTGTGCTGTTACACACTGCACAAGTATGCTTTTCATTTTTTTAATTTGACTACTTTAGAAGTAGGACCTTTCCAATATGAACATAGGAAGCGCAGATGCGAACCGCATTTTCGTAACTTTGATTCATCTTTCTTTCAATCTTACCGTTCATATACCTGCTCGTACATTTATGCTGTCGCAACTCTTAACAGTCCATAAATTCAGGCCTGACCTTTCCAATACATCTTGCCGAGCGCGAGACCGTACTTTGCAATTTGTCAGTTAAACTTTTGGATTTAGGTCACTTCAGGGTAGTGCGCCTTGCGCAGTTCCCATACTTGAACAGTTTTACGTGCCGCAATGTATGGTGGTTTGTCAATTTGTCTGAATTACAGCAAAACCTGATATAAACTAAAAACACCGACGGTTAAACTGATCCCGTATTTATTATCTAGGTGCATTTATTGTACAAAACTGCCCCAGGAGCAGTAAAATTTTTCGCTTTCTCCCACCCCAGAAATAAATGATAAACTTATTAAATGATAAGCTTATTAAATGATAATAAATCATATTAATGATAAGCTTATCGTGAACAAACTCATCGTGAAGGACCCCATCAATATTTTCAAGGTTTTATTCCAAAGTCAAATAATTACGCTTTCGTTTGTCCATGACGGTTAATTCTTTTACGGTAATTAACTCGAAGACTGCCAACAACTGAACTTTTTAATCTTCCTGACGTAGCCGAGTTCTACCACTTACAACGCATTGATCGCGGACGTTTCGTTGTACCTAAATTTTGTGCACGAATTTTATATATGTAAAAATCAATTTCTCTTATATTTATATAAAATTCTCTTAAGGGAAGTGGCTCGGTAAATGGTACCGAATTCGTGTATATGCACTTTCGCGCTCCCAAACACGTTTTTTTTTCGGTTTATCACATCCTGTAGCCAGGCGATTTGTATACACGGGCGCAAAAACCGTGCGCGCACAACGTCCGCTTCGCGAGTTATCTCAATCACTGTAAGGTTTTACGAGTAAATTTGAAACATTGCTAGTGCACTGTTTCAAATTAATTAATAGTTCGGTGACTCGTTACTTCACTAGCTCTTTTCACGGAAAAGGGGTGTGTGCCCGGTGGTGCAAGCCCGATCAGTAATGGTAGCCCGATTACTAGCTTACGTAACGGGTTCTGTACTTCGGTCAGTAGTGGTAGCTCGGTCGCTCGTTCACCTAACGGAACTGCAGCAAGATACGCGGTACGATACTATAGTACGTAAAGTAAACTGTTTAGGCAACTAAAATATAGCCTGATAAACTAGCAGTGCTTGTGGACTCTAGATAGATCGTCAACGTGCCGTACTTAATATGGTCAGAACCGACGCAAAAATTGTAACAACGTCTTTATGTTTTTGTGGATTTACCATGATAGTTATTTCCACTACGGCGAATTTAAAAACCGGTACAGCAGTTTTAAGTTGGTTAAAAAATGGTACTTGTGTATTTAAATGTGGTTTATGAAAGGTCATTTAGATTTACTGGTAAATCTGTAAACACAAACGTAGCAACAGACAATTTCAGTTAAGTACTGATGTACTTTAGTAAAGTATGGGGGCACGTCGGTGCCTGAGGTGTGCCGAAATGAGTTGTTTCCTCGGTTTGAAGAAGTTTTCAGAAAAACTAAGGCCGTCTGGCCGCGTTTTGGAATATGGGCTTTCAGATGATGGCAATGGTTTTTGCTGATTCTGTAGGAAAAGCTGGGTTGGTGTATCCCTTTTATTTTTTTGTGGTTGGTGTATCCCTTTTTTTGTGGTCTAGACGGTAAATGACTATCGAATCTGGCAGCCATAAACTAGGTGTATTACACATAATGGACTGCAGCATTTACAGGACATCTATCCTAGCGTGCTACTCGTGTTCATAATAATCATTATTTGGATGACGGCAATTGTCATGGAAACCAAAGGTCAGCTCTACTTTTGCTTAAATAAAACCCACAAGCGCAACTGACAACACTATCAAGGACTAACAAGTACTGAGAACTACAGTGTACTTACAGCTTATCAAGGACTGCATAAACCGTCGAACAAGAGCGCCAATCTAAAAAAGTTTTAAAATAAAAGCTGCATGTAGAATGAAGAGGCCGGATTTTCTTACCATCAACAAATCATGATAGCATAAAATTTAATAATGGATGTGGATCTTGCATCGTGGTCGCCGTGCCTTACCCATTTTTATAAAATAAAAAGGATATTTCAAAAATAACATTCCCTCAAATTGCATCTCTGTCATTTAAAGTAATGCACACTTAAAATAGTTTTTGGTACATGAGCCACTATGTAGGCTAGCGATGTTAGCAAAAATCAAAAGCTTCGGTAAAGAAGTGGAAAAGCGAAAAACGGAATTGCGCGTGCTGCTTTCTCACGGTCATCTCATTCTCTAAGCTGCCATACTCGTTGTTGAAATGTTTTCAAAAAAAATATGAACGGTTAATAGCAAAACAATTGTGCTTAGTGCTTAACATAATATAGTTAGTAGTTTAGGCATTAAAGTATGCTGTACTCAGCCAGAAGACACCAGATTGGCCTGCGTTTTTATCTTCTTAAAATAAACGTTCGAGTAAGCTCCCTTGTTTATTAATTCATATTGCAAGGTAAACAAATAATCGCCTCAAATTCAGTTTATGCTCGAGGAAAAAACGCGGGAGCATTGAACAAAGATATTCTAAACTGCTCCGGTAAACCGTGGGAAAAAATGTCCGATACCGCCAGTGATTCTTTTCGGCAATTTTTCCCACCGTGATTGAAATCAACATGAGGAATTCGCTTTTTCGATTTCTTAATGAAACACGTATGTAACAGTATGAATATTAGCAGCTGAATGCATTTAGCTGGAGATACAAATTAAGGAGCTTGCTTTAGGAGTTCCCTTTTGCATAATTGGTATTACCGTCTGCCGCAGACGGCAATCCCAATTATGCGAAAAGAAACTCCAACAGTGCTACATGTGCTCAAAATAGCAGTTTACCGTACGAAGTTCCGCAACAAAAGCTATAATTTTTATTTGATTTTGTTAAATTTCGATAAAAAAGCATAAGATTGCAGAAAACAAAGCATTCCACCTTTCCATTATTCCCATCGTTCTTTCTACAGTTAATGTCTGATCGAGCAGAAGTCCTGACAGAAACGCCTCAGTAGATTAAGCTTTCCGTTCAAATCGCAATTTACATCTAGTTACTGCGAGCGTGCCTTTGTGCTATCAATTTTTTTATTCTTAATAGGGGAAAACTGGGACGAGAGTACAGTTTAAATTAACTGATTTTGTATTTATTGACCATAGTATTTATTTTGATAAAATTAAACTATGGAAAGCGGTTATAACGAGACCCCCCGGCCCCCAAGGGGCCAATCATATTTCAGGAAGGGTAAAAAAAATAATTTAAATAACTGATTTCTGAGGTATTTTGTTTTTCTTCCTAGAATTCCATTTCCAGGCAACAGTACCAGTGCAAAGTATTACAATTCCAACAAAAACCGTTGCCCCGAGACACTTCGAAAAATTAAAGGTCGCTGCTGCGTGCACGGAAAAACACAGGCGTTGGCTTCGTGAACGGGCGTTTACATCGGGTTTGGATGCGTGAACAGAGATCGGGAACGGGTCTGAGCTGCGTGCAATGGTAAATTTTTTTTTATATCGCTTGAAATTTCGGAAAATATTTTTGAAGCTGATTTTACGGTTGGAACATGAGGGCGGAAACAAAGCGCTTAACTGGTCATTTGATTAGAATACATAAGGGACAAAAGGGATGGAGCGGTCAGGGAACGGTAGTAGCATGCTAACGGCGGCAAAAACAAAGGGGTTCTAAATACTGTGGCTATGTGCTATCGCAGTGGCTACCGCATTTGTTTATGGACTTTACCAGGGTATGGCAAGATTCGAGCGGGAAATAATGCGAGGTAATCCGAAGGCCGCATTCGAGGTCATGAACATCACCCCGTTCCCTTATGCCACTGGCAGGTTGACAAAAGCCTGACCCGGAAGCCGGAAAATAAAAATTTCTATAACCATATCGTATCTTGGGCATACCACGAGTCTACGAGATACATATAATTATGTCACAACAGCGGTTGAAAAATCAATCAGTGTTGTGTGATAAGAATTGCTTCGAGTACGAAATTATAACTGAGAAAGTGAAATTTCAAAAATATTCGAACGCAAATGTAAAAATCCGTGCACGCAGCCAGGATCCGTGCAGACCCAAAAAAGTCACCCGTGCACGCAGCAAACGCCCGTGTTTACTGGTGCACGCGAAGCCATAATAAATTAAAAATACTGTACATATGCACAAGTTAAACCACTGTGGTAATAAATTTCTTTTTATCGCCATTCATAGCGTCCGTAGCTTAAACCTTTCTTAGTGTTTCATTTCTTTTGATATATCGTTTATTAGTCTTTGAATTAAAGCTTTACCGTGCAGACCGCGAGTTTAAAGTAATGCAGCCTCAACTTTCAAGAAATTTTATAACAGTAATAAAAGTTGGCATGCGTACGTAACCTCTGCTCTAATGAAGCAAATTTGTGCATAAAAAATTATTTTTAATTTTGTAACATTTAATTACACGGCAGTACAGGCAAACGGACCATAAATCTCCCGACAAGTTATGGTGTACACCGCGTTGGTGACAGTACATTGGCAAAGGTCAAGACTAACCGGGAATTATGTCGCTTGGGATAGCAGCGGAAAAGTCTGGAACATTAAGACCGCGAGTATTGGGAGTATTGCATGCGAAGAGGCTCGCGGAAAATAATTTTCCCCACTGATTCTGTTTGGGAACTTCGTGGAGTGTGTGCATGCACTGCACAGATGACTACCTGAACCGAACGTGACTATAATCCCGTTGCGCGCATGCATGCAGTACTCATACTGTGCGAAATTAATTATGTTAAGGTAATAGTATGTATGCATACAATCATTCAAGAAGCAAAACGGTGTCAAAGGGGTTTCTGGTGGCACAATACAAAATTCTTCTGCAATTGCTTGTTAATTTTAATTAGAACTTTAAGGCGATAGACTGGTTTTGCTTCATCCCCAGAGAAGTTACAGTAACTACATTTTCTAGAACAGAAAAAAATGCTTTTTAAAATGAGAAGTCTTTTGAGAAGCAAAGAACAGAACAGAAACCCAAATCCGTCTAAAACCAAAAGGTACCGCGGGTCCAAAACGACGGAGGGGTGCAGCAGCACGATTCGATTCACGTAGCTGCCATCACAGTTTCAATCGAAGCATACCCAACCGCACGCGGGCTGCGTGTCTGCGTACCGCTGCAGCCGTGCGCAGGCGGCGATTTCATGAACGCCATGCGCAGCCTGCAGGTAGCGTGGTTGTCTGCTCAAACTGGTCCACCGATGCAGCGGACCATTTGCAAAACCCGAAAACCTTGATTTACTGGAAGTAAAGTTCGGAGAGTTTTACGCGTATTGCATTCCACTGCCGCAATGGAATTGGTTGTACTTGGTACCATTGGAAAGAAAAAATTATTCTACACACTGGGTTTTCTTGGTTTTGCGATATAGTCATTCGAACTCCAACGCTCAGTGATTTTCTCCGTAAGAAGAATTAGTTCCATGTTCAAAAACTTGTATCTTCCTAGCTTTTTATTCAAGATTTTTTCTGAATAAACCCAGTGTGTGAAATAATTTTAAGTTCCATTTGAAAACATCAGACCTGAAGATGTTCCATCTGGTGCTTGGCTTAGATTTTTTAATGCTCACACAACAGAAAAATTTCTATCGCGTTTATGCTATTAGTGTTGATTTTGAAACTATGTCTATTAAAAAGCGCGATTTATGAGCTTTCTAATGAACTCGTACATTCCGAAAACAGCTCAAACCAAGGTGCACAAACAATTTTCGAAGTAGCTATAAAGATTGATATTTTACAAACTAGTCCATCGCCTTAAAGCAATTGCTTGTTAATTTTAATTAGAACTTTTAATTAGAATTTCAGTCACCACAGCTAACTTTCGGTTTGTTTTGATAACTACAAAGCAGTAAAAACAAGTCAAGTAGCAAGTCTTGTGGTCAGCAGTTATTTACGTAACGCACCACCGGAGTAGTGTTGGGCCGACCGACCCTTTTGGCAGTGCCGCAGCTTTCGGTCCGGGAGGAGGGCCATGGCCCGGGCCGCAGCGAACATCTATTATTAAAGTTACCTATTATTACAGACTTCCTGCGTACTTCACAATAAGGTTCGTGTACAACTTGACGAAAGATAGTCCAGTCCTTTTGCAACGCCTGCAGTTATTTGAGAAGTGCTTTCAAAGTATTTTCTGCTCGGAAGTTAGCTTTTTAGAACAGTTTAAAGTGAAAAGCTTGGAATACCTCAACAAAATCTTTAATGAGTGTTTTTATGTCTTTCAGCAGTTTTTAAAACAAAACTATAGAAAGACTCAATATTATAACAAAAAGTTAACACAGCACATTTTTGAAAAGCTCAGCATCTCGAAATACTGATTCAGTCGGCTATCGCTATAATTTTCTATTTATAAGCTCCGGAAAGGCGAGAAGTTGTTTTACTCGCGAAAGAATATCAGTTTGCGCCAAGAGTCCGCTGATTAAAACGCAACGACCCCGGTTCGAAAAGCCTTGTTCAGAATGATCGTTTGAGACCAAAACTGAAGAATGCTGTGCTGTGCCTTTTACTTAATTCTCAGGGCTGAGTTTAGCGGATTTGCGCCGGCGTCATTTTTGATATAAACTGAATAATTTGTTACCCGAAAAGGGTACCAAAAATGTTTTTCGTGTCAGTCGTTACTGAAACTGCAGCGAGCTGATATTAAAACAGCTGTTAGTCGCGATTAGAAAGCGGCTATTTTCACGACAAAAAAGGGTTCCAAATTCTGATACAATTCCATGCGTGGTTCCAATTTTTTGATCCGATACCGTGCACCGACCCGAATGAGCGGTATTCGTTTCGTATGCGATCTGGTGTTGAAAAACCGAGATTTTTGGAACCAGGGACTAGTCAAATACTCTGTATGCGCTAAAAAACTACCTCCAATCTTTAAAGATGCGCTCCGGTCTACCAGTGCACGCGATAGTGCATTTTCCTAGTTTTAATCAGAACAGCTTCAATCACCACAGCTAATGTTTCGCAAAGATACTGCTTTGTGTTCTGGTGTTTCAAGTGCTACGCGTCATCGACAAAGGATGATCAAACACCCTTGCCCGATTGTTGCCACTGGATCAAACTTCTGTGGTCACAAACTGCCTCCGTCGGACAGATCGTTTGCCTATCGGATGGCGAGAATTTGGAATGACTTGCAGATTCCAGCAGAAGCTTATCAAAGTCTTGGTAGATTTACAGAAGCTTTGATCGCGTTGACTGGAAATCCGTTGTGTCCTTAAAAAAGTTTTACCGCGATAAACATGTGTCCCTGTTGCAAATGTGAATACTTGTAAAATTGTTAGTCTGCTGCTGTTCTACGCTTATTCTCTGGTTTCTGATGTCGTGTCTGCTGCCCCGGATTGGGTCTAAACCCAGATTGTGTGCGGACGTTAAATCATTAAACATTAAACATTAATGCAGAAGGACGATTTGAAAAACAACATTCAGCTGATTACGTTACAAAACCTTTAATACAGAATAATTCTGTACTCCTCAAGCACGGTCCTGTGCGAGCATGTTATCGTACTCTGTGTAAACAAGTACTTACTAGAAAAGTTAGTTAAAATATATGCAATTGCAGACACTCAAACGCCTTACAGAACCCTACGTCTAGCGGCATAGCAACCGTGATCTTAAATTTTAAAATTTTGACGGTGAATAAGCATGGCACCGCGAAGCAAAACTCGCACAACAACAACACCAACAAAAGAACAACACTAACAAAATTGTCTCAATCTCATAGTTAACAATGATCAACAACTTATGAGTGGACGAAAATAGAAACTGCATATAAGGTGTGGACCTGGCAAGGTTCTCACCACAGGATCAGAATTGACATAATTCTGCCTACCAAATATGCCTGGCAATGCTAAACATACGCCTACGCTACAGAAAGCGAGAAACGGCGTGATTGCTAGGGATTAAATTATCATTTATCAACACATTTATCAACATCTGATTTTATCAACACACTGAAAATTGCTAGAAATCTCATCAACGGCAAGTGCCATAGACGGCCATGCTAAAGTGCGCGCCATGTGCGCTGCAAGTACATCACTCGTACTCAGTAGTGCCGAGAACAATATCGGATCTCCCGCACACAGAGAACAGACAGAAACGCGCATCCAATCACAAGCGAGGTGTACGTTCGTACTACCTGCGCTCATATGCCTCTGGGAGGGATGCTGAGCTCCGTCGAAGCGAGAATTCCACTCCAATTCCTTTGGAATCCTTGATGCTCTCGTCTGTGTGCGTCGAATAAAACATCGAGATTTTTCTCCTCTTAACAATCACAAATTTCAATTACATGTGAATAAAGATCTCGCAAACAAAAATAAAATAAATATCAACAGAATTCTTAATCAAAACAAGACTAGGATCTCAGACTCCTAAAGGTCCCGTCAACCGTAATCTGCGTTGGTCCATTCCGCTCTTTTGAGCAATCCTTTTCATCACAATGAGATCCGCTTTTTAGGAATAAGGTGCGTATCATCGTACGACTTCTGAATACTTTCATCCATAATACTGAGATTCCTTAAAGGTCATGGAGGGACGTCTTGAATACAAGCATGATGCTTCCTCCCTGGTAATAGGACTTTTTCATCTTTTCTGTCTTTCTTAGGTGACTCTTTGAGCGGTGACAATCTCAAAGGTCATCCATCTGGATGTGCGACGCATTGGGCCGTAACGATCCCAAAGGTCATCTAATTTTCAGGTTGATTCATCCTTAAAGGTCATGGAGGGACTTAGCCGACTTTTCCGTGGCTTTCAAACATTTCTGCTTGCCTCCTTATTAAAGGTCATCATTCTTTAATTTTCTTCTTCATTCCGGCTTTGTCGCGCCGGTCGCACATCCATTTTCGCCATTTAAGGCTAGAGAGCCGATTGACCCCGTAGTTCATCTCTTTGGGCCGACATATTTTGTCACCGTAGCCCAGCTATTTGGAATTTCCTCTTTTGTTCGCCTCTTGTGGCCCGACGTTCGTTAGGTTGGCCGACGCAACTGCGACGTCGTAATGGACGCTGATCTAGGATAAGGGAGCCAATTAACGCCGCAACTCTCCTCTTCGGGCCGACATATTTTGTCACCGTAGCTCGGCTATTTGGGTTTTGCAACTCTTTCTCTTTTCCGCCGCTTGTGGCTCCATGATAGGTGAGCCAACACGACTTCGACGTCGTCACATCACCCTTTGAATGACGCTGAATTTTAAGAGAGCCAGTTATCGCCGCAACTCTTCTCTTCGGGCCGACATCTTTTGTCACCGTAGCCCGGCTATTTGTTGCCTGAAATATAAACGCTAAAAGCAACAAAAACACGGATGGTATGACAGTGTTATACGTGACGTCCTTCCGCCCTGATACATTACCTTTGATGCCCTTCTTCATGTTGCCGACTAATTGCCGTAACAACATGTGCAGTTGATAACCCTAAAGGTCATCTCTACTCGTTCGACTCAATATCGCGGTTTCGGCGACAAGGTTGGTTTGGTGCTCAGCTGAAACTTTTGTAGCGCTTTCGCGATGACCTTTGCCGTCCTTTCTGATTGAGCCATTCTTAACAGTATGGGTGACGTATCCCATCTTAGCTCCTTCGCTAATTCTACTCTTCTTGCAGAGTGTGGTTTGAAAGTAAATTCACGCTCTGCGCGCACTGCTCGTGGCTTACTCTGATCTTCATCATGTGTGGTGGACCTTCCTCCCACACATTGCTTCTTGCTGATGTATAGTGACCTTTATCTGCTTTGTCAGCACCATGATCTTTCAGTCCTTCTTTGTTTCTGGCTGGGTGCTAAATCTTTTTTCGTCGAGGTTTCTAAAATGGGGGCTTCTTCTTTTCGCTTGAGCTCGAGTGACCTTCCGCCCCGGCTGCAGTTTTTGCTGAAGTCTGTTGACCTTTGACTTATTCATTTAGCTGCGTGACCTTTCCGACGCACGTTTTCCTTTGACTTTGCACGAGTCTTCTGTCTGAGTCGAACGTTTGCTAATAAGTTTCCCGGTTAGGCAATACTGCTGCCAACTTGACGTTAGCTATCTCTTCTTTGGCTCGTTAGGCGAGTATGCCAACAATTAACTTAGCCAGCGATGAGACGTCGTTTTGCTGTGATTCTGGGAGCGACTCAATCGAACGTCTTAGGTCCCACTTTAACTCTTCTTTCAGCCGTTGGATCTCTTCATCGGGCACTCCTTCGCTATTATCTTGGAGGATTTCGCCTGTCACCCGGATCACAATATCTCCTCGAAATTTGTCTTTCTGTCCATCATCATTTTCATATTGTAGGATCAAAGTCTTACAGCAACATTCTTTCACCATTTCAACAGCCATCGTGTCGTATTTTCCGTCAATGGAACCTTCTACGATAGCGAAAATGACTTTGATTAGCCGGCCTGTTTCTGATGACCTTTACGCCGTCCCAGCTTCTAGTCTTAATACCATAAACTCCCATAAGCCTGATTTTGGGTTCTGTTTGTTTTCGTCCTTTAGTTATCCGATCAAGTAATTCCTTGTCGGCTTCATCTTCATTCTGGACTTCTTCCCTCAGAATTTGTTCTGGGGTCGGCTTCGGAGTCTTTTTTGCTTTCTTGACCGTTCGGTCTTTTATCGCATTTGCGATTTCCTGGCCATGTTGGTCTGATGTTGCTTTCACGGCTTTGATCTGCTCTGCTCTGGAAAAGTCATCGTTGACATTGGTAGCGGAGCGTGGTTCGGAAGTATGCTGACGGCTGCGCTCTGCTACATCTTTGCGCGATCGCTCGGCTGCATTATGAACAGGTTGTTCAATTTCTTCAACTGTAGCCAGATTTATCGCTTCTTCATTTAGCTTCATTGTCACTGGCGTTTCGAAATCTTTAGTCTCTTTCATCTGTCTTCCTCTCTTTTTCTTAGCTGGCTCTTCCGTCTCTTTCGGCTCTTCTGCCTGTTCTGCCTCTTGCTCCTCCTTATGTTCTGGTACAGAGCGTGATTCGAGAGCGTTTTGAACGTGCGCCTCTGCTACGTCATGACCTTCTGTCTGTTAAGCTGCCCTTTCAGCTTGACCTTTATCAACTTATTGACTCGTTATTGGCGGATTCCAGTTTTTCAACCAATCAACAGAGACCACTCTCAAGTCCGGTTCTTTTTCCGCATCTTGCTCGATGACCCAGACTTCGTTTAGTCTCGGGAAGCTGAGGATTTAGAATTTATCGTACTTGCTCTTGAAATCAGCTTGATTTTCCTTCTTCCCTTGCTTCGTGTCCTTTGGAAGTCTTATTAAGACGCGGTCACCGACTTTGAATTCCGGATCTGACTTCTTTTTGTTATAGATTTCCGCGTGCTTCTCGTAAGCATATTTTATATTGCACTTTGCGATTTCTTCCGAAAAGGTCAAGTACTTCCTCATTGTCTTCATCCACTCGTCTGGAGTACCATAATCGTCGGGAACGTTCGTCCTTGTGACGACGTCTTCTGGCATCGTCATTTCCCTCCCTTGCAGCATGTAATATGCTGCGTATCCAGTCGTCGCATGTACCGCGCGATTCATTCCGGATACCACGTAGGGGAGATGTTTGTTGAATTTCCTTTCGTTCCCCGCATTCATATATTGTGACAGTCCATCGCTGATCGTCTGCATCTGTCTTTCGACTTGTCCTTGACCTTCGGGGTGATACGCGGTTCCGAACGTGTGTTTGATCTAAAACACGTTGGTGACCTTTTTCAGGACTTCTGCTGTAAAGTATCTTCCACGATCTGTATGCAGGATGTGTGGCGCTCCGTGTGCCGAGATGACATGCTTGACAAAGACCTTTGCAAATTCTTTCGCGGTGGCTGTCTTCATTGGCTCCGCTATGACGTACTTCGTCAATTGGTCAATAAATACCGCGATATATTTATATCCGCGTTTCTTTGTCGGGAGTAAAGGCCCTTTCAGATCCGCATAGACTCTGAAGAATGGATATCCAACTTTGATTTCTTGGAGCTTTCCCGGTGGACATTTTCTTGGCGTCTTTATGAATTGGCATCCTTGGCATGCCAGAATGTAGTTCTTTACATCCGTGCTTATTCGGTCCCAATAGTATCTGATCCTGATTGCGGTCAAAGTCTTTTCGAAACCAAGATGACCTACTGCCTTTTCATCATGCAGTGCATGGATGATTGCCCTTCTTATTGACAGCGGTACGACGTACGTCCGTTCAGGTTATCCGTTCTTGTCTTTAACCCCATACAGTATGCCGTTCCGTAACTGATAATGGGTTTTGAACTTTGACCTTTTATTTGCGTCTTGCAGGTGCTCCAATTCATCGATAATCATCGCCAAGGGCGGATCTTTCAGCTGTTTATTTCTCAGCAGTAAATTCGTATCGTCCCCTTGAAGGTTGACGATGCGGACTATCACTGTGCTGAGTTCATTCTAGTCTTTGATGACCTTGCAACTCGGAAGAGGTTTGTGACCTTTCTCAATTTTCTTTGGAAATCGCAGAAGTCTGATTGGACATTCCTCCGGTATGTATTTGAAGAGCAGTTCTGCTTCGGAAAGGTCATTCTGGTCTGTCTTTCTCTGACGATCTTGCGTGACCGTTGCATCTGTCTGCTTTGCAGTTTCTTCCTTACTCGGTTGACTTTTATCTTAGTAGCAGAGCGGGGTTCGAAAGTAGCTTTTGAACAACTACGCGCTCCTTGAGAGCCTTGCTCTGCTTCTTCCTCCGACATAGCCCTTCTCATGTCGGTTTTCAACCTTTTTTCTCTCTCTTCTGCAAGTTGTACAAAGAGTTACTTCGATTGGAGGTTCTTCTCTGTTCAGTTAGTTCTTATAGTCTTCAAAGTTCGGGATTTCATCATATTCTTCTTCGTTGCAAGTAAGACCTTGAACTGGCGCTCTTGAGAATGCGTCTGCGTTGTCGGAGTACTTTACTGGCTTGTACTCGATTTTGAATCGGTGACCTTGCAAGGCAATGCCCATCTTGTCAATCTTGGATCAATCGTGGTCTTATTCGTTTCTGACCTTAGAAGATTCGTCAACGTTTGATGATCCGTCCGTACGGTTAATTCGGAATAGTCGATGTACGACTTGAATTTTCTGACAGCGAAAACTACTGCAAAGCATTCCCATGCAGTGACTCCGTTATTCTTTTCAGCTCCATGCAAAACGCGGCTTTCGTATGCGATGGGATGTCCATCTTGGGACAAGACTGCACCAAGCCCTTCCTTGGATGCGTCACAATCGATCACTGTTGGTTTCGCTGGATCGAACCTTCTCAGAACTCGATCCTTGCACACTGTTTCCTTGAGATTCTTGAATTCTGGTCGTGAACTTCTGACCAATCTCTTTTGATATTCTTGTCATGTCGCAGCAGTTCGTACAGATGGGCCGTCTTTTGCGCGTATCCAAGGATGAACTTCCTGTAATAGTTCGCTAATCCGAGGAATGCCCTAGACTGTCGTTCAGTTGTCGGTTTCTTTTGTGCGTAAACTGCCATGACCTTTTCGGGATCCATTCTGATAAAGTTTTCGCTGAGGATGTGCCACCAGGAATCCAATTTTGCACATGCCAAATTCGCATTTCGTCGGCTTAATTGTGAAGCTGCATCGACCAAACTTTGAAGGACGTTCCTCAGGTTGTGCATGAAAATCTCCCAGGTCTTTCTTGCAAAGATCACGTCGTCAATATAGCCGAAAACGCCGCCCCTTCGCTTAGCGTTCGACATAACCTTATCCATGCAAAATGGAAAGGTCGCAGGTCCATTGCAGACTCCAAAAGGCATTCTCTTGAAGCGAAACATTCCGTCCTACGTGACAAAGGTCGTCTTGTCCTTTGAGGCTGGATCCATCGGGATCTGCCAGAAGCCACTTTGCCATCTTGCCGTAGTATTTGTTTTCCGCGCATGCATCGAGCAGCTCATCTGGGTTCGGCAGTGGATAGTTGTTGTTTTTCGTCAGCTTGTTCAGCAGGATGTAACTGACGCAGAATCTGGTTCCCATTCCTCTTTGCGGCCAATACGACCGGAAAACCCCATTCCGCACTGAAGGGCTCAATAACATCTGGCTGCAACATCTCTTCGATGTGCTTTGTGATCAATTTACGACCTTTCCAGCTAGCTGGGTTGCATTTCAATGGTTTTGCGTCGGCTGTGTCAATGGTGTACGTTACTCCTTTGACATCGCCGTACGGCTTCTTTGACGTTGGAAAAGCTTTCTAGAATTCCCAGAATGCGTTTCGCACGTCATTCTTTTGCTCCTCAGTCAGGTCTGGTCCTAACTGCAATCTTTCAGTAATGTCGTTCAATTCTTCTTTTGTCGTTTTGTCTACTTCGGGATCCTCAAGCATGCTCCTCACAACAGCGGCCGAGTTGACCTTTACTTTCTCCCGGTGTTCGTAATGTTCGACGTAACCCAGAAATTGGCCTTTCCTGACTGTCTTTCGGCTTTACTTCGGTTTTCTTTGACAATTTCGAACCGAGTTCCGTTATGGTCCGTTACTCCCGTTCTCGTTCGGACTTCATTATCTTTTTGAGGAGTTGTTGTATACATCAGCTTCTGTGCCCGTGGTACATGGGCTCCTATCTTGACCTTCACACGCGTCGCCAAGGTTGGTCTTAAATTGACTCGCTAGTCGCTGTAGACCTCAGTTGCTCCTTCTGGGAGTTTTGCTCTCTGCACTTTGATTCTTCTGACAATGATCTCCTTCTCTTGATCCTCATTCTTTTCATCATCCTCATCAAGGTCAAGCAGATGTTCTTGGTCTGAAAGGTCACTCGCTCCCGAACCTTCAGAAGTGGTCGAGTCGTCGCTCGCACTTGAGAATTCCGAATCGGATTCGCTGCTATTATGAGCTTCAAGCGCTATTATGACGCTTGGCGCGCTTCATGCTATTATGACCTTTGGTTTTTTCTTTAGTTGACCGTTCGTCGACACCTTCGTCTTCACTTTCCGTTGAAAGGTTATCGTCTGCATCCTAGAAAGCTTTTTCGCTTTTCGTTTTTCGAACAGAGGTTTGTCCGTTTCCTTGGACGTTCGTCCGTTACGTGCAGCTATCCTTGGATTGGTTCGCTTTGCGCGAATCCTTGCTCTTGATCTTTCTCTTTCTTCGTCTTCCGAGCTGTCACCCGCTTCTGGTTTGGAACTTTCAGCTTGCTTTTGTACTTGCGCGGTATTCAGCGACCTTTCTGCTTCTCCTACTGGCGGACCTTCCTCACCACTTTTGGGTGACCTTTCGTCAACTTTCGGAACTGACCTTTCTGGCTCTTTTTCCATCAGCAATGCGTTTAGTGACCTTCCGTTCTTCTCGGCTGGTGCACGTTCCTCACCATTGCCGAGTGACTTTTGAAGTGACGCCGCTAACGCTGCTGCTTTTTTCTCTTTTGGAGACATTTGAGCCTTTTTCGCTTCTGTTACTGGGATTTCGTTTTCCTTATCCCGAATTGCTTGGTTCAGTTCCTTGATCATCTGAGACAGCTCGTGCGCTGTGTATGTTGGTTCTTCTTCTTCGGCGCCTGTGCCGCTTTCTTGAGCAGCGCCTGTGCTGACTTCTTTATCTTCGACTACTTCGGCGCTTATGCCGTTATCTTTTTCAGCGCTTGTGCTTTTATCTTCAATGGCGCTCGTGCCGTGACCTTTTGGTCTCTTATTACCAATGAAGACGCAGTTTGCCATCAACTCTTCTGTGACCCAGTCGTCACTCGGTATCGTCTCGTACATTCACCAAGTATCTCCGTCTCGTTCGGGATATTCCACTATATCTGGATTTGGTGCAAAGGTCACTTTTTTCTTTCCTGGGTAATCAAACGGTCCCGGTGCTCGTCTTTTTCTTGAGACTTTGAGTTCTGGCACTTCTCCCATAAATACTGGGACTTCTTCGACGATTTTCCCCCACTGTTTGTTCAATTGCCCTAAATTCCTTTCTTAAGGCAGGCCTGGTAAAGGTCAAGTAGTTCGTACACTGGTGTGCCGAGTCCAGTTGGGAATATGACCGTTCTTCTTTGACCTCTCCATAAATAATTGACTCGGAATTCCCAGAATAAGTCGACCCTAGCATTTTCCCATATTCATTTTCATCTATTGCTCGTCGCCTTCTCTGTCAAGCTTCGTTATCGGATTGGTGTACCACGGGTCGCTTTTATCCGCCTTTTCGGTACTGAAGTTATCAGCTTCTTGCTGCTTGTGGTAAAGTCACTTTCCTCTTGGGATAATAATATAGTTCTTCACTACAGAGTACAGATAACCATTCCCGGTAGCACTGCCAGAAGTAAGTTGCTTTTGGCAGCTCCGGCATGGGAAGCGTTCTCATGATTGATCTGACGTCTTTCCGTTCTTGTCTGTTATGACGTGCAATTGCTGCATTGCATTTCGGCCATTCCGAAAGGTCATTTTGTGTCATTGCCAGCATACATTGAGCGCACATTTCTTGAGGTCTTGCTATCGAAAAGTTATTGCTGTCGTGCCAATCGTGATGGCTGCTCCCTCTTCCGCCGTCCATTCTCTTGGTTTGGGGCGAATAACGACGCGATTGTCCCCTTCGTCTTCCGTTTCTGTCCGTTCTTGGTCGCACTCCTTGACTTCGTTGCTGTCTGACGATATCTCGATGGCTTCAATTTCTTCTACAGAGCGTGGTTCGGAAGTATGACGACGACTACGCTCTGCCACATCTCTGCGCGAGGGCGTGTCTTGACCTTTCAGCGGCTCTCTGGCTTCATCTCGTATTTCCGAGAATAGCGCCCGTTCGTCGCTATTCATCAGTTCAGGTTTTTTCCTGGGCCCAACCCTTTTCGCGACCGGTGCCTCTGGTACTGGGATTAGCCCTGACCACTCCATCCCTGAGACAAGCAAATGTTTTTTTTTGCAATCAACATTTCTGCTTGCATAATTTTTATCTGTTCCATTGTCGGTGACCTTTGTTTCCTTTTGACTTTGGTGACCTTTTGCTTCTTTGAGCATTTCGCGAGCCCTGTGCCTCTGGTACTAGGATTAACCTTTCACCGCTTTCATTTTGCTGATTATCCTTCGATCCCTGCGCTTCTGTTATTGGGATAGCCGTTTGCCCCGAATCATTTCTAGGTTGAAGTCCGGTGACCTTTCCTGCAATAACTTTTGCAGAGGATTTCGGCTCATCGTCTTCAGCTTTAGTTTCTCTTTCTTCCTCGTCCTCTCCATCTATTAGGACAAATTTCTTTGCGAGGAAGTCAAATCTTAACAAGACTTGAACACCGTCTGACGCTGGTCTGACGTAAAACGAGTGTTGAATCGTTTTCCTTGTTAAGGTCACTTGTGCGACGCAGTAATGCGTTACTTAAAAACCTGACGTTCCGCTGATTCCTTTGATCATCACCGTCCTCTTCGGCGGAAGCGGTAAAATGTGGAGGCCGTTCCTTTCACAAAATTGTTGGCAGATCAGAGATGTTTCTGCGCCAGTGTCAAGCATCGCCATGACCTTTTCATTTCCCATCTTGACTTCGCGCGTGTAAGCTTCGATCCTATTCGGTAGGTTTCCGTCTCCAAGTTTCCAGACTCTTATTCGACGCTTAACTGGGATCGATGGAGCGAGCATGCTCTCTATCAGACCTTTCGAGCTCCCACAATCGATCCGTTTCGGTACGTCGGGTCGTATGTCTGAAAACTTTTCAATCCGCTTTGACTTCGGTAAGACATTGGCTTGCTCCTTCGCGGCGGTCTCATTACCCGTGACCTTTAATACTTCGCACGTTTGCCCTTTTGCTTGTGCGTTCTCGTGACTTTTCGTCACTTCTGCAATGACTTCTTATTGCGACCTTTTACTGCGCACGTCATTGGACAGCGTTTCTCGCAAGTGCTCAATAATTTCCTGCGTGATTCGATCTGCGAGGGTCATCTTGTCATCTTCATTATTTTTCAGCTCCTGTGGTGACCTTTCATAGACAACCATCTTGTGGTCGTTTTCTTTCATCCATTCCTTGATTTTTGTCGCAGCTTCGTTATTTGTGCGAGTTGGGTCAATTTAAGATGACAATCCGTCAGTTCTGGGCGGTGACCTTTCATTGTCATTCCGGATTGCTTGCGTCAAGTCGTATGACTTCTCCTTCTGCGGAGTTTCCGGTGCCCTTTCTTGTCGAGAAATAAAAATCCACCATTCGGTGACCTTTGTACGGGCACTTTCTCGCCATACTGAGGCGGTAATTCACCCTTCCTAATTCTTTCCTGGAACTGACGGTTATTTTCGTCACATTGGTTTTTTCTTTTTCCAGTACTCTTGTACTTGAGGTTGTGTAGCTTTCACGAGTTCTTCGAGATGCTTTCTCACCCGCCAGTCTTGTCTCTCCCTTTCTTCCCAGTAGGCTTCTCTGGAAATCCTCGCATCTTGCGGTGACCCTTGTGGCGGAGGAACTGGTTTCCAAATACCGTGCCGTCCATGCGGTCTGTAAGCATTTTTTTGCCGCTCCATTTTTTGCTGTAGATTGTTTGCTTCGTCGAGAGAGTCGTCGGAGACCTACTGCGCCCCATCAGTCTGTTTCACTGTTTGCTGCGCCATTCGCAGAGTCAAGTTACTTTTTTGACCTTTCGGTTCATCGGCGACTTCACTGTGACCTTTCCAATTCAGTAACTTTTGAGTCTGTTGCACTGGCTGTCTCTCGTGACTTTTCACTTCTTCAGTTTTTTCTTGAGGTGACCTTTCAATCTCCTTCGCTCTTTGCGCTGTCCCAGCCCTTCCGCGACCTTTCTTAGCAGCACACTTTGCATGCTGCGTCTCTTTGACGTACTTTCGGAATTTGGAATGATGTAGTCAGAGGCTGCCATAAATACGGCTGTCCGTGGGTATCTCAGTGAAGGGAGGGCGGCCAGATGAAGTCCAAAAGAATTTCCTGTTGAGAAAATTCTGAAAAATGGCGACGGAGCGGAATCGAACCGCTGGCTAGCAAGTGTGATCCGCATAGCACAGCCACTGTGCCATCGCCGTTGTTGGCTGAGATCAAGACACTTTCGTCTCGTTACTTTCGTGACATCTTTGACTTGCAGTTATTTTCTGCTGTCCCGGATGCAGAGTTGATGCCCTTTCATTAACTCTGTTTCCCGCAGTTACTTTCTGCGGTGACCTTTGGGTCAGCCCCGGCTGAGTCAAGTTACTTTCTTGACTTCCCGCAGTTACTTTCAGCGGTGACCTTTGGGTCAAATTCTTCCGTCCTTGCGGTAATCTCTTGATGGCCTTGCCATCGCCTTTTTGAGCCCCTTCGCTCGAGTTACTTTCACGAATCCTCGGATTTCATTTCCGGGTCTTTGCGCTATTTTCGCATCATTCTTTTCGCGCCGCGGTCCTTGCCTGCGGCGAAGCACCTTGCTCCTATATATCCAGTGGTTTCGGTTCCGGACGATCAGTAGGAGCACCGGCGCCTACTGACCTTGCACTTTTCCCTGAGCCATTACCTGCAGTGGTGCACCTTGCGCCTGACCGGCACCGTTCGCCGGGGCGAAGGTAAATCCGCCTCCTTGCTGCCCGAAACCATACTGGTCTCTACCGGCAAAGCCGCCCTGCTGACCGCCGTAATCGCCCTGGCCACCTCGACCGGCGAAATTGCCCTGGCTTGACTGGCATAATTCTGGCCACCTTGACAACCATTGCTCCACTGGCCGCCTTGACCTCCGTAATTTCCGCGATTGCCGCCACGGCCTCTGCTTCTTCCTCTGAAGCCTCTTCGAGCCGGGCCATATCCGCCATTTTCTCCGCTCTGGACACCTTGACCGGCGAAGTTCCCTTGACCTCCGGCGAAGTTCTCTTGGCCACCTTCACCACCGCCGAAGTTTCCGTGGCAACCGAAATTGCCCTGGCCTCCTTGATTGTTGTAATTAGCCTGGCCACCTTGACCGGCATGCTGTCCCCCTTGTCGTGCCTGTGGGACGTATGCATTAGCCATAGCATGGCGCCAACCACCTTGGTTGCGCAGCTGATTCCATTCTTCGAACACGACCCGATTCGGGTTCTGATTCCACGGCATACCAGCGAACGAACACGCTTGTGTATGGTGATTGCCGTACATGCAGTTCTGGCATGTCAGCGAGTTATTTGCCACCCATCCATCAATCATTGTGAACAGTCGCTTCATTCGCGATGCGTATCTTGTTCCTTGATTTGCTTGTCCGCGATTGCCTCTAAAGCTTCCGTTAAATCCTGGGCCAGCAAAGCCCATGTTCACATGAGCCATTCCTTGACCGACTTGCTGGCTACCTGCTGAGCTGCCGCCTGCATGCTGCGATTGCTGGCCTATTCATTTCTTGTATCGCCGCGATCGTCGCGTACGACACTTGACCTTCGTTCCGTTCGTTACTAAAGGTCACCTCTTGGTTGCCTAAGGGCGGAAATTCGAGGTTATATCTTGGCGTCTGTTGCGAGCACGGTTGATTCTGTCGCCCATTCGCGACTTTTTCGAGCTGGCCAGATCTGACGACGACGCATTCATCTTGGGTTCGGTTCCCTTTCGTCACCTTGTACTTGTCTTCACCAGCCGACCAGGTGCGGAAGAATTCCTTGATATCCGCCGGATTATGGAACGTTCGTGCTCGAATTGCCTTGTAAAGGTCGCTATCTCCTTTGCATCTTTGGATCAGGAATCCGATTGTCTGCTATTATGTAATGGTTTTCTTCGATTTAAACCGCATGATCGCTTGATAGAATTGATCAAGCGTCTCTTCGCCGGCTTCGAATTTCCTGGTCATTGCTTTCCGTAAGGCGATGGCCCCTTCGTCTCGCTCGCCAAACTGCTGTGCAATTCGCCTATCAAACCCACCATATGTGCCAATGCTGTGGCGTACAGGGCAAGCGCTGCGAGGTCAAGTTAAATTGTGTTAAAGTTAAATTTTCCGCCAGGCGGTCGCCATGCGACAGCGGGTGCATAGCACCCGAGGACATATGGGCTCTGTTGTACAGAATTTGTAAGGATAGTATTTTTTGTAGAAGCTGTAGTCTGCCTATATGTCCACTGGAGAGGACAATCTTTGACATGGGTATTTCAATATAAATGAGGCCACTTTTGAAGTTCGCTGACGAAATGGTTTTAGACTGGGAGATTGAGAAGGCAGTGGGTTGAGATTTCTTTTGTATTGGTTGTTTTGTCGAGTATAGTGTGGTTTGAGTATATAAAGGAGTCTAAGTACTGTTGGAAATTAGTTGGTTAGTTGGTTGTTTTGCGAAGTTGGAGATTGGATGGTGTTGGAAGTTAGTAATTTTGTTAGTTGGATTTGTTATTAGCAATGGAGGGTTTAATAGTAATTTATAGTAATTGTAGCAGTATGATATTACTGGTTGGTGGGAGAATAGAAATTGGTAAATTGGTGACAGACAGTGGAAGTTTGGGCGATTAACGGAAGTGCATAATGGCTTTAGAAAAAGCTTTTTTTTTGTTTTGATCTTGTTATTTTATTACTTATTTTTAGTATTGTTATTTTATTAATTTTTTTATTTTTAGTAATTTATTATTTTTAGTATTTTTGATATGGTTATGTTTTAAATAATAGAATTTTGTTGTTATTTTAAATTTATGATTTTGTTGGTATAGCTGGTATTTTTGATGTACGTGTTATGTGTCGTTAAGTTATGCTTCTTGTGGTTTCTTATTTTATACAATTAATAAATTAAATATTAAAATTTTAATCGTTTAGGTAAAAACTATTGAAGAGGAGTACGACACACAAAAGTTTTTACGGTAGCGGAAAAGAATTTGGTGTGTTAAGCGAAGCATTATTGTCGTTCATTTCGGCGGCTGTTGACTATTGCTAAGTTAGAAACGGGAAACGGTAAAAACTGAGATGTAATTGAATATTTTGTTTATAATTAGCTTTAGCCTGTTTTGCTAGTTAGATCATGCTAATCAGCGTGGAAAAATTATTAGATTGAAAGGGTATTATTGGAGGTTACCCCTATTTTGGTTTTACTCACTTACAAATGCAGAAGTACGGCAATATTGGCTCAGAACTTTACATTTAGCAGTCTACAGTGTTTCTCAGTCAAAATCATAAAAAATTCAATCCCCATAACCTATAGCGCAAGTACAACAGCAAACTTTAAAATTCAACTTTTGATAATTCAGCTTAAAAATTATCTAGTCTAAGCAGGCAACACTGACATTTTTGGTGATCGGTCCAAAAAAATCATGAACTCAGTTCTCCAGCACCTTGCGAGGGCTTTTTGGAATATAAAATGTTTTAAGCGTTTTAAATTTAAAAAATTGTCTACAAATCGTTTTTCGTTTCATACCTTCAATAAACCATTTTTTTCAAAATCGTTGTCGCAGTTAGACTACCCGCATTTTTATGCATCTGTTGGTAAAGTTTCAACAATACAGCCTATCAAATGGATGAGTTTTTAATTTTCGAAGCTAGTGAAAGCGTGGACCCAATGAAGGTTCACGCGCAGCACAGAATTAACGGAATTCTGTCTGCCAAACAGATCTGGCAATGCTATAAAGCGCCTACGCTATGGAAAGCGAGAAACGACGCGATTGCGAGAACTTTAGAGACAAGACTAAATTCGTAAGAATTCCCTCATGGACAACTTCGCATTGCTGACTGCAGCAAGCCTACGTGGAAAATGGCGTGATTGCTAGAACTTTATGACAACACTAAATTCGCTTCGACACAGTGCGGGTGCGCAGAACACCATGCTTTCGCCACGCGTAAGGCGGGCGCGCAATGAACACACAACAGACTGCCAAGCGAGGGTGTACGCATGTACGCCTGCGCTCACATGCCTCTGGGAGGGAGGCTGAGCTCCGTCGAAGCAAATCCACATCCAATTCCTTGGGATCCTTGACGGCTCGTCTGTGTGTTTAATAAAACATCGAGATTTAATCTCCTTTAACATCACAAATTCCAATTACATGTGTGAATAAAGAGATCTCGAAACAAAAGTAAAACAGTAAAAATATCAACAGAATTCATTATCAAAACGACTAGGATCCTCCGACTCCTAAAGGTCACTGGGTCCTGTCAACCGTAATCCGCTTTGGTCCATTCCGCTCTTTTGAGCAATCTTTATCATCACAAATGAGATCCGCTTTAAGGAATAGGTGCGTATCAAGTACGACTTCTGAATACTGCTTCTTCATCTTTGAAATAAATGCGTATCAAGTACGACTTCTGCAAAATGAGATTCTTCCTCTTGGACGTGGAGGGACGTCTTGAAAGACAAGCTTAATGCTTCCTCCCTGGTAAGGTCATTCTTTTTAACTTGGATTGATGACTCGTTGAGCAGTGAAGTTCTCAAAGGTCATCCCTTTCTCTTTGATATGCGACTCATTTGGGCCGTGGCGATCCCAAAAGGTCATACATTTCTTCATCATGAGTTCCATATTAAAGCTCATGGGGGAACTTAGCCAATTTTCAGCTTTCAAGCAATTCTGCTTGCCTCCCTTGTAAAGGTCATCATTCTTTTTCATTTTCTTCGGTCGCACATCCTTTTCTTTTCCGTGTAGTGCAAATTGACGCGCACTTCTTTTCCTTACCAGGTTTGAGGGCCGGTTAACGCCGTAACTCCTCTTTCTTCTGAGGCCGGTTATCGCCGTAACCTCAACATCTGAAAGTTTTACTCCTATTTTCTTGAACTCTTTCTCTTTTTCACCCTTGTGGCTTCTGTCATTCCGCAAGAGTGTGCCGACTCAGTAGGCCGCAACTACACTCTAAAAGTGACGTTTTAAATGTAATGGGGAAGGCCGGTTAGCGCCGTTACTCTTCCTGCTTCGAGGGCCGGATGACCTCCGTAACTCCCCATATTTCGGATCGCCTTGATCCTCTGCAACAAAACTCTGAAACCAATAGAAACACAAACGATATGACAGTTCAACAAGTTATGTCTCCTTCGCCCTGATACTGTACCTTTATCACCATTCTCGTGCTGCCGACTGATGACCGTAACTAGCACATCAGCGATGCCCTAAAGGTCATCACTGATCATTTGAACCATTGTCGCGGTTCCGATCGAAACGTCGTCTTTCTTTTCCATTACGGTCAGACGTTCGATCTCGAGGTTCCCTTTCCCTCTCTTGCAGCTCGTCTCCTTCGCTCCGGCTGCTAGTAGCACTGTGACGATTTCGGTCACGTCTGCGATGAATACGGATCAAATGCTTTTCATGCATCAACCGTCCATACTTTTTAAGTCCCGTGACCTTTCTCGAGGATGATGGGATGACCTTTCGCAGACGCGTGACCGTTCCAATTCTCGTGACCTTTTTCGAGAATGATCGGATGACCTTTCATAAACGCATGACCTTTCATGTTTCCATAACCTTTGTCGAGGATGATCGGACGACCTTTCGTACACATGTGACCTTTCATTCCTGTCGGCTGACCTTGCCAAGCCCGACTGATACGTTTCTCTCGGCGGTGATTTCGGTCGTTTGAACTCGCCTCTCTTGAAATTTCTTTCGGTCTCCGTCATTTCGTTTTGCTGCATGAGGAATTTGCGCATGTTCTCAATTTTGTCCTCGATCAAAATTTTGATGACTTGCGACCATCGGCCTTTTTCCGTCAGGTTGACCTTTTCTTGCAGGAATATTGTATGTTCCTCTTTTGTTAGTGAGAGTGGGTCCTTAAGGATGATGTCCAATTGCTGGATGAGTGATTCGCGTATAATCGCCTCCTGTACGTCTTGTTTCTTAAATATCGCGTCCGAAACGGGTGCTGCAAGTCCCGCATGACCTTTATCTGCATTGGCTAAACCCTTCTCTGCCGCAGCTTTCTTTCTTTCTTTCAAACGCTTTCTTTCTGCTTCACGCTTTTCTTGCAATATTTGCTTTCTAAACGCATTCGCTTCCGCAGTTTTAGGAGGTTCAAGGGTGACGTCCCATCCAGGTCTGCGTCCTACCCACATTCGGTATTTATCCTCCAAAATCACTCTATCTTCGGGCGATAGTTTCAGCCACGTTTTTCTTCTGACCAGGTGTCGAAATACATCTAGGTTGCCTCTTTTTGCTTCCTGCGGAATTACCAGGAGTTGATTTGGCATCGGCACGGCGACCACGCATTCCCAACAAGGGAATCGTTCACCTGAAAGAATGTTGTTGCGCTTGCAATCCGGGCAATCCTTGTTGTAATTTGTCAACGGGTCGCCGGTGACCTTTACGATCGACGGTCTCCGTCCCTTCTCTGTCTTCTGATCAGTTTGGCTCCGTTCAGCCATTTTTCTCAGTTTTCACCTACAATCTCAAAATTTGTAAGTCCCGTGACCTTTCATTGTTTTCATTTTCCAACGTCTATCTTTAAGCCTATGATAAAAAGGCTATTCAGTGCTGAGCTGAAACTTTTCGCTGCTCTTTGATGATGACCTTTGTCATCCTTCTTTAGCTGAACCATTCTCAACTGTATGTGGATGACCTTTTCCCATCTTAGCTCATTCGCTACTCTTCTTGTAGAGTGTGGTTCGAAAATAATTTGAGAACTACGGTCTGCTCATCTCACTCGTTTCTGGTTCTGATTCTTCATTTTGTGTGGTAGACCTTCCTCCCACACTTTGCTTCTTGCTAATGTACGGTGACCTTTCTCTGCTTCATCAGCGCCATGACCTTTCAGTCCTTCCTTCGATGTGTGCTAAGTTCTCCGCTGAGTTCTTTAACTGGGCGCTTCTTCTCCTTCTCATCGCTTGAGCTCGGGTGACCTTCCCCCCCGGCTGCAATTTCTGCTGCCCTTTAGATCCCAGCTTGCCGGATAAAGTCTGATGACCTTTATCTTCCAACGTTTCAGCTTAAGTCTGGTGACCTTTAGCTGCAAACTTTTTGGATGAAGTCTGATGACCTTTTTCTTCCAACATTTTCGGCTAAAGTCTAGTGACCTTTTAGCCTCAATCGCTTCTTGAACCTTCTCTCCTTGACTGCTCAGTACCGTTCTCTCATGAGCAACTGTAAACGAAGTCAATTTCATTCTTCTTCTCTTTCATTGTTCTCGAGCTCGGGTGACCTTCCGCCCCGGCAAAACTTTCCGCTAATGTCTGATGACCTTTAGGTGTTTCACTCGCTCTTTGATCCGTCCGTTCTTTTTTGTTTTGCGCCAATCGTTCATGAGCGATTTTCATTCAACGGCGTGATCGGAAATGTCTTCGATTAGCGGGTTTATTTCTGATGACCTTTATGCCGTCCCATGTTCCGATCATTATATCATAAACTCCAATAAGCCTGACTTTCGGGTTTATTTGTTTTCGTCCTTTAGTTATCCGATCAGGTAATGCTCTGTCGGCTTCATCTTCGTCTTGGACTTCTCCTCTCAGAATCTGTTCTGGAGTTGGCTTCGGAGTTTTCTTCGTTTTCTTGACCTTTCGCTTCTCAATTTCATTTGCGATCCGTTGGCCAAGTTGGTCGGCTTGTTCTTTGACGGCTTTTATCTGTTCCGCTCTTGAAAGGTCATTCTTGCCGTTGGTGGCAGAACATGGTTCGAAAGTATCTTGAAATTTACGCTCTGCTACTCTGCGAGCAGGCTCATCCATTTTCGCTCTTGAAAGGTCATCCCTGACATTAGTAGCGGAGCGTGGTTCGAAAGTAGGTGCCAATTTAGATTCATGCTCTGCGCTTTCTTTATCCCCGTTTCGGTGTGACCTTTCATTTTGCTCAATCGTGGTCAAGTTCCCCGCTTCTTGACTAAGCTTCATCGTGACTGGCGTCTCAAAGTCTTTAACCTCTTTCTTCTGTCGTCCTCTCTTTTTCTTAACTGGCTCTTCCGCCTCTTTTGGCTCTTCTGCCTCTTTTGGCTCTTCTGCCAATTCTGGTACAGAGCGTGGTTCGGAAGTATGCTGACGACTACGCTCTGCTTGAGCTTGAGGATCGCGCTCCGCGATTTCATGACCTTTCTCAGTTATTTCCGACGCTGCCCTTTCAGCTTGACCTTTCTGAACCGGTAACGGTGGATGCCACGGTTTCAGACGATCCACCGAAACGACTCGTAAATCCGGTTCCTTCACCGCATCTTGCTCGATGACTTCGACTTCGTTCGGTCTCGGAAAACTGAGAATCTTCCACACTTTGTCATATTTATTCTTAAAGTCGGATTGATTTTCCTTCTTTCCTTGCTTTGTATCTTTCGGCAATCTGATTAAGACTCGGTCTCCGACTTTGAATTGCGGCTCTGACTTCTTCTTGTTGTAGATTTCCGCGTGCTTTTCGTAAGCATCTTTGATGTTGCACTTCGCCACTTCTTCTGAAAAGGTCAAGTTCCTTTTCATGGTTTCGACCCATTCGTCTGGTGCACCGTAGTCGTCAGGAACGTTCGTCTTCGTCACTACGTCTTCTGGCATGGTCATTTCTCTCCCGTGAAGCATGTAGTACGCTGAGTACCCCGTCGTTGCATGTACTGCACGGTTCATTGCCGATATGACGTAAGGAAGATACTTGTTGAACTTCCTTTCATTTCCCGCCTTTAGGTACTGCGACAATCCATCACTGATGGTCTGCATCTGCCTTTCCACCTGTCCTTGACCTTCAGGATGGTATGCTGTTCCAAACGTGTGTTTGATTTTGAACACGTTGGTGACCTTTTTCAGTACTTCTGCGGTGAAATGCCTTCCGCGATCCGTATGGAGAATATGTGGCGCTCCGTGCACCAGAATTACGTGCTTCACGAAGATCTTTGCGAATTCCTTTGCGGTGGCTGTTTTCATCGGCTCCGCTATAACGTACTTCGTCAGCTGGTCGATGAAGACCGCGATGTATTTGTATCCTCTTTTCTTTGTTGGGAGTAGAGGTCCTTTTAGATCCGCATAGACTCTGAAGAATGGATGTCCGACTTTGATCTCTTGGAGCTTTCCAGGCGGACACTTTCTCGGCGTCTTTATAAACTGGCATCCTTGGCATGCGAGGATGTAATTCTTGACATCCGTACTCATACGGTCCCAGTAATATCTGAGCCGGATCGCTGTCAGCGTCTTTTCAAAGCCGAGGTGACCTGCTGCTTTTTCATCATGCAGTGCATGGATGATAGCCCTTCTCATTTGCAGCGGTACTACATATGTCCTTTCCAGTCTTCCTTTCTGGTCTTTGACGCGATACAGTATGCCGTTCCATAACTGGTAATGCGTCTCAAACTTTGACCTTTTGTCTGCGTCTTGCAGGTGCTCCAATTCATCGATGATCATTGCCAAGTGCGGATCTTTTAGCTGCTTATTCCGCAACTGCAAATTCGTATCATCTTCTTCTTCTTCGTCTCCTTGTAGGTTGACGATGCGGACTACTGCAGTGCTGAGTTCATTCCAATCTTTGATGACCTTGCATCTCGGAAGAGGCTTGTGACCTTTCTCGATTTTCTTTGGGAATCTCAGCAGTCTGATGGGACACTCTTCTGGGATGTATTCCGAGAGGATTTCTGCTTCACAAAGGTCATTCTGGTCTACCATTTTCTGACCATCTTTCGTGACCTTTCCATCTTTTCGTTCGGAAGCTTCTTTTCTCACTCTGTTGACCTTTATCTTGGTAGCAGAGCGGGGTTCGAAAGTAAGACGACGACTACGCTCTGCTTCATTTATGCTCGAGCGCATGTCTCCGCTTTCTTTTTCTTCCGACACAACCCTTCTCATGTCGGCCTTCAGCCTTTCTTCCCTTTCTTCAGCTAGTTGCACGAAAAGTTGCCAAACTTCAATCGGAGGTTCTTCTCTGTTGAGTTCGTTCTTGTAATCTTCGAAGTTTGGGATTTCGTCGTACTCTTCTTCGTTGCAAGTGGGACCTTCAATTGGCGCTCTTGAAAGGGCATCTGCGTTGTCGCAATATTTGCCCGGCTTGTATTCAATCTTAAATCGGTGACCTTGTAGTGCCAATGCCCATCTTGTCAGTCGGGGATTCATGCATGACTTGTTCGACTCCGATCTTAAAAGATTCGTCAAAGCTTTGTGATCCGTTCTCACTGTGAATTCGGAGTAGTCGATGTACGACTTGAACTTTCTGACGGCGAAGACTACCGCCAGACATTCCCATTCTGTTACTCCGTAATTCTTTTCCGCTCCATGCAAAACGCGGCTTGCGTATGCAATGGGATGTCCATCTTGGGACAAGATCGCACCTAGCCCTTCCTTTGATGCGTCGCACTCGATCACTGTCGGCTTTGTCGGATCGAACTTCTTTAATACTGGATCCTTGCATAGCGCTTCTTTAAGGTCATTGAATTCTTGGTCATGGATTGCTGACCAATCTCTTTTGATGTTCTTGTCATGTCTTAGCAATTCGTAGAGATGCGCCGTCTTTTGCGCGTATCCAAGGATGAACTTTCGGTAATAGTTCGCTAATCCGAGGAATGACCTCAACTGCCGTTCAGTTGTCGGTTTCTTTTGGCCATTAACTGCCATGACCTTTTCGGGATCCATTTTGATACCATTCTCGCTTAGGATATGCCCCAAGAATCCCATTTCGCGCATGCCAAATTCGCATTTCGTCGGCTTAATTGTGAAGCCTGCGTCAACCAAACTTTGAAGGACGTTCCTTAAGTTCTGCATGAAGATCTCCCAGGTCTTCCCTGCGAAGATTACATCGTCGATATAGCCGAAAACGCATCCCATTCTCTTTGCGTTCGACAAGACTTTATCCATACAAAGTTGAAAGGTCGCAGGTCCATTGCAGACTCCAAAAGGCATTCTTTTGAAACGGAACATTCCGTCCTGCGTGACGAAAGTTGTCTTATCTTTCGAGGCTGGATCCATTGGGATCTGCCAGAAGCCACTTTGTAAGTCCATCTTGCCGTAGTACTTGTTTCCCGCGCATGCGTCAAGCAGTTCGTCTGGGTTCGGCAGTGGATAGTTGTTCTTTTTCGTCAGCTTGTTCAGCAAAATGTAATTGACGCAGAATCTTGTTCCCATAGTTCCGTCGCCATTCTTCTTTGCGGCGAGTACGACCGGAAAACTCCATTCCGCATCGGATGGTTCAATGACATCTTGCTGTAGCATCTCTTCGATGTGCTTTGTGATGAATTCACGACCTTTCCAACTTGTTCTTGCTGGATTGCATTTAACCGGTTTGGCATCGGCTGTGTCAATAGTGTGCGTTACCCCTTTGACATCGCCATACGGTTTCTTTGACGTGGGGAGAACTTTCCAAAACTCCCAAAATGCGTTTCGCACGTCATTCTTTTGTTCCTCAGTTAGGTCTGGTCCTAACTTTAATCTTTCAATTATGTCGTTCAGTTCTTCTTTCGTCTTTGCATCCACTTCGGGATCTTCAAGTATGTTTTTCACGACGGTAGCCGAGTTGACCTTTACATTCTCGAGGTGTTCGTAATGTTCTACGTAACCGAGAAATTGGCCCTTCCTTACGGTCTTTCGGCTTTTGCTTCGGTTTTCGATAATAATTTCAAATCGAGTGCCGTTATGGTCCGTGACTCCCGTTCTCGGTTGGACTTCATTATCCTTTTGAGGAGTTGCTGTATACATCAGCTTCTGATTCCGTGGGCACATGAGCGCCCATCTTGACCTTTACGCGTGTGCCGAGGTTTGGTCTCAGCTTAACTCGTTGGTCGCTGTAAACCTTGATCGCTCCTTCTGGGATTCTTGCTTTCTGCACTTTAATTCTTCGAACAATGATCTCTTTCTCTTGTTGTTCGTTCTTTTCATCGTCTTCGTCGAGGTCAAGCAGATCTTCTTGATCCGAAAGGTCACTCACTCCGGAATCTTCAGAAGTGGTAGAGTTATCGCTCGTGCTCGAAAATTCCGAGTCGGATTCGCTGCTATTGTTAGCTTCAAGCTCTTGACCTTTGCTCTTTTTCTCAATTGGTCGCTCGTCGACGCCTTCATCTTCACTTTCTGTTGTAAGGTCATCGCTTTCATCCTTGGGAGCGCTAAGTTTTTTAGCTTTTCGTTTTTCGGGCAGAGGTTTGTCCGTTTCCTTGGACTTCCGTCCGTTTCGTGCAGCTATCCTTGGATTTGTTCGTGTTGCGCGAATCCTTGCTCGTGACCTATCCCTTTCATCGTCTTCCGAGCTATCATCTGCTTGAGCGGTATTCTGTGACCTTTTGCTTTTCAACTGGCGGTCCTTCCTCGCCGGTTTCGGGTGACCTTTCGTCAACTTTCGGAACTGACCTTTCTGGCTCCTCTTCCAGCATCGCGTTTAGTGACCTTTCGTTCTTCTCGGTTGGTGGCCCTTCCTCACCGTTACCGAGTGACCTTTGTAGTGAAGCCACTAACGACGCTGCTTTCTTTTCTTGCGGCGACATTTGAGCTTTTTTTGCCTCTGTTACCGGGATTCCGTTTTCCTTATCCCGAAACGCCTGGTTCAGTTCCTTGATCATCTGAGCCAACTCATACGCCGTGTGCGTCGGTTCCTCTTCTTCGGTACCTGTGCCGTTTTCTTGAGCAGCGCTTGTGCTGACCTCTTGTTCTTTTTCTTTAGTTTCTCCGGCGCTTGTGCCGTTATCTTTGCTCTTTTCTTCTTCGGCGCTTGTGCCGTGACCTTTCGGTCTCTTATCGCCGATAAAGACGCAATTTGCCATCAGCTCTTCTGTAGTCCAGTCATTTTTCGGTACCGTCTCATACATGCACCAAGTATCTCCGCCTCTTTCGGGATACTCCACTCCATCTGGATCTGGTGCAAAGGTCACCTTCTTCTTTCTTGGGTAACCAAATAATCCAAGTTCGCGTCTTTTTCGCGTGACCTTTAATTCAGGGATTTCTCCTGTATATATCGGTACTTCTTCGAGGATTTTGCCCCATTGTTTGTTCCATTCTCTTAAGTTCCCTTTTGAGGCAGGCCTGGTAAAGGTCAAATAATTCGTACACTACTGTGCCGAGTCCAATTGGGAAAATGATCGCTCGTCCTTGACCTTTCCATAGATAATTAACTCTGAATTCCCAAAATAACTCAACTCTCGCTTGCTCCCATATTTCGTTCTCTTCCATTGCTCGTCGCCTTTCTCTGTCGAGCTTTGTGATCGGGTTTGTATACCACGGGTCGCTTTTATCCGCCTTTTCGGGAATGAAGTTATCCGCTTCTTGCTGCCAATGATGGAGCCACTTCCCTCTGGAGATGATGTAGTTCTTGACTACCGATAACCATTCTCGATAACATTGCCAAAGGTAAGTTGCTTTTGACAATTCCGGCATGGGAAGTGTTCTCATAATCGACTTGACCTCTTTTTCTTCTTGTCTTTTATGACGTGCAATTGCTGCATTGCATTTCGGCCATTCCGAAAGGTCATCTTGTGTCATTTCTTGCATGCATTTTGCACATCTTTCTTGAGGTCGCGCTATCGAAAGGTCATCGCTGTCGTGCCAATCGTGATGGCAAGAGGTTGCTCTCTCTTCCGCAGTCCATTCTCTCGGTTTGCGGGAAATGACGCGATTGTTCCCTTCCGGCATCCGTTGTCTCGGTTCGGGACGGACGATAACTCGCTTATCCGTTTCTCCGGAATCGGTATCTGTCCATTCGTCATCTTTTTCGATTTCGATTACGCTGTTATCTGATGATATTTCGATGACTTCGATTTCTTCATCTGCAGAGCGTGGTTCGGAAGTAAGACGACGACTACTCTCTGCTACCTCTTTGCGCAGGCGCGTGTCTCGACCTTTCATCCGCCCTCTTGCTTTATCACGTGGTTCGAAAGTGTGCTGAGCACCATGCTCCGTTTTCCTTGCATCCAGTTGCTTTATGGCTTGATCTCGTATTTCCGAGAATAGTGCTCTTTCGTCGCTGTTCATCAGTCCTGGCTCTGTCCTGGGCCCAACCATTCTCGTGCCCAGTGCCTCTGGTACTGGGAGTAGCCTTGACCACTCCATTCCTGGCACTAGCGACTGTTTCTTTGCAATCAGTGCTTCTGCTTGCATTATCTTGATTTGTTTCATCGTTGGTGACCTTTGATTTCCTTTAGACTTCGGTGACCTTTTGCTTTTTCCAGCATTTTCTAATCCCTGTGCCTCTGGTACTGGGATTAGATTTTCACCATTCTCATTTTGCTTATTTTCCTTCGATCCCTGTGCCTCTGGTACTGGGATAGCCGTTTGCCCCGAATTATTTCTTGGTTGAAGTTCGGTGACCTTTCCTGCATTAACTTTTGCGGATGATTTTGGCTCGTCGTCTTCAGCTTCAGTTTCTCTTTCTTCCTCGTCGTGTCCGTCTATCAGGACGAATTTCTTTGCGAGGAAGTCGAATCCCAGTAGGACTTGGACGTCGTCTGACGCTGGTCTGACGTAGAATGAGTGTTGACTGGTTTTCCTTCTTAAGGTCACTGGTGCTACGCAGTAGTGCGTTACTTCAAAGCCTGACGTTCCACTGATCCCTTTGATCATCACCTTCTTTTTCGGTGGTAGTCTTACAGTCTGGAGGCCATTCCTTTCACAGAACTGTTGACAAATCAAAGACGTCTCTGCGCCAGTGTCAAGCATTGCCATGACCTTTTTATTTCCAATTTTGACTTCATGTGTGTAAGCTTCGATCCGTTTCGGTAAGTTTCCATCTTCGAGTTTCAAGACTCTTATTCGACACTTGACTGGGATTGGTGCAGCATGCTTGCTTTCTATCAGACCTTTTGAGCTCCAACGATCTATCCGTTTCGGTACGTCGGGTCGCACGTCTGAGAACTTTTCTATCCGCTTTGATTTCGGTAAGGCGTTCGTCTGCTCTTTCGCGGCGATTTCTTTGCCCGTGACCTTTGCCACTTCGCACATTAAACCCTTCTCTTGTGCGTTCTCGTGACCTTTTATCACTTGCGCAATAACTTCGTATTGTGACTTTTCATTGCGCACGTCTTTAGACGGCTTTTCTTGCAACTTTGCCATTATCTCTTGCGTAATTTCATCCGCAAAGGTCATCTCGTCATCTTCACTCTTCTTCTCTGGTGACCTTTCGTACACAACCATCTTATGGTCGTTTTCTTTCATCCAATCGGTAATTTTCTTCGCAATTTCGTTATTCGTGCGAGTTGGATCGATTTGAGATGACAATCCGTCAGTTCTTGGCGGTGACCTTTCGTTGTCATTCCGGATTGCTTCTGTCATGTCATACGACTTCTCCTTCTGCGGAGTTTGCGCTAAGTCCGGTGACCTTTCCGGTCTTGACATGAAAAATCCACCATTTAGTGACCTTTGTAAAGGCACTTTCTCACCATACTGAGGCGGTAATTCACCCTTCTCAATCCGCTCTCGAAACTGACGGTTATTTTCGTCACATTGGTTCTTCTCTTTCCAGTACTCTTGAACTTTCGGTTGTGAAGCTTTTACCATTTCCTCGAGATGCTTTCTCATCCGCCAATCTTGTTTCTCTCTTTCTTCCCAGTAAGCTTCTCTGGGAATTCTCACGTCTTGCGGTGACCTTTGTGGCGGAGGAACTGGTTTCCACATACCATGTCGTCCATTCGGTCTGTAAGCGACTTTTTGCCACTCCATCTTCTGTTGTAGAGTGTTAGCTTCATCGAGAGAGTCATCTGAGACTTGCTGTGCTCCTTCGCTCTGTTTCACTGTTTGCTGCGCCATTCGCAGAGTCAAGTTACTTTCTTGACCTTTCGGTTCATCGGCGACTTCACCGTGACCTTTCTCTTTCAGTGACTCTTGAGTCTGCTGCACTGGCAATCTCTCGTGACCTTTCACTTCTTCAACTCTCGCTTGAGGTGACCTTTCGGTCTCTTGCGCTCCTTGCGCAGTCACGGCCCTTCCGTGATCTTCCTCGGCAGCTCTTGCTTGAAATACTTTTGCCATCTGCTCAAGGAATTTCGGTCTATCCGGACCGCCTTCGTGCGTTCGTTGCACGGTTACGGTCATTCCGTCAACTTCAAACGTATTTTCGACGAACTTTCGGAATCTCGCGTGATGTGTTTCATCATCCTCTTCGCTTGAGATTTCCGCTTGCGTCTTTCGCAGAGTAGCTTCACTCTTCCTCGCGGTTGCTTTCCGCGGTGACCTTTGGGTCTGCTGTCCTTGCAGCGTCACGTTACTTTCGTGACCTTTGCTCGCAGTTACTTTCTGCGGTGACCTTTGGGTCTGCTGTCCTTGCAGCGTCACGTTACTTTCGTGACTTTCTTGATTTGCAGTTACTTTCTGCTGTCCCGGATGCAGAGTTGATGCCCTTCCATCAGCCCTGTTCCCCGCAGTTACTTTCTGCGGTGACCTTTCGGTCGGCCCCGGTTGAGTCAAGTTACTTTCTTGACTTCCCGCAGTTACTTTCTGCGGTGACCTTTCGGTCAAATTCTTCCGTCCTTGCGGCAATCTTTTTACACCCTTCTCTTGACCTTTACGAGCCCCTTCGCTCGATTTCGAGTTACTTTCTCGAATCCTCGGATTTCTTTTCCGGGTCTTTGCGTTACTTTCGCAGCATCCCTTTCTCGCTGCGGTCCTTGCCTGCAACGGAGCACCTTGCTCCTCTATATCCGGTGGTTTCGGTTCCGGACGATCAGTAGGCTCACCGGCGCCTACTGACCTTGAACGTTTCCTGGGCCATTCCTGAACCGGCGCACCTTGCGCCTGACCGGCACCATTCGCCGGGGCGAAGTTAAAACCTCCGCCTTGCTGACCGAAACCGTTCTGGTTCCCACCGACGAAGCCGCCTTGCTGCCCGCCGAAGTCGCCCTGGCCACCTTGACCGGCGAAATTGCCCTGGCCACCTTGACCGGCAAAATTCTGGCCACCTTGACCACCATTATTCCACTGGCCTCCTTGACCAGCACCGTTCCATTGGCCACCTTGACCACCACCATTCCATTGGCCACCGCCGTAATTTCCGCGATTGCCGCCGCGGCCTCTGCCTCTACCTCGGAAGCCGCCTCTAACCGGGCCATATCCGCCGTTTCCTCCGCCTTGGCCACCTTGACCGGCGAAGTTGCCTTGGCCTCCGAAGTTATCCTGGCCGCCTTGACCTCCGTTGTTCCACTGGCCACCTTGACCAGCGAAATTCCCTTGGCCGCCAAAATTGCCCTGGCCTCCTTGATTGTTGTAGTTGGCCTGGCCACCTTGACCGGCGAAATTCCCCTGGCACCCTTGACCGGCATACCGTCCGCCTTGGCGTGATTGTGGCACGTATCCGTTTGCCATTGCGTTGCGCCATCCGCCATGATTGTTACGCAGCATCAACCATCCTTCATACACGACCCGGTTGGGGTTCTGATTCCACGGTGTTCCCGCGAACGAACACGCTTGTGTGTAGTGGTTGCCGTACATGCAGTTCTGGCATGTCAGCGCGTTATTGGCCACCCATCCGTCGATCATGGTGAACAGGCGCTCTACTCGCGACCCGTATCGTGGTCCTTGATTTCCTTGTCCACGGTTCGGTCGGAAGTTTCCTTGATTTCCTCCGCCACCGTTGAATCCCTGGCCAGCAAAGCCCGGATTCGCCTGAGCCATTCCTTGACCACCGAGCCCTCCATTCAGGGCATTTCTCTGCACGTTTCCTTGTGGATTCTGTTTCGGCCTTGCTGCTTGCTGAGCTGATGCTTGGATCGCCGCGATCGCAGGCTTGGTTACTTCTTGGACGGCCGTTTGGATCGCCGCGATCGTCGCGTACGATACCTGACCTTCATTTCGACCGTTACCAAAGGTCATCTCTTGAGTGCCTAACGGCGGGAATTCCGTATTGTATCCTGACGCCTGCGCCGAGCACGACTGGTTCTGTCGCCCATTCGCGACTTCTTCGATCTGGCCCGATCGGATGATCACGCAATCATCTTGGACTCGGTTGCCTCTCGTGACCTTATACTTTTCTTCGCCAGTCGACCAGGTGCGGAAGAATTCCTTGATATCCATTGGGTTATGGAATTTCTGTGCTCGGAGTGCCTTATAAAGGTCACTGTCGTTCTTACATCCTTGAATCAGGAATCCGATAGCCTGCTTCTCAGTTATGATCCGTTTCGATTTGAAGCGCATGATCGCCTGATAGAACTGGTCAAGCGTTTCTTTGCCGGCCTCGAACTTTCTCGTCATCGCTTCTCTTAAGGCGTTGACCCTTCGTCACGATCGCCAAAATGTTCTTTGAACTTTGTCATCCATTCATCGACGGTTAACTCTTCCGCCTCTTCTTCGTCATCGATTTCTCTTTCCGCGTCAAACCATGCCTTCGCGTCCCCTTTGACTGCGTTGGCGACTTCCAGCATCATTGCTGCATCCGAAAGGTCATACGTCTTCTGAGTCTCCTTGACCTGACGGATCCAACCAAGTAAAGCTTCTCGGTTGCCGTTGTAGTCGATCAACGCGGATTTCCGGGCCATGGCTCTCATGTAACCTCTGAATTCCCGTTCTTCGCGACGGAGTCGCTGTGCTTCAGCGTGGTATTCCGCGCGGTATTCTCTTTCTCGCCTCTCCTCTTCACGAGCTACCCTTTCCTGCTCGTTTTGGCGAACTCGTGGATCTTCATGATTATCTGGTTGATGGTCAGATTTGTAGACAATTGTTTCCCTCGGTCCTGTTTCTTGTTGCCGAGGATTGACCCCACCGATCGGTCCTGAGTGCCCCTTCGCCAACTCAGTATCGTCGGTGACCTTTTCAGCTTTGACCTTATCTTTATCATGGCCGTCGCCTCGGCCAGTCCCCGTCTTTAAGGGAGCTTGGAAATGAAAGCTACCTTCGACGGTGTGGACTTCACCGTATCCAGGGGCGGAGATTCGATCCGTTCCGGCTGTTTTGCCTCTCCTTCCTTCTGTTTTGCCGACCGTTTTAGAGTTTTAATTTCTTCCTCTCTTTGTTTGATTGACTGCTGCAGTTGCTTTACGGTTTCGTTTGCGTTTTTCCGCAGCTTCTCATAATCGTTGTTTACTTCCGTGACCTTTCTCATTTGCTCGAGGATTGTACTTGCCCTGTTATCAAGGGTCTTATCGAGATCCATTTTTGCTGCTTTTAGGATCTCAGCTTCTGCTTCCAACCGTGTGATACGATCCGCTCGAAGTACGAGGGTCCTTCCTCTCGCTTGGCACTCTTCCTCAACTACTTTCAGTTGTGGGCTTTTAGTTCCGTAATTTTATCATCCTTTTCCATTACGGAAGTAGCCAATCCGACTGATTCATCGCCTCAATTTGGCGATCTCTTCTTTTTGTTTTTCATTTTCTGTCTTTCCTTCTTTATTCACGACTTCTAGCACAGTGACCCGTTCGTCACACCGTTGTGCTTCCTTCAACCACTTCTTTGCTTCTTTCTTTTGGTTGTCGATTTCGTCATTGAGTCGCTTGAATTCAGTTTTTGTTATTTCAGCCAGTTCAAGCAGTTCCTTTGCTGCTTGATCTCTCTGGCTTTCCGCTTCGTTGTGTTTCCTTTTCATCTCTTTTAATTCTGTTTGTAACGTGTTGACAAGGTCTTCGCGTAATTTAAGGTCATCCTTCAGTTTCGAGATGTCAGCCGTCAAGCTGGTGACCTTTCCGGTGAACTTCGTCGCATTTGCTAGAGATTCGTCACGTTTTCTCGGCCTCCTTGACCTTTGACTGTAAAAGGTCACGCTCCTTTTCAATTCTGCTATTTCCTGTGACCTTTCAGCTGCTTCCTCGGACAGACCGTAGTTTTCTGCGGTGAGTATGCCTTCCGCGTCTCGATCTTCGACCATTTTCCTTAGATCCTTCCGCAGCTTTTTCTGACCTTCAAATCTGACTTTCCATTGTTGCGTTTCATCTTCGAGCATGGCCTTTTCTTGTTCCATCACGCTCAATCTAGCTTCCACCTCAAAGGTCTTGTTGCGTTGGTCCTATCGCAGCGAATGCTTGCGCTTCCTTTTCGTCGAGGAGTTGTTCTAGTTCCTTGACACGTTGCTTTAATCCATTCAGTACAGAAGTTTTTGGTGATGGTGACCTTTGGTCCCGGTCGTCAGCTTTTCCTGACGCCGTTCCTTCAAAGGTCTCTTCTAACTTGTCCTGGAGGGTCGTTTCAAACATCCCTTTCGTTAAGTTGGCCTCCTTCATTGCCGTATGGAAAGACGTCTGTATCGTCGTTTCGTCTTCATCGTCAGTGTAGAACTTTTCACTGACACGGGACTGGTACCATTCTCTTCCAGCTGTTCTTGTAAGAACAGTGAGTTTTCCGAAAGGTCATCCTGTTTGACCTTTCCTTCGTCGATCAGCTCGTTGCTGCTGACGGCGCCACCACCTTCGGTGACCTTTTGACTGACTTCGTCATTTCCCTTCTCAACTTGATCCGCGTTTTCCTCCTTGACCTTTTCGGCCGACCGTGCCATTCCTCCGGTCTCGGCCTTCTTGTCATCTTTGTTCTGTCCATCTGAAGCCGTTCTCTCTTCGGTGACCTTTGCTTGGTCTACCGTGTTATCTCCGACATGTCGTTCGGAGCTTTTCCATTCCGTCACTCGAGCTTTCGTTCTGAGTATCCCTCAGGGCCGTTTGATATGTGGCCTCTGAGCCTCTGGTGTCCTTCCTCCCAAAGGTCTTTTGAGCTCGAGTTGCTCTTTCATGTTCCACGGGCCGTGTGTACGGCTTTAGTTTCCGTTCGTAAGGGTTTTCTAACCCCTGAGACCGTTCTCTCTGACTGCTCGATGAGACCGGTTCATTACCGTCTGTGTCTTGATCCATATCTTTGGCTTCCGTTGATGATCGGATAACTTGGACGATGCTAATAATGTTTCTGACACGTGTGTTAGTTTTAGCTACGTAAGCCCCTTTACACGTAAACAGAAACAAGCGCTGTCCTAAAGGTCACCTTCTTTTGTATCAGCTCAACTTTATTAAAGGTCACTCTGCCTCAAAAGTGCTAAGTCCCTTCTAAAGGTCACTTCCTTTAGTAAAATGAGATTAATTTCCCACTGTTTCAGCTTAATAGCTTACTCCGTCACGTTAAAGGTCACTTTTTCCTTCAGAACTTTTCCGTTTTAAAGGTCATCATTCTCGTCTAACCTGAGAAATTTTTGGATTTTTGGTAAAGGTCAACTTCTCGTCAGTCGATTCAGAAAATTTTCTCAGCTGGCTACGTCACGATCTTAAGTGCCGTGCGCAAAACTCCGCCTCCTATCGAAATCTCAGCTTCTAATTGGCTAATTTCTAACTACGCTACTGCGCCAATCACAGTGCGAATAACTGACCAATCAGAAACGTTGTTTTTCAGATTATAAGGCAGAGTGACGTCACGTCGAAAATCGAAAATTTTAGCTAGCGCGCCGTGCGCAAAAGTACCGCCTACTTTTCGCTCAGCTCATCACCGACCAATAGGAATTGAGGATTTTACCAATCAGCCAATAGCTAAATTAATAAACGAAAATCTGACCTGATCGTCTCCGTGATCCAGAAATCGATCCTGCGCGTCCTTCCGCGATTCCTCCAATCCTCCAGCGATTAAGCTGACTTCTCCTGGGCCAGCTGATAACCCCTTCCGTTTCGCCTCAACGGGACGCAACGGTGCGTCGACCAAATAGCTTGCTGGCTGCGGGTCTTCTGTCGCGCCTTAACGTTGGCAACGACAGGGGCGCTCGATCACCCCTTTGGGAGAGCGCGTATAATGTGTGTGCGCTCTACTCAGTAGAGACGCACCTGAAACTCCACACCCGACAGCCAAAAGTGGCTTGCCCACTCGTGCCCCCCTTCGGGCTTCTGCCTCTTGCGGCGATCTTTCTCGGCGCTTGTGCCCTCCAATCAAAGCTACTTCAGTAGCCTTGATCGCGTCAGGTCAGTACAGCGTGCTCTACTCAGTAGAGACACACTGATGCTGATCTGCTGATATCCAAACGCTCCTTCGCCACCGATCAGTACGCGAGCCCTTTCTCGCGGGAGACTTCTTCCACACCTCGTCAAATGGACGGGAAAAACTTCAGAGATTATTCTGGAGAAACACGACTCTTGCTACCATATGAGCGTGGACCTGGTGAAGGTTCACGCGTAGGAACAGAATTAACAGAATTCTGCCTACCAAACAGATCTGGCAATGCTATACAGCGCCTACGCTATGGAAAGCGAGAAATGGCGTGATTGCTAGAACTTTATGACAACACTAAATTCGATAGAATTTCCTCTTCGACAACTTCGCATTGCTGACTGCAGCAAGCGAGGAAAATGCGCACGTAGCCGCCACACAGTGCGGGTGCGCGCAGAACACCATGCTTTCGCCACGCGTAAGGCGGGCGCGCAATGAACACACAACAGACTGCCAAGCGAGGGTGTACGCATGTACGCCTGCGCTCACATTTACTTCCTTCAGGAAAGAAGCAAGATCACCTAGGTAGGAAGTTTGTAAACTGTTAAATAATAATGGACAGCTGTATGAAAAAACTATGACGTAATGTTTCACCCTTATGGTAGTCCATTGCCAATTCGAAAGTTGCTCCACCGGAAGCCGTAATAATGGAGATTTTGTGGTAAACCACAAGATGCTTGTGAGATAGTTCAGTGAGTCTTTCCAATCTTGTCAAGGCATTCATCCAGCTTTCTTCTTCGTTAGCTGCGGATGGTGTTCCGGTGTGAATCACTTTGACGGCTATAATAGTATCTCCCGTGTAACTTCCGCGCTTTGTTACTTTGGCTCTATAAACAACGCCGAAGGTTCCTCTTCCAATATAGTCAGCTTTGGAATATCGGTATTGCAGGTCGCTGCCGATTACTTCTGCTGCTTCCTCATTGCACGTTGTAGCGACTGCTTCGCCGCTGATGAGTACATTAACGTCATTGGGCTTTTTGCAGTTAATATTCGCCATATCTGTTGACAAATAATACGTATTATGATATTATGTTAACGGACTTTAGCATCGTACCGCTTAAAGCAGTTAATAACGTGTGGCAAACCAACGCGGTTCTCTAGGGGCTGTATGTATTTCATACAATACAGATACTGTATACAATACTGTATTTCATACAATACAGTATCTTCACTGTATACAATACAGTGAAAGCCCCTTGAGTAGGGCAGTGGGCAAACATTATTCAACAGGATTTTATTTTTCTGATTGCGGTGGCATCTAAAGGGTTTCAATAGCATTTGCAGACCGGCTGGCAATTTAGACTGCTTTCGCTGTTGTGAAATAGGTATGGGGATATTCAGCTTATCAGAGCACGCTATCGCTGGCAAGATAGTACGTGTAGCCGGCAGGAAAAAGTAACCAGGTTGATAGAGCATTATTAAAGAATCCGCTCGGCCGTTAGTTTGTTTGATCGATCAGCTTAACGTATGCAACAATCACGAGCAACCGGCGCGACCGCGCGAGGTTGTAGACAAAACGCACAAGATTGGCTGTGGCAGTAAATTATGGCCCCACGCAAAAAGTCTTCAAGGTATCGTAACAGATGATACTAGCACACTCGTTGTGGCTAAATGGATAAACCTTCGGGTTTTGAAAGATAGTCTACATCGAGCGCGGTTTGGACTTAGATGGGTGACCACTCTGAGTTCAGGCTGCGAGTGCACGGCCCGCAAGGCCTGTGTGCGAAGTGCTTGGCTGAGGCAGCAATACCACCACGGAGACGGGCACGGGAGATGGAGGATCACAATACCACCCTGGCTACTCAGTAACGGCTTGGACTGAAAGGCCTGTGATGTCCGCAGCACCAATCGTGCCAAATGGAAGGAGACAGGGAGATCAGTCGAAGCAGAGGATTGGCGCCTTCCCTAGAGATGTGCTTGCTGTCTACCTGTTTAGAATTCTCTTAGTCTGGTTCTGTTGAACGTCTTGCTCTGCCCGAGCCGGTTAGCGCCATTGCGCGTTAAAATAAAGCTGGCGCTCGCGTTTGCGAGCTGCTGCATACGATCTGTCTGTTGCAGTGTTATAGCCTCCATTGTAACTCTGCGTGAATGAATTACCGTACTTTGCACAGAATGTTCTGTCTGTCACCTGATTAATGCATTGCTGAACATGTAAACCGAGCCGTTTTCGAAACAACTACAGAGTAGCCGCATAAAGCAATCGCAAAGTACCGGCTGTGTTTTTATTTCGCCGCACTGTAGCCGCACTGTGCTTTGAAATTAGCGATAAGAAATAACGTGAAGTGGTGGCATGGTTTAACGGTGTTGTAATTCATCATGCAGCACTTGCCTGCTCGTGTTCTGCTGTCGGTTGCCATTAATTTGTTATTACATAGTTGCTAAAAATTCTCTTCTCTTGCATTTTTTTGGTTCCAGCTTTGTCGCATTCACAGTTATTCCTAAGCGAATTTATAAAAAAAGTCTCGGAATTTCTAGCAGGAAAAATCGTACCGGGAAATACGCATTTTATTCTCCAGAAGAGCCGATGATCGGCTACGTAGTGTACACAAATCGGCGGAACCGACAAAAAATGAGGAGGATCAATAGACACGGTGGGAGCAATCTGCTACCACCCAGTAACGATGTCTGGCCAATACCCAAACTGGCATTGCTGCATAAAATGGTCAGTTTTGCCGACAAGGGACAACAGTGTAAATATACTTCGGAACAACTGGAAAATGTAATCGCCAGCGCGTACTACTCTGTACGTAGGGTTGGTGGTATGTATTACCATTCTGCGAAGAATAAAATTGACAGTTCGCGAAATGTGTCCTTGTTAAAAAAATTTTTACAACTGCTGTTTACTGCATAATCAAGCGCAAAATATGCGGGCACGAAATGTATACTACATCAGTCCTGTTAGCGCCAGTTAACTACGATACGATCGACATTTGGCTGGATTGTGTATGACAAAATCAATGATCATTGCACCCTTTCACTCCGTAGACAACCTTTTGCACTTCCTTTCGTTCCGTGCACAACCTTTGGCAATACCATGCACTCGGTACACTACCAATACACGTACCTTTCACTCGGTGCAGTGTGCACTACCGAACTTTTATATATATTTATATGTATAAAAGTATACGTGATAATAATTTTTCGTAATCTGATACGTAAGTAGGTGCTTAATGCTACTGGAATGGACTCGCCCCTCAATTTCGAAGGACTATTTCGTTGTAAAAAGCTCGCGTTAATCTCCACAAGTAGGTACTTTTGCGGTGAGGTTGCGGCTGTTTACTGTGCGGCGTGTTGTTTCAAAGTTTGGTCCGCAACGCGGCACTTATGGCAAATTTCAAGTCTGGTACAGCTTGTGCCACTTTTGTAAGACGCCTTATGTGCCACAAAACAGGTTGAAGCATCGAACATAAAAAATATCTGCTGACTGGAATGTCAAAAAAGAGTAATCATACATTTTTCTCGTTAACAATGGACATGCTTTTAAAATATATTCAACAAAGTTAGCAAGAGTTTTGCAGATATTCTGTCCGCGCTCACTGGAAGCAAGCACTCTCGAATGAGATCCGCCACGTGGCTCTCGATGTCGTCACATACAAATGGAACGTAGCCTTGAACGATCAGGTCCGCGAATTGATTGTCGTTAAGATGGCTTCCAGCATTAATGATGACGCCATCCTTTATAAGGCGTTTTTCTGGTACACGTTTAGAGCATTCAGCCATGTCCAGAATTATGCATCCCAGACTCCAAATATCGGCTGCTCGCCCCGGGGCGTCTGTGTCCATTCGAGCGAATTTCTTCAGCCTCTCGGGTGACATATAGCGTGGTGTGCCGCGTAAGTGCGAGAAATCTCTGGAACTTACGGCGTCGTCCTGTATTTGCTCCAAGCCGCCCAAGTCAGCAATCATAAGGTAGTCTGCGCTGCAGCTCTCCCGCGCCTTCACCAAAATATTGGCAGGTTTTAAATCTCCGTGAGCAATTCCATTGCTGTGTAAGAATGCTAGCCCTCGATTTAAGTCTCGCGCGAGGCCGATGAAATGGTAGTAACTTAATATATGCAGATTGTCGTTTTTACTGACTTCTTTAAGAAATTTGGCAAGATCTGCTGCAAAGCACTCAGCATAATTATGCCATAATCAGGCAAGAATAAGTATATCAGTTTTCTTACTTTTATGGTAATCCATTGCCATTTCAACTATTGCTTCACTGGGCGCTTTAAAAATAGTAATTTTGTGATACGCAACAAGATTTCCGTGTGCCAGTTGTGTTAAAAGTCTCAACCTCTTGACCGCTTTCTCCCATCTCTCAATGTCGGCACGGGAATGGGAATAAAATTTAATGCACGATACTTTGACGGCTATCGTATCTCCGCCAGTATAATCCGCACGCTTTGAAACTCCAGCTTTGTAAACCGGGTTAAAGGATCCGCTTCCAATTAAGTCCCCGTTAGAATAGCGGTACCCCATATTGCTGCCAATTATTTCGACTACAGAAGATCTGTTTCCCATCGCTTTCCACAATTTGATAATAATCTAGCCGCGCAACAACAGAAGCAACGCTTTTTTCTGATGTCAGTAGTATTGAGCTTGAGTTTCTGCCTTACAGCGGAACAAACGATGCAGAGCACCTGCAAACCGGCTAGTGTCGCAGTTTCTTGTGCTATAACGGAAAGCAGAATAAACGGAAAATATTTATTTAATCATTTGTCGCGATAAGATAATGCTACAGCATTTGTTTTATTTCAACAGCCCGATTGCATGTAACAGTTGGTTGGTAAACTTCAGTGAGAACATTTATTCCCGGCTATATTAGCTATCTCATGCAATGGGCGCTTGCTCGCGCCACGCAGCAGTGCACAACAATATTCGCAATTTAATACGTACAGCCCTTCTCCGACAAGTTCGGTGCTTTTGGATAAATTACAAAATATTTTTGTAAGTCGTTTTGTTTTCCTTATCTTACTTTTCCATGCTAACGTTTTCTTGCGGATACAAAAGCACTAAAACAGTGACCTTCTGATGTACCCGTATTGAACAAAACTGTGTTTAATGGAAGGGGATTGCGGTCATTTTAATATCGCATACATCAGCACCCATAAACAATCCCGCAGCCGATGTTTTAATACCAAATTTTTCACAATCTGTTAAGAGACTCACAATGTATTTGTTACTGATTCTACGCTATCAGTTTTCGTTTCAATCTCAAAACAACAGCAGTCCCAGCTGTCATAGGCAGTGTACCTTTTATGATACTAATAGTTACTACTAAAGCTGAGTACCAATAATGCTAGTAACAACACTCCACCACACATACGAAGGGTAGCAGTTAGTAAAAATATTGTTCGAGCAGAAACAAGTTTCTGCATGAATCAGTTCTGGAAACTGCGTACACGATAAAATACCGACACGATTTATTATTATCATTACCATTACATATTTCCAGTGCTTCTCCTTTAAAGAAATTTTTCGTTACGGGCGTTTGTAGTGTAATGGCCGCATCTCAATTCCCTCTGCTGCGTAACTTTGAAGCCCGCTTTTCTAAATTTGCTATTTAAAATGGGCAAGAACTGATTGTTAAGGGTCCTAAGACCACAAACGACAAAATTGTCTCAAAAGAAAGTAAATAATAACAGTAATTCTTCGAAAAATAATTCAAGTAAATAGCAAAAATTACAAATCAAATATCACAAGCACAAAATCAATTTTGCAACAATCACCGTACTACGCAAACATTTTTATAATCGTTAAGAAAACCGCATTCCACTGTTGCGCCAGGGTTTCAAGAAATGTTTTGTGCGAGAAAAAAATATCCGACAGACATCGTAGAAAAAAACAGAGTAAAGACATCATATCTCCGGGGCGCCAAATCGATCCTGATCGGAAAAACAGCCGTGTTAACTTAAAAACGCTGTTGAACGGAGGAGATTATTAATGATCCGTCTGATCTGACACGGCACTTTCCCGGCTCAAGAGCAACATTCACCCAACACGCAGAACACACAGGCAGCATTTAATGGTAATTTGGCATTCATTTCCCCCGCGTCCCGTACTGCTGTCCCGTGTCCATGGGCTGATGAAGTACATTGAACGCAGCGCGCGTCTTCCTTGATTGCATTACATTCATCCATTGCGTACACTGTGCACACAACACACACCAAGTGTAATTGATTGCTGACGGATCAATAGCAGCAACACTGTACACTCTCCCGCTCTCCGTGTGTTTGGACAATGTACCGGGCTACAATTATCCCTAATGGAACATCGATTCACCGGCATAATAGCCCGACGACGTGCTTTGTATTGTCCGCTGCGTTCTTCCGTTTTGAAGTGCTTTATGATCCACACACTTGAAGAATACTGCCAGCGCGACAGACACTTTAACACCCATTTTTAGTTCGGGCTGCCAACGATCGTTTAATCAACAGCGCACCGGGAGGTGGGTAAAAAAAGCAGCTGACCTTTTCGTGAACCCTCTCCGTTGCTTTGACAGAAAAAGGACCTGGATTGCATTGTGTGAGAACACCGGCGGAGAAATCGATGACGTTCGTTGGGAAAGATAAACGCTGCTGTAAAAAGAGCGGAAAAATGTTTGTCTGCTGAAGAAAGAAAACTTTTTGAACGCTCTCGCTAGAAATAACAGCAACAACCTGTTGTAAGTACAACGCCTCGAGAGTTGAAAATACAAACTGCGTAACCAATTCCATGAAAATTTTGTCAGACAAAACAAAAAAGAAGCTAAATAAAACGTTGAAAAATATTCAGGAATTTTATATTTTCTTAAATTCGTTTTGTCTTTCCTAAATTTTTTAAAGAAAAATTTATTAGCACAAAAATATGTATTTTTGTTTAACAATATAATGGACGACTCAACGTTGCAATATTAAATCGTTCCATGAAAAAACATAAATCGGTTGTTCTGGGAAAAACATTCGCGGCATTACTCACGTTTTTAATTTCCTAATCGTCTCTAAACACATTGACGGTGAATAATGCCGATTTATTTTTATAAGCGCAATTTTATTTGTTTTTTCGGGTTTTATTTTTCTGTTTTAAATCCGTATTTTTCCCATCATTTTTATCAGTTCCAGGAACTATTTTCTCTTTGCACGAATTCCAGGAACTATTTCCCGCAACAGTGCCGCTCCTTATTGGAAGCAATCTAGGAGAGCGCTTGTGCGCGACGCGGCGAAACCCGGATGATTACAGTGCCGCCTGCGCTATGCTGCTCCCCCCGGGATAACGTCGGCGCTCTTTATTGCCCCCCGGGGACGCCGTCAGTGTGGCGAATTACAAATACACCCGGGCCACGGCGTATCTATATGCAGCGCATCGGAATCCGGCCGCATTGATTAGCCACACTTGGCGTGTGGAGATGGGACAATCGGGATGCTCGTTTGCCGGTTGTCCTTCTCTTCCGTGTGTGTGTATGCAACAGCAACGAGTAGAGCCCCTCCAGAAAATGGCTTTCTGGCTGTTAGGAAACAAATATGAATTTATCATTAAGCCATGCATAATTGAAACAGCACCCCGGTGGATTGCACTATTCAGGCGCTGGAGTGGCCTGGTTAGACGAAAACCGGGCGCGATTAAAGCGGTGTTCGTTGCGCCCGTAATGGAAATATTACGGTTACATAATCCTTTTTTTTTTCAAAATGCTCGCCGATCACTGTCGATTTACTTCACCAGAAGTTTTTGAAAATTTTGTTTGCTCTAACAGTTTTCCGCCGAACAGCAGCTTTTTCGAGAATTCTTTAGCGTTAACACCACGTCGCTCCATAAATGCAAAATAATTCAGGTCTAATATTTCATAAAGGTCTTCTAATACTTAATATTTCATAAAGGTCTTCTAATACTTTAAAACAGAGGTAATATAATATTTCATAAGCTTTTATACCCAAAATTTTGGCTGAATAATAAAAGTAAACATAATAATCGCAATTGTCTTTCTTTATGAAGTTCATATTTCATGATAATTATTTGAATCGCTGTTGTACAGTTAGTACGAAATTATTGTAAAGACATGTGCGTAAATTTATTTTTAAAATAATCAAAACATGCTGGCCTTTTTTGTTAGCATTTCACACGCAATATAATTTTTGTTTGCTGTACTTATTATTTTTCCCGTTTATTGCATGCATCCGTGCAAAATTAATCAAGCAAGCGTCTATATAAAAAAAAGCAAGCAGCAATATCGGCGTAATAACACTTGTACCGGGAATAACGGAAGTCCTGTACAGTGTTCCCCCGGAAGCTGAAATTGTCCATCACTAATGCAGTCTGATTACACGTCTGTCAGCCGTGAGTACACATGTACCCAGTGCGCGTATTTGGTTAACACGATGCATCCTCGTTTACCCACGGCATCAGAGCACACATACACACACAGTGCTCGCAATGTTTAATCTGCTCCCACCCGCCTGTCAATCGATCCCTGATTGCTCCCGCCCCCACACTGTACACACATCCAGGGAAGGCCGTGTTCCCTCGGCCGGCAAGCAGGGAACAGCGTGTTTCATTTGGGAGAATTGCCAGTGTTGGACGTGTGTCGATGCCCTTTGATTGCTGATTCCTGAACGGCGTTGTATCCTCGCTGAATTTTGAGTATTTCTTAGAATTCTGGGATTCCCTAGTTTACTTGTCGGCTTAATCGCGGTAACCTGAGACTGTTCAATACGTTTATCCAGTTATTTGAGGGAAAACATGGCTGCCGTGTCGGATTTCCAGAAGAAGAAGTTGCTGCACTTGTTCAACACGTTTTTCGGTGAGTGACAAATTACATCGTAAAGTTCTTAATCTTTAGTAAAATCTCCTTGCCTTAAAATTAAATTATTCATGAAGAGGATCGCTTAAAAACGTCAAATCGGTTTCTCTCGGTATTCGCACATGATGTTCTCGGAAAGGTCATGCGTACACTTTGACATAAGCGTAGTGCGGCGTTAATTATTAACGGTTTGTAGTGTCATGCTTGGACATTTTTCTGTCATATTATTCGCGTGAAGTGGGTTAACTGCCAGCGCAGCGGGGAGCCGCTGCAATTGAGAAGCGAAACAATATGTGTAATTAATAAATGCACTGATGCTGTCAACTTGATTGAATACGCTGTACCCATGCCGTAATGTCACTCAGCAGTCTGCAAAGAGGTAGACACTCTACAGTTTAAATTGCTCTACATCATTGACACACTTACCGAAAATTCTGTCAGCTTTCTCTGTATTTGCTTCTGAAATTAAGGAAAGTTAACCGTACAGCGATACACAAAAATCAGGCGAAGAAAAAAATGTCCTTTTACGGGGAAAAGCGAGGCGTGCAGGAAGAAATGAATGTAGCCGAATGGAATAGCGGATGAGCTAATGAAGCATACAATCAGCGGTTGTTTTGTGGAAAAGCACTTGAGCATATTACACACGCTATTTGCTTTTTATGTACAGCGATGAATATTGATCAGAGTGTCTTTACTCGAGATAAATACAGTCTACTTACGAGATCCATAGTCCATACAGGTTATAATAATAACCGTATTGACCGGCGCAGATTAATCGTCTGCTATCGTGTGTGGATCTGTACGCGTCGTTGACCGGGAATTACATAATCTCGCGGATTCACGCCGATAACTACAATTTCAGCCTTGATTGTGCGATAATTATTCCTCGTTTCTTCGGCTTGGGTTAGAGAAATTGAGCACAGAAGAAACGGTGTCTAATTTTGCCGGTAATTGTTTAGATTGCAATAAGAACGGGACGATCGAGCGGAAGGACTTTGACATGGCACTGGAGCGCGTGGCTAGTCTGCGCCAGGTCAGCCAGGGCAGCGGCAAGTACCGCGAGGTGGAGGAATCGCTGAACTACGTCTGGGAGCACCTGAAGAAGGTGGCCGACCGCGACAACGACGGCAACGTCTCGCAGCAGGAGTGGCTCAAGATGTGGGAGGAGGCCATCACCAGCCAACAGGAGCCGCAGTGGGTAAGTCTGGCATGCCTTTTAATTTTAATGCATTTTGTAAATATGGTGGTAAACCGGTTTTATAGCCTTGTGTATAACACATAGGCTACAGTAGAATTTTTCTGATGCGAATGTAGGACTAGGGAGCATGTAAAAAAATGCGGCGAGCGCCGGAATGATGTAATACTGTAGGTAATTCCATTTCGGTTGCAACCTAACTTCGTAGTTTAACGTAGTTGGCAGAGCAGAATGACGTAGCTCAACTGTAGAGAGTATCAGGCATCTTCCGGCGGCGTCAAGTACGTTGGACGTACTTGTGTATTGTGGGTGTACACACAGTTGCATTTGCCCGGGTATAGGGATTCAGTTGATTGCGTAAGTGAAAGGCCAATAACAATGGCCCTTTCTTCAGCTTTTCTCTTAAGCACCACCTGACCTACGTGTACCTGAACGAGTTGCGAAGGATGACTTTCATAAGGGAAGATTAATAAAAATGGCTACAGGAAACATGCAATTGCTTTATCGACTGTATGACGTTGCCTGCACTGCGATCGGCTGCGAGCAGGTGTTGTGAGACATACTCACATGTGAGTTCCCGGATCTGCCGCCGGGTGTCTGTGCTAGTGAAAACGAACTTGATACTATGAAGAAACAAAGATCAATAAAGATTAGAAAGTTAACAGATCATCATTCTCAGTCTCAGTTTTCGGACACACTGCTGAAGCAAATGCAGTATCGTAACATGCAGGAAACTCAGATCCTCAGGAAAAGCGACTGTGTCCAAAGCAGTATGCATCTGTTATGATCTGTAATGGTTAAAGTTTATGACAAACTAAGGTGCGAGCGGATTTATGTAATACAAATGGATGGCATTGCAGGTCAAACGCTACCAGGATTTTCTCTTCGAAGTGGAGGACGTCAGCGGTGATGGTAAAGTGGACGAGAAGGAGTTCGTGGCAGCATACACGCAGTTCGGCATCGGCCAGGACGAATGCCGCGGGGCCTTCAAAAAACTGACCAACGTATGCAGAATATTGCTAATTATTTTGAATTTCGTTTCCTTTCATTTGTGTACCGTTTATCGAAAATATTATGTGTTGTCTGCTGCAGGGAACCGGTGGAGAAATCAGCAAAGCCGATTTTGAGAAGCGCTTCCGCGAATTCATCCTGTAAGTGAATAAATAATCCAACTGACTCGGACCGAGTACCAAAAAATACCATCTCAAGATTTTACGTTTTGACTATATTGCTCATAAAATATTGGTTTTGCATTAGCAGTTTTGGGAATTTTCAAAAACTGGACAGATTTATCGTGTGTTACTTTCTTTTCAGTATAATTTGTATTCCATGTAAGTGGCTTTAGGTTTGCCCCAATACGCATGCGCCACTGAAGTACGATATTGCACATTTGCAAGCTGATATCCTACACAGATCGCTTTGTTGCAAACGCACATTTTTTAATCGAAGCCGCTTCTGTTCTGCAATAGATAGCCTTGCCGGTGCAGCATAAGTCACGGCATAAATTACTTTCCTTTTTGACAGGTCGAATGAGCCGTCCGCGCCCGGCAACTATTTACTGGGAAAATCCACTTTCTAAATAAACAACCGTCATCCAAGCTAACTAACGCCATTAAAGAAGACCGCCACCGGCAATTCAATAACCTCCGTTCTCTGTTCTGTTTTGTCGATTTCTCACAGTACCCGTCAGCGTTTGTGAATCCGTGGATTATAATGTGTTCAAAGTTCAAAGTAACTTTCTTCTTGTGAAATGCACGCGTGCTTTACTTTCGCCAACCAGTTTTGCGGTTTTATGTCGAATACAGGCATACAAGCCATTGCACTGTTGCACAGTACTCTAGTAAAACGGGAAATTAAGACGCTTACAAGCATATATTGAATTATGTGATGCGAACTATCGTTAATGTATGGTGTTTTCAAATTAGTGAAATTACATAACACCTGTCACGAGAACGCAAACAGCAAGGTATCTGTGCTGTACAAATAATTCTTATCGCAAATTTCAGTGTGCACAACAGTGAGAGTAGTTTACATAAACATTACTATCTGTACTCACTTTTAACTTTGTGTAGAATTTTCGAAGCCGCCGACGCCATTCATTATGCTCAGCAACGTTTACTGAACGGATTTCACAATACATGCAGTTATGGTTACGTGACTGCGGTTATTCGGTTGTGTTATCTTGTCACGATAGCGTTATTTCATAAGCTGCATTATGGTTTCATAGAATTGTTGCTTTAAAAATGCCGATAGCACAGTATATTTAGGCTAGCTGACCAATTTAGCGGCTTTTACTGTTGGGTTGGAAGATAAAAAGCAGTATGAACGGAGCAATGAACGTCGGGCACCATTGCCGAAGGGATTCGTGTTGCGTTAAGCGGCCAGTTAATTTAGCTTACTATGAATCTGCTAAAGAAAATTGCGAGGAAGAACGTGTCCAAAAATGACACCGCAGGAATTGCCACTCAAGACAGTTTCGAAATAGTTGGCTATGAGGACGCAAAGGAGAGAATTTACGATGACGATACAGCGGAAACCATTGACAATGGCGACGCAGCCGAAATCACGGGAAGAAATATGCAGTACCGGTACTCACACACGGACTACATTGGACGCGGATCGTTTGGCGTTGTTTATAAAGCCAAAGTAACAAAACGCGGCAGTTACACGGGAGAGCAGGCCATCGCTGTCAAAGTGATACACGCTCAATACACAGATCACTCTTCGGATGCTGAGGAAAAAGAAAGCTGGACGAATGCCCTGGCAAGATTGAGGCGGCTCACTGAACTATCTCACAAGCATCTCGTGGTTTATCACAAAGTCTCCATTACCCCTGCTTCCGGTGGAGTCACCGTCGAGCTGGTAATGGATTACTACAAAGGTGAGGCAACTGTAATATCCGTGGATATCCGTGGAAAAATTAGAAGTTTACATGTACTGTAGTACAGCGCAGTACGGGTTTTATCAGTAATTTTATTCTGATTTTGCGGGCATTGCAGCAGGCGCAAATTCTTCCAGTTGTCGAGTACCACAGCAAATGGCGCCCGCGGGCGGTGGGCCGTGCCTGTTGTGTCAAAGTGCCAAAATAAAATTACGAAAAAACCTCTACTGCGCTTAGGCGCTACCCTATAGTTTTCATGTTTTCGAAAGTTTTGAGAAGGAGCGCATAAAGGGTTGAAGCGTTTGTTTTGGGTTACCTCCTATACGGTACATCAAAGTTCTGTGTGTCCGTAAAATTTTTACATCAAACTTTTTAGGGGACCTTGCTTCGCTCCTGAAGGAAACAAAAAGCAATGAAGACAAGCGAATCAACTTTACTTATAGACAAGTCATCAAATTCACGATACATATAGTTCGTGGACTGGAGTTTTGCATCATAATAACATAATCCATGGAGATTTAATGCCCGGGAACATCCTTGTAAAAACTGGTGAAGATGACCGCGAAAAACTGGTGATCGGCGATATAGACGATTTAGTTGAAATGCGTCAAAGCCACACTTGTTCCAGCGATGCATCGCATGTCCATGGTACGACGCGGTATATGTCACCAGAAATGCTGAAAAAATTATTCCGTATAGCGCTAGAACTGCCGGCAGGAAGAAAAACGGACATCTGGAGTTTGGGCTGCATAATTCTGGAGATGGCCGAATGTTTGATAAGTATGCCTAAAAAGCGCCTCGCACTGGACGGGAAAATTGTGGATGTTGAAACCAATATGAATGATACTCAGTACGCCCATCTGATTATCGACGGTTATGTGCCGTTGGTGGATGGCGCCATTGCGGAAAACTTGGCGCCGGTCATCCAGCACTGCTTGCGACGAGACGTTACGAAACGACTATGCGCAGACGCACTGCTACGTATTTTCAAGATACAGAAGAGACGTGTTATAGTATTTTATCCTCACCCCGGTCATCACATCGATCATGTGCTGATATTTGATCCATCCACTAATTCCTTTATTAATCAAGAAGTGTCCGGATCACCTTCAGCCGTATGGGGACCATATGCCGTGTTAGCCGGTCCAAAATCAGAAGTGATATTCGTTCAGCGAGTAAAAACTCATGCGGGTGGTGTAAATAACGTGTTCCACTTCTGGAACCTGGTGGAAGGGAGATGGCGTGAGATTGCGCCTTCCAGGTCCCCATTATTCAAAGAAGCGATTGCAGTGAAGCGCCGGGTCTACCTTTGGAACAAAATGAAATTCTTTGTGGAAATGAACGCGTTTTCCGGAAGGATTGTCTCGCTGAACACACCTAGGAAAACTTATCGGTATAGCAGAAAGCGCATTTTTCATTTAGCAAATATACGGCTTTATACGACTTAAAGGGAGCTTTTCAGTTGGAGTCATGAGGCGCCAAGTGCAGTGGCAAAATGTGGCAACCACATTTTCTATACCACATGGGACTGTTTGCTGCGATATGACACAGAGAACCACGATTGGAGGTCCCTGCCAAATTTGCCGGAGATGCGATGGGACTTTGCAGTGGCGGTCGTCAAAGGATACATGTACGTTATCGGCGGGAAGGTACCTAACTCTGTAGGCGGCGATGCCGAGCGTGTTGCAACTGCTGACTGCGTTCGTCTGAACCTGGATGCTCCTGATCCTGTTTGGGAAAATGTACAGCCGCTTGCGCAACCCAGATACTGGCATGCAGCTTGCGTTGTCCAAGATCGCATATACGTCTGCGGCGGCAGACATGCTGCAGAGCAGCACGCGCTGGCAATAGAGTTTTACGACACCAAAAGCGACGAAGGATGGGCGACGGTCACCTTGCCGGAGAAGGATATCCAGCTGCTATCAAATTTCGCCGCAGTTATTAAACCGGGTGATCCGTGGTATGGATTATTATTTGCGCTGACCGTTGATATGGAAAGTGACATTGTGATAGACCTTCCTGATTCTGATTAAACCACGTCTGCGATTAGGCAGTCAGTGTATTTTCAGAAACCAACAAAGACTGCTGTTTTGTTAAAAAGCTGAGAAAAGTGTATTTATAATCGTCTCACAACAGAATTGTTTACACAGGAACTTCTAACCGAAATTATGTAGTTTGGCAGTAGGAAAAACCGGAACGGTAATGGCAATGGGCTGCAACCTTGCGCTGCGTACTAATTGCCATGAAAAGCAGTCTAGCTATCTCATCGGTTTGCCGTCCGTGCATAGATGTTATAGCAGTTTCATCTGTCAGCTAGACTTTCGTTTTTCCACCCGCGTGGTATCACGTCTGTGGGCCGTGGCTACGCTGATAGTGCATATAGGTATATATATTTTGTTTTGTTATCCTGGCAGTGGGTAGTGTCACGTATTCATAAAATACCTTTTTTCGATAGCTCTGCGCATCTCATACTGACAGCTTTTTAAGCTGCCATTCATAATAATCATATACGTTGCTATGTCACATCATCACAACTTCACAAGCAGCTTAACTACTGTAAATTTAATCTGAATCAAAAAGCAATTTTGAATGGCCAGCGTTTAAATCTTCTGGACACTATGCAGCAAAATGAAGTGCTGCGTATATTGAGAAGAACGCGGCTCTGACTTTGCAGTCATGGCGTTCAAAAATTTGCGACAACAAAGCAATTATGTACGTAATCATAATGGCAGCATAATGCTTAGCGCTAACGATTTTTTTTTCGATTTTGATAGTTTGTTTTTGTAAGATCTGTATGTGCTGCAACTGTATGTTGTATCGAAGACGCCTTTATTGACTGTTCAGGATCGTAGCGAGATAAACTGGAAATGGAAAGAATTTGTAGTGTATGTAAGCAGGGGCTTTTTTAGACAACACCCCACACGCCAATCGGTTTTGAATAAACCGATTGCAGATTCGGAATCGGCGCATTTTTTCGATCTGGAAAAACTATCCCACCTTGAAAAATAAAATGTCGCCCCTGAGGGGTCCAGCGCCCCACACGATACCGCCACCTCCGGCGGTCGCAATAGCGCCCCAGGGGGAAATGCTGTTTTTCGGGTTTCAACCACTGATTCTAGTCAAACGAGGTGCGCTGATTCAGAATCCACCATCAGAAAAATTGTAGAACAACTCGTTTACCAGATTTCCAAGTTTTTGAGGCAGGTCTAAACCTGGTGTGTCGAGGTCCCGGAACTTGGGACTGAGTGGCTCTATGGGGCGCTGGTCGGTACCGTGTGGGGCGCTGGACCCCTCAGGGGCGACATTTTGTTTTTCAAGGTGGGATAGTCTTTCCAGATCGAAAAAATTCGCTGATTCCGAATCTGCAATCGGTTTATTCAAAAAACCGATTGGCGTGTGGGGTGTTGTCTAAAAAAGCCCCTGTATGTAAGTACTCGTACATAGGTTGTACGAGTATCTCATGAAATGGATTATGACCTATGGCTAATGTGTCGTAGCAACGGTATTGCTGTTGTCCGTTATTGCTGTCATGTCTAGAGTTTAGTTGGTTGTTTGCTGCTGTCCCGAGCGGACATAATAAAAGATTATGCCGTTCGTTCAATTCATTACAGAAGTGTAGGTAGAGAAACAGGATCGAAACAGCAGAAGTTGCTATGAAGAGACAAAGCATCAGAGAAGCAGAAAAAAGCAGAAAGGACAGAACTCGGGACCCCGTGAATACACCACAATTTTGTTTAGTAAGCTGGAATCATTATAGTACTAACAATGCCACGCAAATAAAACGTTCTGTTGCGTCGATGGCTGTTGCAAGATAAACATTTAACAATGACAATAATCTGTCGATGCAGCGAAAAGCAAAGCAGAACAGTAGTTCCAGGAAGAAGATTAGCACTGTACACGTATGGTCTCCGTTCCGATTACTTCGTAAAAAGCATAACTGCATCCACCACCGCAGGCCTCATTGCAGCATCGGACATTCGGTCGCTCACGACAAATCTTTGTACTACAAGGTCCGACGGGACAGAAAAAATTAAAATTGGCGCATTTAATCCAGGGACAGGGACCCAACGGTTCGGGCCGTTGGTTCTGCCGCTTGAAGCGGTTGTTGTCTGCATTCAAAGTAACGGAAGGAAATTATAGCTACTCCATCTAAGTCAATTACGAGCTGAAATTGTTACTTAATTGAAAACCAACCGAAAAAGCTTGAGCACTTACTTCTGAAAACTAGAACGCTTTGCTTATAGTGGAATTACAGTAGTAACAACATCAACAGTGAAGTCAACCACGAAATATAATTATTTTATAATTTAGTTTTTTACTAATTTGAATGTGGAAAGCATCTGTGATTTTTTATGCCAGAACTACAGACAAAAGCAATGAAAATCTGAAAGCAATGCAACCTTATTAAACGGCTTATCTTACGTTCGGCGCTGGCGGCAGATGTGAGTTGTACGGAAACGACGAGTAAACTGAACGCCACTGTTAAATACATTTTGGGATGCTAAACCACGGATTATTCTGGCATAAAAAAATTGCGCAACGTAGATTAGCAACCGTAAATAATGTGCCTTATTTACCGCGGCAGCTTGTTTTTATATCGTTAGAGACACAAACGGCAGGCTGCACCGACGCGTGCTACAATGTGCGGCGTTGTTATTTTCCGGGTGACAATCGCAGACAATGTGCGTAATAAGCAGTTTCATGGGCATAACGGAACCACAAAATCTGCTTAGCTCGCTCCCTAGATCCGCTTTCGACATGTTTTACCTGTATGTGGCATAAATAATAAATATTTTCGCCATCGCTAAACAAACTTTTGCAGGTATTAAGACAGCGCACCGCTTCGACCGTGCCTCGTTTACTTCTGTCGACGAACGATAAGAATTATTGTTTTATCAGCTTTGAACAGCACCATACTCTTTCGTAGGTTAATGCGTCAATCTATGAATAACGCCACATTAAACCTAACATAGGTAATTTACAAATTAGACAATTTGGGCAAAGTGCGGCAGTAGCAATACGAATGGCTATAGCCATAGCCGTCTCGTAGACGGACCACGGGACGGCTATTGCTACAGTCATTAGTATTGCTACTGCCGCATTTTGCCCAAATTACGAAGAGTCAGACATCTTTCTCTGTTGGCTGGTATACGGCCAGTGCAGCGCACTATGGTGCATAAGTTATGATTCATAGAGATAAGGACGGGTATGTTAGAAAACGGAGCTGTGCAGCGCGGTATCTTGAATACGTGCGGTATTGTTGTTTTGACCATTCGGAGCGCAGATAAGCTCCGGATCGTGATGACACACATTACCCGTCGTTATCTTCTGCGCATAATGCACAAAAAACCTATACAGGCGTTGGAAGATACCCGAATGTCTGAATCTGAGCATTGTCTATTAAATAGTGTTTTTCCGTACTCGTACTAATTTTACCATACGTTTTTTTGCACTTGGCTACTTTCTGTCTTCTGACTTATGCACTATATAATTAAGAATCAAAACCACCGCCCGACGCCCAGCCGCGCCCCGGCCTGGGCCACCATTGAAAATTGCAAAAATTTGTCGTGTCAGTATTTCTAGTAATATTCAGTATTACTCGTAATAACTTGTGTCAATAAGCAATGGTCAAGTTGTGTATTTCACATTTGCACTTCTGCGTTTACTGTTTAATTTTTGTAAATGAACCGTAAAATTACCCTAAACTGAAACGAATCTATCATTTAGCTAACGAATTTGGCATCGTTTTCGGCAGTTTCCGGTAGTGCCCTGCAACGGCGTACAAAATTGCGTCCAGTCCGATCCAAACTTAAAAAATTTTATCCGAACCCAGTCCGACTCCGAATTCTAAAATCGTACTCCGACCAATCCGATCCGAAAATATTTTTGGCCAATCCGAACCCACTCCGATCCGATCCGAAAAATTTTCCAAAAGAATATTGCTTAATTTTATCACACATCCCCACATTAAAAAAAATTTTAATGCCGAAGTACCGTAACATGGCATTCAAAAAAATTTTAGCCATGTTGTCGGTAGCCAAAAGACTTCAGAATTCACAGGTACAAGTTTCCTGGGCATAATAAAGGTTGAGCTAGAGGATTTACATATACAGAATTTTTTAGGTGAATTTGGATTTTTAGCACTACAGTGTTGAAGCAATTGGAGAGGCTAGTTATCTATCCTCACTGTTAGAATATCTATCCTTACTGTCAGAAATCTGTATCAGATCTTTTTGTTGTATACGGTTCAGGCCACGGATTACCCACGTATTAGCCATGTTCAAAAATAGGGACAGAAATTTAGAGGAGGGATGCTTTTAAACGTCCGGAACTAAAATAAATGGTAGTTTCGTGCATTCCTTAGTGTAAGTTGATATTATTATATATTATTATATATAATAATAGTATATATAATTAGAATATAATATTATTGTTATCTTAATCTCCAGTTTTTAATCCAATTACAAGTGCTGCAAATAAAAATGGGAAGCCGGTGCCTTGTGAAACTGACTGAGCTGCACAACACATGTGGTCCGTTTAAACTTTAACCGTACTGTAGTAGTTATACTAAAATTATTTGATAAGACAATAACAAATAACGACATCATAACAATCGTAAAACACTCTAAATATTAAAAAGTGTCAGGAGAATTAACAAAAGAAAGTGAAAGAGAATTAACAAGAGTCAACTAAACAAAAGCAGGTACTTCGGTGCAAATTAATTAGGCGCAAATGGAAGCATCGCGCGAAGCTGACGAAAATTTTTGTTGTGAAGGCCGGTGAAATTCAATAAAAATTAATTAATAAAATTTATTTAATTACGGATTATTCGGAGCCTTGATTGCATCCGAACCCGATCCGATCAGGTGCACATAAACTCCGAAACCACTCCGACTCCGAAATTTCCAGATTGAAATTTGTCCAATCCGGTCCGAAAATCGGAGTGGGTTCGGAGTGGATCGGATTTCCCAGTCCGTTGCAGGGCTCTAGTTTCCGGTACGATCGCCGGGCCTCGACGAGCCCCTCAAGGCGGCAGTTACGGTTTTTCAAGCTTTGCTTCTGGCCTGTTGCCGAATAAGTACATACATATTATTCTGTATTCTGTGATTCCGTACAGACTTCTGAGACTTGCTCACTTGCAGGCAGACTTGCATTTCCCAATCTTCTGCATCTAGGATCTTCTTTCAAGTTGCTTTTTGAAGGGTTTTGGTGCGAGTTCGTAATCACAAACACTGCAGAGACATTTTTTGATCGTCCAGTGAACGCTGTCCACTGTATCACCATGTCAAAGCCTGTTCGTTCTGCAGATCCGCCTCCTCACAGGCATGGTTGTTTGGCCGAGGAATTCCTGCGCGGACTGCATGAACTGCAGTCATCAGGACCCCTGTGTGATGTCGTGCTGAAGGGTAGCGAAGAAACGGCGCTGGGCATCCCCTGTCATCGCAACGTCCTCACCGTCCACAGCGGATACTTTCGCTCGCTCTTCACGCACGAATGGAAGGAGACATCGCAGCGCGATCTGCAGCTGGAGAACATCGACAGTCCCACACTGAACGAGTAAGTATTTGGCCTTTGGGCGTGGCCACAAATCGCTAAGCTCGTTACGCCGATGATAAATCGTAATGGCTTACTGTATGTTGCGTTATAAGCGTTTCCCAGTGTCAACTGTAAACTACTGATCACATTCATTCTTGGTCCGCCGTGTAGACTCGTGCAGTTCGCCTACACGCTGGATCTGCGCATTAGTGAGGAGAACGTGGAGTCTCTCTTGGTTGCGGCGCAATTTCTGCAGATGGACGCCGTGGCGGGGAGGTGCTGGGAGTACTTGGAGGCGCGGCTGAGCTTGTCCACCTGCGTGGCCGTCCACGCTCTGGCGGCGCAGCACCACCATCCCCGCCTGCTCGACGCCTCCCTGGCCATTATTTATCCAAACTTTTTGTCTCTGACGCAGAGCGAGGACTTCCTGCAGATGGAGGCGGAACAGGTACACTGATTAGGCTTCACAGTAATTACTGTGTTTATTACGTATTGCGGGACTTATTAGGCAATACAGTAATTACTGTATCAAGGAACTAGATCTATAATATTACTACAAAAAAAAAGCTGAGACATCGAGATCGGAAAAACCAGAACCTAATAAAAAAACTGTAAACGCTATTAGATTCAGCATGTTCAGAAACTGTTTATTTTTTATTTACAAGCCTGTCGACAAATCGAGCATTCCTCAGAACACAACTTCGCGCTAATATCGCTTTACCAGTTTACCTGTTCCTTTTAGAGCCCTGCACCGGACTGGTAAATCCGAACCGCTCCGAATCCACTCCGATTTTCAGATCGGATTGGACGGATTCTAGTCTCGAAAATTCGGACTCGGAGTGGTTTCGGAGTTTATGTGCATCTGACCGGATCGGATTCGGATGCAATCAAGACTCCGAATTATCCGTAATAAATAATTATTATTAATTAATTTTGATTGAATTTCGCGCACCTTGCAAACAAAAAACTTCGTCAGCTTCGCGCTTCGCGCGAGGCTTCATTTGCGTTAACATACTCAATGCCAAAGTAGTACTTCGTCAGCTTCGCGCGAGGCTTCATTTGCGTTAATCTACTCAATGCCAAAGTATCTATTTCGCTTTCTTTTGCTAATTTCCTTGACAATTTTTAAAATTAGAGTGTATTATGATTGCTGTGGTAGTATTAGTCGTTATGGTTCTACAGTTCTACTAAATACTTTTTGTATATTTACCTCAATTACGCTCTTCAACATTTACTTCAATTACGCTCTTGGTTTCACGGCTCAGACAATTTAACTGGGCACCGGCTTTCCATTTCTTATAGTTGTAGCACTTGTAATTCGATTAATACCGGTGATAACGGTAATAATAATATTATATTTATATGTTAAACTAAGTCTAAATAACAGGTTTGAATACATGAAACTACCGTTTTTTACAGTTGCGGACGATTAAAAGTATCCCTTCCTCGTTTTGACCTTGGCCTCTATATAGGTGATCCGGGGGTAGAATCGTACACAATAAAAAGATTTGATTCAGATTTCTGACAGTAAGAACAGGCAACTAACTTCCCAAAATCTTACTACACTGTAGTGCATAGAAAAACTTTAAATTTAAAAAGAAGTTCTTTTACAAAACCTCTAAAGTAACATATTTTACGCCCAAGGAAAGACCAACTGTAAAGGTTGTCTTTTTACTATCGTCAAAATGGCTAACAAATTTTTTTAATATTCTGTAAAGTTAAGATGTGTACTGTAATAAATATTTTTTGGGAAAAAATTTTTCGGAGCGGATCGGAGTGGGTTCGGAGTGGCCAAAAAATTTACGGATCGGATTGGTCGGAGTAAGATTTCTACAATTCGGAGTCGGACTGGGTTCGGATAAATTTTTTAAAGTTTGGACCGGACTGGACGAAGTTTTCTAGTCCGTTGCAGGGCACTAGTTCCTTTACATGCTCAATTAGTCGACAAGCTTGTACATGTGATTGTGTAGATTACAGTCAGGCTCACTGAACACTGTGTCGACTATCATGTGTACCGACCGCCACCAGGGCGGCTGCAAAGAAGAACGTAAGCTGTTCAGGAAAGGCAAAGAAACTAGGCGGTCGACGAATTTATGTGAATGGCGGGTCAGCATAGTGACTGTAACATCCGTGTGTATGTTGCAGCTCACTGCGCTGATTGGGTCGGACGATGTGGAGGTGTACTGTGAGGATAAAGTGTGGGAGGCGGTGCGGCGCTGGCTGGATTACGACCGTCCCAGACGGCTGCTGCACGTGTCCGCGGTCTTGCAGAGTGTCCGCGCGGCCTTTTTGAGTGAGAAGTGCCGACTGCAGTACGCGGCGGCCTTGGCCAGTGCGACAACGGGGATAGCCGGTGGGACTGCGCAAAACACCACCCCGCGGCATGCATTCGGTTAGTGTGAGATAATCCCTGTACAGTGGCAATTACCATTCGTATTTTGTGGGTTCGCAAATTTACGGATGATATCTCGAAGTAAAGTGATTGTTGTTCATGTTGTCGCTTGCATCCATTAATCGTGTTGTGATTAATCGGAGAGTGATTGTTGTTCATGTTGTCGCTTGCACGTCTCATGCAGTTTATCGCGGACAATGAGAATCCATTGATCGTGTTGTGTTGGTGGTAGGGGCGCAGGAAGTGCTCGTCTGCGTGGAGAACTGGGAAGACAATTGGGAGGCTAGTGCGGTGCAGGTCTTCAGTCCGTCGATCCCGGCAGTGTGGCGCCTGACCGATCAGCCGCCGCTCGGTGAGTATCCCAACGTCGCGATGCTGGACGATGGCCGGATGATGTTGATCTCCATACAAGGAGTGGAAGCGGTCCAGCGCGACCACAGCTACACGCGCCTGAGCGGACCACCGATGGCACTGGCCGCCATGCAGACAGTGCGCAGCAGCGAAGCTGCGGCTGTCCTTGATGGTCGCGTTTTCGTGGCCGGTGGCTATGGGCAAATGCCAGTTCCGGTGCCAGTACTGTCGTCCGTCGAAGCATATGTCCCGAAGAGTAATTCATGGAGTGCGGTGGCCCCACTACCCGTCGGTCTGATGAATTTGGTGATGGTGGCGTATGGCGGGCTGTTGTATGCGTTCGGTGGAGAAACGGAAGATGGACACGTTAGCAATGGTGCCTTTGCCTACGATCCAGCCGCCAACGCCTGGAGCCGGTTGCACGACATGCCCAGCGCCCGCTACAATTGCGCTGCGTGTGTGGCGCCCGACGGACTGATTTACGTAGTGGGTATGAGTATGACTGTGTCGGTATGAGTGCTATGGACAAGAGTGCCTACAGCATAGTCATAGGAAAATGGCCCGGTACATAGCGTCCAAAATGGTATACATACACTAATACTTTCGCTTGCGCGCACTCCGAATTACTTTTTTGTAATACTTTATGTCTTTGCAAAGCTAAATGATTTGTTTGCATTGTTCTGAAAACCGTTTGCGCGCGCAACATCCGGTTACCGAGATATGGCGAAACAAAATGGACAAAAAGTTTAAATGCATTGTCGTGTACCAAAAGTCTGGTTATTACCCGATCTTCAATTGAAACTTTGCTGTAAAAGACACATCACCATAAGGTCGAAAGTGAACCATTTTCAGGTTCTTAACGCTTACCCATAATTTTAAAAGAAATTTTGAAATTTTTGAAATTCATTTTAAAATCGGAAAAAAATGCTGTGATTCTGATATTGGTTCACTTTCGACTTTACGGCCATGTGTCTTTTACAGCAAAGTTTCAAAAAGATCGGGTAATAACCAGACTTTTGGTGCACGACAATGCATTTAAACTTTTTGCCCTCTTTGTATGTCGGCAACCGGATGTTGCGCGCGCAAACGGTTTTCAGAACAATGTAAACAAATCATTTAGCTTTGCAAAGACATAAAGTATTACAAAAATAATTCGGAGTGCGCGCAAGCGAAAGTTTTAGTGTACGTATACCATTTTGGGCCCTATGTACCGGGCCGTTTTCCTTAATTCTGGCGGTGCATTGCGCAGGGGTAAGCACGGAAGGCCTGGAAGCTGGTGGAATGGAAGGCTGTGTGCGCGTGGAGGCCTACAATCCCGCCACCAGTCAATGGCTGAAAAAAGGTAGGAGCTTAGTATCTTAGGCCTCGTCCCGAATTCAAAGCGAATCTCGTTGAGATACAGCAACTCCACCTCGCGAGGTGGCTTCGCGTACCGTATCTGTAGGCGTGGCCACTGCATACAGCCACCTCGTGCGGTTGAGCAACCGTACCATAACGAGATTCGCTTCGAATTCGGGACGAGGCCTTAGTTGTACTGTACCAGAACCGACTCTGCACGCGTGACGCCGAGAGCTGGACTGTCACACTGTCATAGACCAGACGCTACAAGCCCAGTTATCTATTTCTGCGTAAAAATACAGCGGCTAGAAATACAAATTCATGGGTTACGCTACGCTCCATACCAAGGCCCGCTACCCTACACTCTGCACGCGTTACATACAACTATTAGCAAGCGAACTTGGAAAAACCTTTCATTTTGACTTGCAGTTCCGCAGCTGCCGAAAAAAAATGCATTTTCAAGGCATAAAACTGCAGGTCAAAATGTTACCGCGCCCAAGCGTGGTTGGCCATACTGCCCAGATGTTGAACCGTATTGTATAGGGTGCCCATGCGTCGGATTTTTCGACATCACACAGTTTGTGTTTTCTTGGTGCCGTAATTGGATGTACTTACGGCTAGGCTACGTCAGCCGTCATGTGACTATCTTGGCTCTCACTTGTCAAGCCCGGTGAAGTCCGGTCTTGGCTCGTTTGCAGCTCATTAAGCCGACGACTGCACATGGGCATGGTAATGGGAATGACGGTTCTTAATTGCGCTTGTTGTTTTTGGCATCGACAGGCGATCTGGTCCATCCGCGCAATGAGCCAGCCTGTGCGTGTCTGCAGGGGAAGTTGTACGTCCTGGGTGGGAACGCTTCGTGGGATCGCCGAATCCGCGATGCTGACGACGCCAGCATCGAAGTGTACGACCCCGATGCGGACCGCTGGCAGCTGCATGAGTGCCGACTTTCGGAAGACATCGTGGGCGGAAGCTCTGTCAAGATGAAACTGAAGCGGGCTTGACGCTACACTGCTTCCTGTGGGGCCCGCGAATGAGATGAGTGTGTGCGTGTGGGTGTGGAACACGAGCCGGGGAAGGAGATACAGTCAATACGAAAAGTCAGATATCTTTCTCTGTCGACTGTTATACGGCCAGTGCAGCGCTCTATGGTGCATAAGTTACAATTCATAGAGATAAGAACGGGTATGTTAAAAAACGGAGCTGTGCAGCGCGGTATCTTGAATACTTGCGGTATAGTTGATTAAACTTGTTTTGACCATTCGGAGCGTAGATAAGATTCCGGATCGTGATGACACACGCTACCAGTCGTTATCTACTGCGCATAATGCACAAAAAAGTGACAAAACCTACATAGACGTTGGACGATACCCGAATGTCTGTGTCTGAGCAATGACATGAACTGATCTATTCGTTCTTCTCCCGTGTTGGTGACATTTTCTACTCGGTGTAGTGCATCCACAACTTCTCGCTTTAAATTTATGTTCTTTTTTTTATAAATTTGACGTGAAACATTATGTGGGGAAGATGAATTACAGTAATAATGTAATGTTGGTGACATTATGGGTGAGCCTCAGAGATTCCAACTGAAGTGTTTGTGCTGGTTTTCACGCACAGCTACAGTATTTCATAATATCTGCATACATTTGGGAACTGTTTCCGGCATTCTGTCATCTGAAAACTTTCGTCACTTGTCAGGCATCATTAGAAAATCAATACATTACCGTTAACCACCGTTATAAAACTGAAGCTTTCCTTACCGGTTAGTTGCTCCACTTTTAGTTCAATATTTTCTGCTAGCAGTCATGGCGAATATTAGTCCCAGAATGGACTATCACGTTAAATCAATTATCAGCGGCGACGTAATCAAAAGAAATCATGACGAAAATGGTGCCGAAGTCATCGGCAGCAGTCTGCAGTATCAGTATTCCCATGCAGACTATATTGGAAAAGGATCATTTGGAGTTGTTTACAAAGCCAGGATAACGAAACGTGGCAGCTACACGGGAGAAAATGTGGTAGCGGTCAAAGTGATGCATACCGCACCTCACTCCCAGCCGGCTGATAAGGACGAAACCTGGATGAAAGCCTTAGCAAGATTGAGAAAACTCACTCAACTATCTCATAAGCATCTCGTGCTTTACCATAAAGTGTCCATCTTTAGAGCTTCCGGAGGAGCGACCGTCGAGCTCGCCATGGATTATCACAATGGTGAAATTTCAGTTTTGTGGTGCTGCATTCAAGTAATGGGCTTATCCGCTATACTGTTGTTTATTGCAACCCACCATTTGCTTTAGGTGACCTTGCTTCTTTTCTTGGAGAAGTGAAGAAAAATGGAAAGTTACAAGATACTTATACTCATAGAAAGGTTATTAAATTTACGAAACACATAACTCTTGGACTGGCGTTCCTGCATCATAATGGTATTATTCATGGAGATTTAAAGCCCAGAAACATCCTAGTTAAAGTTGTGCGTGGTGGCTGCGAAACGCTTCTAATCGGTGATTTAGACGATTTAGTACAAATGCACGAAAGAGAAACTTGTTCCCGAGATATTTCGCAGTTTCGCGGCACGACACGCTATATGTCACCGGAGATGCTGAAAAAATTCGCCCAAACAGTGCTTGAGCTACCTCGACCAGGACGGAAAACGGATATTTGGAGTCTCGGTTGCATAATGCTGGAGATGGCCGAAGCGCTTATTAGTATATCCAAAAAGCGACTCGTAAAGGACGGGAATGTTGTGAACGCTGGGAGCGCTCTTACTGATCAGCAATATATTAACTTCATCATCGATGGCTTCGTGCCATACGTGAGTGACAACATTGAGGAAATCTGGGCGCGTCTCATACGAAAGTGTTTGGATCCAATTAATCACATCAGAATATCTGCACATACACTATTAAATTTTTTTGAGCGGCAAGAGGAGCAGTTTATAGTGTTCTTTCGTAAAGACGGTCGTTTCAGCGATAATATTTTGATATTCGATCCAGTTTATGGTTCATTTGAAGTTCGAAAAGTGCTTGATGCACCATCGACATTGTGGGGGACCTCTGCCCGGCTTTTATCAGGAACAGGATCAGAAATAATCTTCGTACAAAGAGGAAGAGTCGGCGCGGTGGAAAATGACGTGTTCCACTTTTGGAATGTGATCAAAGGAAAATGGCGTACGGTAATACCTTCGGTGAAGATATGGCCTATAAGCAGGATTATAGCCAAGGACAAGGTGTACCTTTGGCACAAGGACAATTTCTTCGCGGAAATGGACGTTTCGACCGGTTCTGTTAAGCCTCTGACGTCTCCTCCAAAAACTCTTTCGTACGCATGCAGTGGTTTCCCAATCAATAAAAATGCGGAAGCGTGAAACCGACAGCGCAATCATTTCCCTACAGAAACTGGCGTCATGCGCATAGTTTAAATTTCTTCGATGTAGCTGGTAAATATTAACATCAGTACGAGGAGGGAACAAGCATCTTCGGTAGCGCGTTTGAATAGTCAGGACACTTTGAACACTCGTGTGGCTGCAAATCTGGCTTAACAGTCAACCGCGGAAGGCTGGCAATCCACGTTTAACTTGGCCACTGTCAGTCAGGGCACCCATCCACGGTTGACGGTGAGGTTCACGCAGATGGGCAACATTCCACGGGTGGCTTTTAAGTGAATCATGCTGTCGCACCACTTGACGCACAGTGTTCAAAGTGTCTCGACTATTCAAACGCGCTACCGAAGATGCTTGTTCCCTCCTCGTATAGCCCGATACTAGCCGGTTTCGGACAGGAATGCGAATGCGCTCGGTCTCCTAGTCTCGTTAAGTCTCATAGGACAGTTAAAGATTCTAAAACAGGTCTTCAATTGCAGGGTTTACCCCCATCACGGTGCAGCGGCAAAGAATGGCGAGCATATATTTTATGTTATATGGCGACACCTGTTTCGATACGACACGATGAACAACGAATGGAAATCTCTACCAGATTTGCCAGAGCTTCGCTGGTACTTTTCCATGGCAGCGGTTGGCAGCTACGTATATATTATGGGGGGAACCATATCCACAGACGGTGATATGGAGCATACTGCAACGGCTGGCTGCATTCGACTGAACGCGGATACCATTAATCCTGTGTGGGAAAAGATTCAGCCACTTTCCCAACCAAGAAGCAGCCACGCCGCTTGCGTTGTCAAGGAGCGAATATACGTCTGCGGCGGCAGACATGATGAAGAACATGGCCTTGCAATCGAGTGTTATGATACAAAAAGCAACACAGGATGGTCCACCGTCAACCTATTGGAAAACGGTATCCAACGGTTATCGTACTTTGCGGCAAGTTGCAAACCGTGGTTTTCTGTGCTTTCAGCGCTGACTATTGATGTAAATAGCGATATTGTGGTATACATTCCTGATTAAAAGGCTTTCGTTAAGCGGTTTTTCGCAAAAGTTTGGACGTGAACGGATTTTAGCTTGGTGATAATTTATTATTGTTATTGCTTTAAGAGCAGACACAACCCGTTTAACGGGACTTCAACGTCTGGTCGGTACAAAAGCAAAAATCTGCATTAAGATTACGACAGATGAACCATTCGGAGAGAAAATTTAAAAAAAACCCACACCATCAACACTGAGTATCAGCATATTAACTTTTTGTATGCGCTCAAAAATGTCCTTTAAACGCATGGCCAACGCCCCTTCCCCAATCTTCGAAAATAAAAAATGTTGAAAGAAAACAGGAACCAGGTACAAGGCAAACGCCATCTCTTTCCCCTCGCTTTAGTACCGTTTATCTCTTTCCCTGCTGCATCGCTGCCGTGTGTGAACGCACACGTGACACATTTCACTCCGCTATTTCACATCTAAACCGGTTTTACGGCTGCGGCAGATTACGCAACTGAACCTGTGTACAGATAAGAGCGCTGTGCCGCCTGTGAAGAGGCTGAATCAAAGCGTCACGTGTGCGTTCACACACGGCAGCGATGCAACAGGGGAAAGAGATAAACGGTACTGAAGGGAGGGGAAAGAGATGGCGTTTGCTTTGAACTTGTTGCAGTTGTGTTGGTCTGTTGAAGATGTATAGTTAATTAATTTCTCTTGTTGTCAGTTGTCCCTTCTTTTTTCTCGTGTTTACTGCGTTTTTGCAAGGCAGTGCCACAATACTGACATTTTTTGCAATGTGATCGATATCGAAAGGCCGGACTACGATTACTATTGAACACACCCCCATTCCTAACCCTGATCGAAGAAAAAACAGTGATCCCAGGTCAGTTTTCGGCAATATAAGGTATTTATTCCGGGGTCTGAAATTTCTGAAGGAGTGGCACTGCAAAACGCTCCCTCAATGGGGTATTTTGTCGGGGAGGCCCTCTACAGCTAGGAGGGTGGCTACTGTATTCAAAATACGATGAGCGACCATTCTGATACCGGTCAGTACCTTTCTTCGTGAAATGCAAGCGCACTTTACTTTCGCCGACTATACAGGCATGCAAGCTCTCAGACAGTAACAAAGCGGGAAGATAATAAATACACACGCATAGAGTTACGGTGCTATGCGGTGCAAACGATCGTTATTGCATGCTGTTTTAAATTTATCACAACACCTGTCAAGAGAACGCAAACACCGAGGTATTCTTATCACAAATTTCAGAGTGCATAATGGCAAGACCACTATAAGCAAACATCACTATCTGTAAAGTACTGCTCCGCTTCTAAGGAACTCTAGAAGCCGTCTAAACCATTCATTATGTCCAGCAACGTTTACTGAACGGATTTCACAATACATGTTTATGATTACGTGACTGCGGTTTTTCGGTTGTGTTATCTTGTCACGATAGCTTTATTTCATAAGCTGCATTATGGTTTCTTAGTATTGCTGCTTTAAAATGCCGTTAGTACTGTATATTCAGGCTAGATAACTATTTTAGCGGCTTTTGCTACTGGTAGATGAAACCCACTATGAAGGGAGCAATGAATCTGGGCACCATTTTGCCCAAGGAATTTATATTGCGCTGAACGGCAAGCAGATTTATACCTGGTATGTATCTGCTAAAGAAAATTGTGAAGAACAGCGGGTTCCAAAATGACAATGCAGCTGGAGGGATTGCCCCCCAAGGCAGTTTCGAAATAGTTGGTTATGAGGACGCAGCGGAACGGATTTACGATGACGATACAACGGAAACAAACGACAACGACGATGCAGCCGAAGTCATGGGAAGAAATATGCAGTACCGTTACTCAAATGTTGACTATATTGGACGGGGATCGTTTGGCGTTGTGTATAAAGCCAAAGTAACAAAACGTGGCAGTTATACCGGAGAGCAGATTATCGCTGTCAAAGTGATACACGCTTACAACCACTCTACGGATGCGGAGGAAAAAGAACGTTGGACGAATGCCTTGACAAGACTGAGGAGGCTCACTGAACTATCTCACAAGCATCTCGTGGTTTATCACAAAGTTTCCATCACCCCTGCTTCCGGTGGAGTGATTGCCGAGCTGGTTATGGATTACTACAAAGGTGATCTAAATTTGAATTTTTTTATGAACTTAAAAGGGTAGTAATTTCAAAGGGGGCATTTACTTTTTAAGTTCTTAGCCTTCTACTGACCTTTTACACACACACTTTTTTAGGTGACCTTGCTTCGTTCCTGAAGGACACAAAGGAGAATGAAGACCTTCGAAACAGCTTCAATTATAGAAAGGTTATAAAATTCACCATATATATAGCTCGTGGATTGGAGTACCTGCATCGGAATGGCATAATTCATGGAGATCTGAAGCCCGAAAACATCCTTGTACAAATCGCAGAAGGTGGCCGTGAAAAGCTTCGAATCGGCGATTTGGACGACTTAATACAAATGCACCAAAGCCACACTTGTTCCGAAGATTTTTTGAAAATTCGTGGCACAACACGGTATATGTCACCGGAAATGCTAATTAAATTTATCAAAACAGCAGAGTCATTACCACCAGGAAGGAAGACGGATATCTGGAGTTTGGGCTGCATAATTCTGGAAATGGCCGAATGCTCTAAAAATGTATCCAAAAAGCAACTCGTAATGGACGCGAACGTTGTAGATGGAGGAAGCGAAATAAGTGAAACCCAGTACGCTACGCTGATCATCGACGGTTACGTGCCGTTTGTGGATGGCGCCATTGAAGAAAACCTGGGGCGTGTCATCCAGCAGTGCCTGCGTCGAACAGTTGGAGAGAGAATATGCGTAGACGCACTGCTGAGTGTCTTTAAGATTCAAAAGAAACAAGTTATACTATTTTTTCCACACCCCGGCCACATCGATCAGGTGTTGATATTTAATCCTTCGACCAGTTCCTTTACTGTTCGGGAAGTGCTTGGGTCACCAGCAGCCCTATGGGGACCATATGCCGTGTTAGCCGGTCCAAAATCAGAGGTGATATTCGTACAGCGAGTAAAAACTCGTGCGGGTAGCGCAAATAATGTGTTCCACTTCTGGAATCTGATGGAAGGGAGATGGCGTGAGATTACGCCTTCCAGGCAGTCATCATTCAGTGAAGCGATTGTAGTGAAGCACCGGGTTTACCTTCGGAATAAAATGAAATTCTTTGCGGAAATGGACGCTTTTACTGGTCGGATTGCTTCCCTGAAGACACCTCGAAAAGCTTATCAGTATGCAAAAATATTTTTGTCAGTTTTATTTTTTAAATTCTAACAAGAATTTTCAGTTGCAGTCTTGATCCAAGTGCAGTGGCAAAATGTGGCAAATATATATTCTATGTCACATGGGACTGCTTGCTGCGATACAATACGGAGAACCACGAATGGCGGTCCTTGCCGAATTTGCCAGAGAAGCGATGGGACTTTGCAGTGGCGGTCGTTAATGGATACATGTACGTTATCGGCGGCAAGGTACCTGATTCTGTAGGCGGCGACACAGACCGTATCGCAACAGCTGATTGCATTCGTTTGAATCTGGATGCTCCTGATCCTACTTGGGAAAACATGTCGCTGCTTGCGCAACCCCGATACTGGCATGCGGCTTGCGTTGTCCAGGATAGGATATATGTCTGCGGTGGTAGACATGCTGCAGAACAGCACGCACTTGCAATAGAGTTTTATGATACCAATAACGACGCAGAATGGTCGATCGTAAGCTTGCTGGAGAAAGATGAACAAATGATATCTAATTTCGCAGCAAATATTAAGCCCGGGGATCCGTGGTATGGAGTATTGAGCGCGTTGACTGTTGATTTGGAAAGTGAGATTGTCATAAACATTTCTGTTTGAAGTTACTAAGTTTGTAACCAAGCAGCGTATTTCAGAAATGTCTTGAGGTCGGTTCTTGCGAGAACGCATTCGCCGAGGCATCGGTTGCACAGCAGTCGCATCACAAAAATCATTTTGCATAAATTACTGGAGTTTTATAACTTAGTTTATGTATAATGTCTGTTTCCCGAAGCAGACAGCGATAAATAAAGTTCTGTATCGCATATACAGAGTATACTTACTTTCGCAATGCTTTAGCGTTTCGGTTGTATTATGTAGAATCGAATTCGTAAATAATAGTTTAGAGAGAAAATTGGCGAACACCTTGTCTCGTTACTTTGTCAGCAGGCATTTTGCCGCCGGCATTACGGGTATTACGACATTGCGGGTATGTATGTAAGACAGTTGCACATGCCATGCATGTGATACGAAAATGGAAAGACCGAAAGTCTTGAAGTACTTGTACGTGTAACATGTCTACCGCGCATTTAGTACGCGCTTCTAGCATTTCGATATTATGCCATTGTGGTCCACATCAGTCATCACCGATTTGACACTGCTGAGAGCTCCCGTGCTGGACGACGCGATGGCTCCTACTCCTAGAGTAGGTTCACTGAGAAAACAGCAATAATGAATCACTTTATAATTAATTTGACAATAACTATGCGTAAAGTACGGTGAGCCGGTTAAGGAAGTATTTGCAGGATTACGTACACTAGTTGCGCTACAACACTGGGATCGAAACCGCCGCCCGTTGCCCATACGCTCCCGGGCCTCGGCCACCATAAAAAACTGAAAGAATTCGTCCTGTGTCAGAGTTTCTTACCGTATCAATATGGTTATATGGATACCATGAAACTTTCGTCAATTTTTTCAGGTTGTGTACTTTGTTACGTTTACTGTTCTGTTTTCGAAATGAACGGATACCGAAGCAGAGTGAAGTTCTCATAAACTGAAACGAATTTAACAATTAGCAGCCTCTCATGTGCATTGCTATTTCAGTCGGCAGTACAAATATTGATTACTTTGTATGTGATTTATCGTAACTGTGTTCTCCGCGTAGGACCCTACTCTGTAGTTAAAATGTTTTGTTTCAGTTTACACAAAAAAAATGTTACAAGATAACAGATGCTAACATATAAGTAAAGCCGTCAACAGTATAATCCTGACTCTGAGGAGGAATTTCTTGACTCTGAAGAGGAATAAACTTACCTGTATGTCTTATATGTACCTGTGTCCTGCACAATACTCGTAATTTTGATTAATGCAGCATTCTGTTGGCTATCAGCATGTGCAGCGACGGCCGCGTAAACTTTCCTACCGGTGCCGGTACTTCTCTTTCTGTAGCGTTAGCTCTTGTACTTTGTTCTATGGTTCTATGTAAAATAAGCTAGGCTTTCGGAACAAATGTTTTCAGATGACAGAATGCCGGAAACAGTTCCCAAATATATGCAAATATTATGAAATACTGTAGCTGTGCGTGAAAACCAGCACGAACATCTCAGTTGGAATCTCTGAGGCTCACCCATAATGTCACCAACATTACATTATTACTGTAATTCATCTTCCCCACATAATGTTTCACGTCAAATTTATAAAACAAGAACATAAATTTAAACCGAGAAGTTGTGGATGCACTACACCAAGTAGAAAATGTCACCAACACGGGAGCAGAACGATAGATCAGTTTATGTCATTTACTGTATCTCCTTCCCCGTCTCGTGTTCCACACCCACACGCACACACTCATCTCATTCGCGGGCCCCACAGGAAGCAGTGTAGCGTCAAGCCCGCTTCAGTTTCATCTTGACAGAGCTTCCGCCCACGATGTCTTCCGAAAGTCGGCACTCATGCAGCTGCCAGCGGTCCGCATCGGGGTCGTACACTTCGATGCTGGCGTCGTCAGCATCGCGGATTCGGCGATCCCACGAAGCGTTCCCACCCAGGACGTACAACTTCCCCTGCAGACACGCACAGGCTGGCTCATTGCGCGGATGGACCAGATCGCCTGTCGATGCCAAAAACAACAAGCGCAATTAAGAACCGTCATTCCCATTACCATGCCCATGTGCAGCCGTCGGCTTAATGAGCTGCACACGAGCCAAGACCGGACTTCACCGGGCTCGACAAGTGAGAGCGAAGATAGCCGCAAGACGGGCCATTGACGGCTGATGTAGCCTAGCCGTATGTACATCCACTGACGGCACCAAGAAAACACAAACTGTGTGATGTCGAAAAATCCGACGTATGGGCATACTATACGATAGGGTTCAACATCTGGACAGTATGGCCAACCACGCTTGGGCGTAACATTTTGACCTGCAGTTTTATGCCTTGAAAATGTATTTTTTTCGGCAGCTGCGGAACTGCAAGTCAAAATGTAACTCATATGGAGGGTTTTTCCAAGTTCGCTTGCTAATAGTTGTATGTAACGCGTGCAAAGTGTAGCTGCGTAGGGTAGCGGGCCGTGGTATGGAGCGTAGCGTAACCCATGAATTTGTATTTCTAGCCGCTGTATCTTTACGCAGAGAATAGATAACTACTGGGCTTGTATGCGTCTGGTCTATGACAGTGTGGCAGTCCAGCTCTCGGCGTCACGCGTGCAGAGTCGGTTCTGGTACAGTACAACTAAGGCCTCGTCCCGATTTCGAAGCGAATCTCGCTATGGTACGGTTGCTCAACCGCACGAGGTGCTGTATGCAGTGGCCACGCCTACAGATACAGTACGCGAAGCCACCTCGCGAGGTGGAGTTGCTGTATCTCAACGAGATTCGCTTTGAATTCGGGACGAGGCCTAAGATACTAAGCTCCTGCCTTCTTTCAGCCATTGATTGGTGGCGGGATTGTAGGCCTCCACGCGCACACAGCCTTCCATTTCACCGGCTTCCAGGCCTGCCGTGCTTCCCCTTCGCAATACACCGCCAGACTTAAGGAAAATGGCCCGGTACATAGGGCCCAAGATGGTATACGTACACTAAAACTTACGCTTGCAGCGCACTCCGAATGACTTTTTTGTAATACTTTATGTCATTGTAAAGCTAAATGATTTGTTTACATTGTTCTGAAAACCGTTTGCGCGCGCAACATCCGGTCGCCGAGATATGGTGAAACAAAATGGGGAAAAAGTTTAAATGCATTGTCGTGCACCAAACGTCTGGTTACCACCCGATCTTCTTGAAACGTTGCTGTAAAAGACACATGGCCGTAAAGTCGAAAGTGAACCAATATCAGAATTACAGCATCTTTTTCCGATTTTAAAATGAATTTCAAAAATTTTGAAATTTGTTTTAAAATTATGGGAAGCGTTAAGAACCTGAAAATGGTTCACTTTCGACCTTATGGTGATGTGTCTTTTACAGCAAAGTTTCAATTGAAGATCGGATAATAACCAGACTTTTGGTACACGACAATGCATTTAAACTTTTTGTCCATTTTGTTTCGCCATATCTCGGTAACCGGATGTTGCGCGCGCAAACGGTTTTCAGAACAATGCAAACAAATCATTTAGCTTTGCAAAGACATAAAGTATTACAAAAAAGTAATTCGGAGTGCGCGCAAGCGAAAGTTTTAGTGTATGTATACCATTTTGGACGCTATGTACCGGGCCATTTTCCTATGACTATGCTGTAGGCACTCTTGTCCATAGCACTCATACCGACACAGTCATACTCATACCCACTACGTAAATCAGTCCGTCGGGCGCCACACACGCAGCGCAATTGTAGCGGGCGCTGGGCGTAATCGTGCAACCGGCTCCAGGCGTTGGCGGCTGGATCGTAGGCAAAGGCACCATTGCTAACGTGTCCATCTTCCGTTTCTCCACCGAACGCATACAACAGCCCGCCATACGCCACCATCACCAAATTCATCAGACCGACGGGTAGTGGGGCCACCGCACTCCATGAATTACTCTTCGGGACATATGCTTCGACGGACGACAGTACTGGCACCGGAACTGGCATTTGCCCATAGCCACCGGCCACGAAAACGCGACCATCAAGGACAGCCGCAGCTTCGCTGCTGCGCACTGTCTGCATGGCGGCCAGTGCCATCGGTGGTCCGCTCAGGCGCGTGTAGCTGTGGTCGCGCTGGACCGCTTCCACTCCTTGTATGGAGATCAACATCATCCGGCCATCGTCCAGCATCGCGACGTTGGGATACTCACCGAGCGGCGGCTGATCGGTCAGGCGCCACACTGCCGGGATCGACGGACTGAAGACCTGCACCGCACTAGCCTCCCAATTGTCTTCCCAGTTCTCCACGCAGACGAGCACTTCCTGCGCCCCTACCACCAACACAACACGATCAATGGATTCTCATTGTCCGCGATAAACTGCATGAGACGTGCAAGCGACAACATGAACAACAATCACTCTCCGATTAATCACAACACGATTAATGGATGCAAGCGACAACATGAACAACAATCACTTTACTTCGAGATATCATCCGTAAATTTGCGAACCCACAAAACACGAATCGTAGTTACCACTGTACAGGGATTATCTCCCACTAACCATATGCATGCCGCGGGGTGGTGTTTTGCACTGTCCCACCGGCTATCCCCGTCGTCGCACTGGCCAAGGCCGCCGCGTACTGCAGTCGGCACGGACAGTCTGCAGGACCGCGGACACGTGCAGCAGCCGTCTGGGACGGTCATAATCCAGCCAGCGCCGCACCGCCTCCCACACTTCATCCTCACAGTACACCCCCACATCATCCGACCCAATCAGCGCAGTGAGCTGCAACACAAACACGGGTGTTACAGGCACTATGCTGACCCGCCATTCACATAAATTCGTCGACCGCCTAGTTTCTTTGCGTTTCTTCGAACAGCTTAAGTTCTTCTTTGCGGCCGCCCTGGTGGCGGTCGGTACACATGATAGTCGACACAGTGTTCAATGAGCGTGATTGTGCTCTACACATGTGGCACATGTACAGTAAATAAAAAAAAAACAAGCATCAAATTAATAACTAGCAAAAATAATGATAACTGATAAATAATAACTAGTGCAGTAGCAGCTAATAATAATAACTGATAACTAGCAACTAATGCATACTAATAATAACGATTAATAAACACAAATAATAATAAATACAGTAATTACTGTATCGCCCTATCAGTCCGGCTTGCGTACCTGTTCCGCCTCGATCTGCAGAAAGTCCTCGCTCTGCGCTAGGCGCAAAAAGTGTGGATGGATGAAGGCTTAGGGCTAGGGCGGCGTCGAGCAGGCGAGGATGGTGGTGCTGCGCCGCCAGAGCGTGGACGGCCAGGCAGGTGGACAAGCTCAGCTTCTGCTCCACGTACTCCCAGCATATCCCCGCCACGGCGTCCATCTGCAGAAATTGCGCCGCAACCAAGAGAGACTCCATGTTCTCCTCACTAATGCGCAGATCCAGCGTGTAGGCGAACTGCACTAGTCTGCGGAATGTGATCAGTATTGTGCAGTTTACACTGGGAAATGCTTGTAAGTTGTAACACAACTTAAGCCAACACGATTTACCAGTGGCGTAACAGCTCAGCGATTTGCGGCCACGCCAAACACGTACTCGTTCAGTGTGCGACTGTCGATGCTCTTCAGCTGCAGATCGCGCTGCGAGGACTCTTTCCAGTCGTGCGTGAAGAGCGAACGAAAGTATCCACTGTGGACGGTGAGGACGTTGCGATGGCAGGGGATACCAAGCGCCGTTTCTTCGCTACCCTTCAGCACCACATCGCATAGGGTTCCTGTTGACTGCAGTTCATGCAGTCTACGCAGGAATTCGTCGGCCAAACAACCATGACTGTGAGGAGGCGAATCTGCAGAACAAACAGGCTTCGACATGCTGATACAGTGGAGAGCGTTCTCTGAACGATTATAAAATGTCTCTTCAGCGTTTATAATAATATAAATACAAACTCGCACTAAAAGCTATGTAAAAAGTGAAGTAAAGGGAGATCCCAGAATCTATATTCTAGATGCGGGAAAGGGAGCTGCAACGCAGCAACTGAGCAAGTTAGCAATCTGCACTCGGCAGAGGCAAAAACCGTAACCGCCGCCCTGAGAGCCTCGTCGAGCACAGACAATTGTACCGAACATTCCGCTTTAGATTTTCCGAATATTGGTTCACTCTTTATCTGTCTCTTTAAAGCGGAGATGTCATGACCGCATTTTTCGTTTGAGATAATAATCAGACTTATTATTCCCCGTTCCCGTGATAAACGCCCCGTGCGGATTCATGCGACCCTTCTCGACACCCACGAAAAAACAAAGGCCCAAGGCGGTTGAGTGAAATCAATAGGGACGCACACGGCGTATGGTATGCTGGATCAGGGTCGTTCCACGTTGTGTTTGCCCTGCAGCAAAGAATAGTTAACCAATGTTTAATTTCCCGAATACTGTATGCAGAACGTAATTACTGTACATATTGCGCACGCGGTATCTTTATTTGTGTCTTCAATCACTTTTCAATATAATTTCATACTTTAACGTTTTCGCATTCCGGGATAATATGGATTCGCATACCAGACACCAGAGAAACGGTATTCTCAGTGCTACTCCGCATTAGGAAACAGAAAGAAAGCAAAAGCAGCTTCGGAAAGCGTTATTGAAGCTCTTAATTGTACATGTAAGTATGTAACCTGAGACGATCCCGTAGAACTTAAATTAGGTCACTCTGACCGCCCACAGGAGCAGCTACGTAACTCGCGAGCATGCTTTTTGCTATCACGTGAGCAGGAGCCAGCATGCATGCTACCTCGCGCAAGCAGACCAGTACGTACAAGGAAGTGGCGAGCCTCCACAACAGTAGCTGATTTTGAAATTTGCAGACCAAGGTAAACAAAACTGTTTTTGTATAGTTCTTTCGCAAATGCTCAAGGTGATGAAATAGCGTTGATGTTAGGACGTAGCCGTGCACACTCAGCACACGTTTCAGGTTGAGTGCTCTTGGTTAATGATCACCTAATTCTCTTCACCGTCTTTCAAGCACTCCCGAACACACAAAATCTCGTACAAGATCCCGAAATGTAAGACGGGATAGCTTTGATCCGTAAGAACATTTCGAAATCCTTCGGTTTATTAATTATTGTGCATTCTGCATCACATATACAGTAGAAAGACGAACGCTGCGAAGACCACATCATGGCAAACGCGTCCAGGTAAGTTGACTTCAACTTTACCTTGTAATGCGCCACCAAGTTCCTGCTTTCGTGCTAAATTTTGAGCTTGCGTCCTATCGTGGTAACTACTTTCAGAACCCCGGAAAGCGCGTGGTGCGGTGAAGTTGCAGTTCCTGAAGCATCCGCCAAAAACTCTGTAAGTGTCGGATTTTCTATCATCACCGGTTACCATGGTCGACTGACGTTTTCACTTGGTCTTTGCAAATATTTCATCTAATTTCATCTGTAACTCTCAAACTACATAAAAGCGTTTTATGTGTCCCACTAGCATACATAAGACAAGCATTTTAAAACATTTTTGCGACTTTTGCGAATTAAACAATACTGCAACGATTCTGCAATGAGAGTTTACTAAATGCTGCGGTGCGTTTCCAGGAGAAGAACCAATACGGTTCTCAACGTCAGAAGGAAACGGAACTGACCGCAAAACTTCACGATTTAACTGTGCTGCGTACTGAGTCACCTGCGCGTAGACCTCCGACGTGTGGATTCCCCAAAGAAAACGTTTCTCCTGGTTTGTCGCCGGCTGATCCAGTATGGGAGATGCTTGACCCAACCCCAGACATTCATGCATTGTTAAGAAAATTCAATGCGGACTACTTTGAGAATACTCTCGGAAAAGTGAAAGTGAGATGGACCAATAAACTGAAGTCGTAAGTTTTCAATCAGACAAACCAACTGTTACGTTGACTGTTGAGTGCATTACTGCAGTTGTGGTGGCTTGATTAGGTTAGACAATAGGTAGAGTCTGTACGGAATAACAGCGCTTGCTACGTTGAAACTGCTCTGCAAACGGACACGCGCAAAGCACACGTTGTAAACGCACTTTTTCTGCACACAATCTGTGGCCTACTTGCTCGAGCCGCTACAGTGTCAACCTTAGAATCTACACAACTTCCGCAAATCAAAAACTCGCCATCTGATACGAATACCCAAAGCCTACGCTAGACCATTCTGAACATAACAATCACAGACTTAATTATTCAGTATCTGCATTTTACTTTGCTTTCGTATTAAATTTCGGAATCATTGCAGGGATGCTGGCAATTTCCGGAAACCAGATTGCATGATAAGGCTCAGCTTACCACTACTGAAGTTCCGTCCGCGTAATGATCTCGTTGCTACTTTGCTGCACGAGATGATTCATGCTTACCTTTTCGTAACCAACAAGGATGATGGTCATGGTGACAATTTCCTCGAGGAGATGTCGCGCGTTAACCAGCTATCCGGCGCTAACATCACGGTCGAGCACTCTTACCATGACGAAGTGGAATACCACTTGCAGCATATATGGCGCTGCAATGGTCCTTGCCGGCTTGTCAAGCCACATTTTGGGTATTTTCGGCGTGCACGCAATCTGCCCCCTGGTCCGACTGAAGACTGGTGGGCCGCTCATGTTAGAAAATGTAGCGGAGCGTTCATCAAGATCAAAGAGCCCAAAGGGTTTGCAAGCAGAAAACGAAAAACTCCAGATGACGATGATTATAACAAGTATCATGAGTCCTGCGGAGAGTTGGGACCTCCGCCAGCTAAACTTTTGTTCAGAGGACCACCGAGAGTTTTAGTTACTCCGCCTTGCAGTATCCCATTGAGTGAGCCGTACCCAAGCGATTTAGAACCACCAGGGGATGAACTGGAAGTGCCGGCACCACCTGCAGATCCTTCGCCGCTTGGTAAGTTTAATTATCCGCCGTTTGGTTGATGGAAATTCGTGGCTCGTCTCTAAATCACACACCATGAAGTCGAGTTAGTATTTTGGCAAACAAATCTTATTCATCTTAGGGTTTCTTATATGCTTCAGGCTTCCTTAGATTGTAGTTTTCTTAGGCTTTTTTGCTTTCTTAGTTTTCGTCGCCTTGAACGACGTGCTAGGGAGGCGGCCAGAGGATGCACCATGGCTTCCGTGTTGCATTCGTTGCAGAATCATGTCTCTCTGGCTTCAAGTATGTGAAATGAAATTGTTTTTACAGGCTTACCACCGGCCAGTGTCCCTGCCTTGGCTGCTTGTATACCACCGCAGATTAGCCTACCGGAATGCAGCCCTCCATTTCCTAGTTTTTCGGAATATGAATCACCACCGTCGGCTGCTCCCATATATGGGCCAACCCCGTCCGGTGTTCCTGTATATGGGCCATGTCCGCCCAACCCCATCAAACCGGTATACGGGCCGCCGGCTGTTCTTTTTTATGGACCACCATTGTACGCTTCGCCAGGGTATGGACCACCGCCGTATGGCGTGCCAAGCATGCCGCGATATTGGCCTCCACTGTATTATGGGCCACACTTTTCCGGCCAGCTGGGATACGGACCACCGCCGTACGGTCTACCCGGATATGGACGCCCAACGGACTGTGATTTGGTGTATGGGTCAGTTCCGTCGAGTTTTCCTGTTTACGGGTCAAGACCGCCCAATCAGCCGGTATATGCACCACCATTTTCGGGTGTCCCGGGATATGGACCACAACCGTCGGCTGTTCCTGGCCCTGGGTATGGGTATCCACCGTACGGGTGGCCAGTATATGGATCTTCACAGTCGAGTGTCGCAGTGTACGGGTCACCATCGTCCGGTATGCCAGTCTGTGGGTCATCGTCGCCGGTTGCCCCGGTTTATGGGACATCACGTGCCGGTATGTCCGTATACGGGACACCATCGTATGGCATGCCAGTACATGTACAACCGCAACTCAATGCCCCGCAGCAAGGCTTGGCTTTGTCCGGTATGCCGGCTTATAGAACGCCAGCGTACAGTTTTCCGGTGTTTGGGCCACCAACACGCACGCCAGTATGCATATCTGGAGGATCTCCGGAAATTGTAGCAACCTCGCCACCCCGGTCTCCATTGTTTGAACCATATTTTGAGGAATGCGAATCGGGATCGTATGACTTCCTGTCAACTGGACCAGACTACGCTCTGTAATCGCTAGGCTTTTATTAACCGTTATTTGTCTTAAGTATTTGGTCAAGATCATGGAGTTGTATGATACCCACCCTTTTATTGTCAGTCGCTTCTGCTACGGCTTTATTTGACTCGCAATGGGATTGAGGAGGTCGGAAAGTCGGTGGTACATAATTTAGATAGTAGAGTCTTTGTTTCGCTTTCGCAAAATCTGGATGACTGTCGATGTGGCTAAGCGCTTGTTAAGAGTTTTCTTCTTTTTTGACTGTTAAGGATCGTGGAATTGTCTGTGATTTACAATGTAGGACAAAATGGTCGCATAGCCCCATACCCAGCATTCTGTACGCAAGCGGTGCAGTGCACTTGTACGAAACGGATATTTTGAACTCAGTCGTACAGTGTACTGCACTGCATTCGTACTGAATGTGGAGATGTTGGGTATGCGACCATTTTGTCCTAAGCTGTAATTCTTTTGTGTTTACAGGTTTTTGCACAATTGCGTTCAACCTTCTCTCTTTTCTTACTTTCGGCTGACTGTTCATTTGGAAAGTGAGATGGTAATAGGCATCCCTGGCTGACCCGACTTTGGCACATAATGATTCCTTTCGGAAATAGCTCGAAGAATCTTGTGGTCTTAATAAATGCTTATGGGCCGAACGAGTGCCTTCCCTGCTGGCCTGGGCTTCGGCAAGAGAAGTCCGTCAGTAAAGTAGCAAAAGGAAATATTTATTTTTCTATAAACTTCAGCTGCACTCAGCCTGAGTGCAGCTGCTGCAGTACCACTCTTACATAGGGAAAAGGCAAGCCCGGAGTGGCAAAATTTATCATTAAGCGTCGGTTACGAAAAAACAAATGCCGACAATTCATTGGCGAAAGCTTAAAGAACTTTTTTTTTGCATAACATGTTTTTCAGTAAAGTCTTGTCGATGTATTCGTATTTGGTAACCGTAACTAACGAAATTTTAGAAGCGAAAAAATCTAACAATAAGCGATTGTTAAACACGTGTTCACAGTGCAACGGCCAACCGTTCGGGATACCGAAATCAATAGATTGCAGGTAATAAAAGAAGTCAGTCCAGGTAATAATGGGCAAGAATGGCCAGCTGAAGATTACCGAAGGGAACATTGTCAAAGTTGCGCAAGTCCCAGTTATTCCACGCTTCCGCTTCCTCAGCATCTCCGCATTCCAGTACTCCATACCTACAACATTCGACATGGTGGAGTGCAAACATGCAAACGAAATTCTCACTGTCATAGAGCAGGCTAAATAGTAGGCTTTGATCATAATATTCGATTCCAACAGGAAAGATGGGACTTACAGTTCAAGTAGTCGGCGCAAACCAGTCCAACGATTTCCGGGATAAGGGACACTCCGCAACCAGCGGTTGTACAGTTTTTTGACCCGTTTCTTTGTCATTGTGTCCACGGGTGGACAGTATGCTTCTAGTGCTCGCTTGAAGCATTTAATGTTTTCTTTCTTATCGTCGCCAGTAAGGTCCATGACAGAAATCACGTACATCAAGTGACACATAGCGTAATTCTTGACATTACGCATAGGATACGGGTAGGGCGGTAAAATGCAAATCGAAAAATCCATTACGAGGTGCTGAATGCGCAGACGCCGGCAAATCCGTTTTAGGGGCAGCAGCTGGAAAAATATTTTCCCGTGGATCGGGTCGTCAGGATCGAGGACGCTCGGCGGAGAGCCTTCCAGCGGCATCCGGCAGTGTCTGACGCAGATGACAGAGATATCGGTCTGTTTTAAGCTGAGCAATTTCGTGATGCACGAAACCGACGTCGTTAGGGATTCGGTGCGGTGATCCATATGCAACAGCGCAACGGCTTTGGTTCGTTGGGTAATTACACGGTTTAATAAAAACGCAACACGGTATCCCTCGGTTCCGGGAAGACCTGGCAGGCTGCCACTGATCTGAGTGAAACCAATAGTCACATATGCGGCGGATGCTGGATCAGGGAGAAGGTTATTCCACAATGTGTTTACTCTGCAATAAAGATAAGGCACAAGCTCGTACAGTTTCTCGAATAATGTAGGCAGAACATAATTATTATGTATGTCCGCCCTCCGTAGGACGGTATCTTTACTTACTTTCCAATAGTTTTTTTTATTCTACAACGTTTTTCGAATTCCGGGCACTTTTACAATACGGATTCGCGTACCGGCCAGTCTCTGCTCTACAATAGGAAAGTTTCTAATTTTTTCTTAATCTCATGTTCTTAATCTTGGGTACAAGCTTGTATAAAATCATGTACAAATTCTACTATCATGTAATCAAAAAATATCATGTCATTGATATTGTGTAACAGCGGTAACACTGTAACAGCTGTCATGTGTAACAGCGGGTAGAATAACGCATCTTTGCTGTCCGGTACGCGAGTCCATAATCATATTTTGAAAATGCCCGCAGTGCGAGTAACGCAAAAGTACAATATTAATATTTAGCTTAACCGACACCTACCCTTTTGCTATCGCCTGCGAATGGACATCCAGATATTGCAAAATGTTGGCCAAAACTTCATGCGGTATATTGTTAAGCGGTGGACAGTTATCTGCAATGTGACGCTCTTATAAGCACTTGATAATACGGACACGCATATTCTTCAAATTGTGCTATTTGGACCAGCGAACTTCATTTAATGATGGTAAATGTTATCAGTTCTTGCACTTCAAATACTGCTAAACAAGGTGGAGCTTATGAAACTGCCCTTGTCTTTACTGTAAAAGCATCAGCTTAATCGGCCGATGATTCCCGGCCCAAGCAATAGCACGTAAAACGTAACCCAGTATGGTCATGTCATACCCACAACGTCCTCACACAGAGACCGACTGCCAACTTCCGGTCCGTAACAGTACTTCAGCAAATAACTGCTTATTGCCAAAGAGATATCTTTAGTGGCTTCTGTTTTCCAGCATGCACCGTTGCACTCCTTTCTTCTCTTCTGACACGCAGGGTTACTTGTCTTCCAGAAGATATGAAAACACGGTATCCTCATTATTATGAGCGCCAACGCTCCTTCGGTCATGCGAATGAAAAGCTGGTCGTTATCGTATCTACTGGTGAAGTAATTGGCCTGTTTAAACAGAACGAAATGGTTCACATTTCACAGTGATCAGGAAGTGCATACTAGGCTGACCACATTGTTAGCCTACATGCGTATTCTGATTACAGTAGCCACGCGAGGAGATTGCACCACAGAGTCTGGTATACGGGAATCATCGCACACGCTGCAGCATATTCTACGTAGTACGCGGCGTGAGCGATGCCCGGCAGGGGGGTAGTCAGCAGCCGGAGGAGATAGCGATGCAATCTCGTTGCGCGGCTACGATGTTAGAAACACCGTCTTCTCACTGTCGCATATTAAGATTGCAGAAAAAATATATATAAAAGCATGGCAGTACTATACTATTAAGGCAGCAAAGCGAATTCGATTGCGCAATACTAAGGCAAGCCGCTTGTGTATACGTCACATACTTCTATTGGTGGTATGGTAAACGTATTTCGCATCGTGCAATAAAATCATCATGGTATAGCTCAAAAGAAAGCCCGAAAAATTTTACGTTTTCTGGTGCAAAATATTTTCAGAAAAAAAAAGCGAACTGAAGTTTTTAAAACGTTTCGAAAGCAAATCGAGTTAGCATACAAAGTCAATGCAACGGTCGGTCCAGACCACACGACCGTTGTAAGCAAAGTGCTTACACTCCCGAACCTTTCTGAAACCTCCAGTCAGCCCAAACTCCGCACAAACTATACATCAGAAATCTTAAAATTTTTTCCTCTATCTTCTAAGCTGTAGGTCACTCGTTTTAATCTTGAACAATCCTCAAAGCGCTTATCATAGCAACCTATGGAGCCCACGAGCCGTAAAGCATTGCGCTGGTGGATGGCTTGCCTTATCGTGACGTAGCACCGGAAGTAGGCGTGTCGCTTTTTTTGCCTTAATAGTATAGTACTGCCATGATAAAAGTCATCATAAAGGTATAATTACGTGTATGTGAAGGTTGCTGCGAGTGAGTGGGCCATCGCCATCTATCACTCAGCCGCGCAATCGGATATAGCCACGAACCGGATCTGAAACTGAAAGTGACGTACCCGCCAACCGTACGGACAAAGCCCATCGCGGAATGCCGCTTCCAGGAGACGCGTTATGTGGTATTCGTCAATGTTTTTCATAACGTCCATGTTGTCGACACGAACGACGACCTTTCGGACTCCGACTTCGGAGATTCTCCGTGGAAGATGCCCCGGCAGAATGTCTTGATTCGGCAGCGTTCTAGAGAGCTGCCAGTGATGTACCACCTGGAGCGGATCTTCTGGATCGTGCGTCGAACTTAAAGACACGCAGCAGAGATAATTCGTGTCATGCCAGCAACTGCGTAGCAGCTTGGCCGGACGGAAAATATACGGACCGTTGACTTCTTCGCGGAGAGCGACAAAAACATCTTTCGGTGGTGCGTTTTTCTCCACCCAGTCCCCTGATAAACAATTTCGATACACACGCTTGGCTGGCACCCACCAAGGCGGGATTTTAGCGCAGTCGAAATCTATAAAGGCTTGATCACCGTCGATGTCTTGCAAATAGCCCAAGTAGAAGTCATTCTCGACTAAATTCACGATGACCGTGTTGTTGATGTTAAACTGGCCGCTACGACGGCGCTTAATGCCCGAAAAAACTTTGTCAGACGCCGACATTTTTGCAGGCCAACAAACACGGTTTTATTACAGTAAGTTTTCAAGTAGACACCGCTGAGAGAGTCACCAATGTGGTATAAAAAATGTTAGTCATGAACAGTTGAGTCAACTTGTTAAAGTTAAAAAATTAACGATACGCAATCTCGTTGCCCCAAAAGAGACGCTTCTGTTTTGTATGGAAAAATCTCGGATCCGCATGTGCATCCGCTTTCGCAGATTGTGACGCGTAAGTTCACAACCACTTTGTACCTGTTTGTTACATAGTTGTATCCCTTCCGGCAGCGCGTTATGTTCGAATTCTATTGCAGAGATTGCAGTCGCTGTAAAGCTAATGGGTTTTACAATTAAATTACACAGAAGAAATTTACGTGCTGTTTTTTAAGTCTGAGAAAAATCCGTTTGTCCGTTTGTTTCTTCGCAAAGCGCTAGCCGTTAGGTCACCGGATGCACAAAGTAATGCTTATTAATTCCAGTTAATTCCATCTTTAATTAATTGTCATCTACACAGTGAGTTTGAATGGAAAATTTCCAAATGGACGATACACACCCCGATATTGTATTGGTCTATCGATGTCTGAGTCAGTCTAACACCTCTTTAGAGCCGACAGCGAAGGGCATTAGCTTTTTTTGGGCACTTTCTAACCAAAAACATAATCACGTATCGGCCCAATGAGGGGTTATAATTACGAGAATGGGCGAGTATTCTGGTGACCGACAGTTGGACCCCACGGGTTCGATATTAAACTTATAGTGTAAGTATATACGGGCACCGTGCATGTGTACATTTGGTGGCGGTCACGTTATGTACACGTAGTGTAATTCGGCTACCGTGCACTAGTGCATTTGGCTACCGAGTGGTCCGAGCGTATACGCATTTCGTGATGGTGACCGACGGGCACCGCATTTTTCTTAATCGCTGAACATAGAAGATACCATCAGTTTACAAATAACCGCTAATAAAAATAAGTGTAGCCGTTTACTAATAACCGCTAATTTTTTTATTTTGTTTGGACCTTTCATTCTGAACGTCATCAATGCAGGTTGCCGTTGAAGAAAGAAAGTCGCCAAAACGGTTATCTGAAGTTTGCTACAAAGGATAATTTGCATATGAGGGCGCTCAAAGATCAGGTCACGTCGATAATGAAGTACGACCTTTATTATGCCCAAATCTGAAATAACTGTAAGCCACGCGGCACAGCAGACACTGCGGATCCGCAAAGCTGTATCACGCATCAAGAAAGCGCCCCCGGAGGTGGGTTACACGGAAGCCCCATCTGATAACATAGCTCTTAAGTTCCAGAATAATGAACTTTCATGTTGGCATCAACTTTATTCTAAGCTTCCGTTTCCAATCGACTGCAATACGGTACTACACATGCGAGTAGTCAAACATTAATCACAAAACTGCTCAATGATACAATTTACATATGTGTATACATATAATTATGAAAGTTTAATCAAGCCACGATCGAACTGGGCCTATTCATTTACTCAGAGTAAAACCAAATCGGTAAACGGCTGCAGCAGCCCACTGGTGAACCTCGCTCACACGAATACCTCGCCCAGCGTCCATTAAACGCAGTTCAACGGGGCAACGCTACGTCCGTTCTCGGAACCATGGATGGAACCGATAATTTAAGAGAAATTTTGTTGTTGTGGTTAGCTCGGTTTTTGTAACAAAATTTGCAATGTGACTGGCTTGCGCTGATAAAAACAGGCAACAGCACAAAAAAAGCCTAACAGGAGGCCTCTGCTTGAGCTGTCGGACAGACATGCCGCATTCCGTGGCGTTATGAATTTATTTTGGAAATATGGACAATCTCATCAAAAGCATGAAGCATGGTCAACTCAGATATAGATGGGCAAGAACGAACTGCTGCAGGTTACCTAAACCTATACTGTCAAAATTTCTCAGATCCAAATTATTCCATGCTCTTGTTGCGTTCTTATCTCCACAAGCTTGCACTCCGTAGCTGCAGAAGATTGAATGCAGTTTATTTCAGCAAAGCTACAAGGGCTCATAAAAGTGATGGGGCTTAGCCGCTAAGGCAACATGCGACCATAATCTTTATTGGTGACCCGCCATTTCGTCGACGAAAATTCGTCGACCGTTACTTCGTCGAAAAGACAAGATGTCGACCCGTCACGGCGTCGAACTGACGTTTGGTTAAATCATCTCAGTTTTCTTAGTTTTCTTAGGTTTTCTTAGGTTTTTTAGATTCTTAGGGTTCTTAGTATAATTAGGTTTCTCAGGGATTTTAGATTCTTAGAGTTCTTAGTATTATTAGGTTCTTAGGGGTTTTAGCCGTCGCCCTCGTGACGTCCGACGTAGTGCGGTCGACGTTGTGTCGGTCGTCGAAGTGTTAGTCGACGAAATGTCGGTGAGCCAGTCTCACTGATTTTGTGGAACCAAAGGGCCTGCAAGCAATAGGCACTGCTCGGCACTTGACACTTACAACTCGAGTAAACCCCGTAGGCCGTCCCACTGGTCGTCCGGATACCGAACTGTACGGACCCAGTGAGCGTGCATTCCCTTTAAAAGTTCCGTGATAGTGTGGTCCACGGTTGGGCAGTGGCGCTCTAGCGCGCGTTTAAAACACCGCAGAGCGTCGACGTCGGCATTATTAAATTGCAGAGCGGGAATCATAATGAGCAGCGCCAACGGTTCCTTCCAGTTTGCCACATTTGGCATAAATCCCGCGCGCAGAGAATGAGGTATCTCCAACATGGAGAAATCAATCACTAACTGGCGTACCCTCAAACACCGGCAGATTTCTAGTAGGTGCAGGAGCGGCAAATACGTTTGGCTGAGATAAGGATCGCGCGATGTGTTTGGAGTAGATTCCAGCGCCATCCGGCAGTGTTTGACAAATATCGCGGAGAAGCATAGTTTTTTCAAAGTTAGGAAAAAAGTAAGACAATCGACCACCGCGGTCACGCAGTTCATCCGGTGATCTATATGGAGCAGCGATAAGACTTTGGTTTTCTGGGTGACTATGTGATGGAGGAGGTATGCGATACGGTAGCCCTCAGTTCCTCGATGCCCCGGCCGCTCTTCACTAAACCGCGTAAAGTCGATGGTAACGTACGTGGCCGATGCTGGATCGGATAGCAACTGATGACATAAGCTGTTTACCCTACAATAAAAAATGGGATCGAGATGAAACAGAATACTGTCCCACGGTGGTCTTCGAAATTTCGCGCTTGAATTGTACATAAGTATCCTGATTGCGACCGATATTCGAAATTTCCTTTACTCACCGTTTGGATGCCGCCTGCGAATGGACGTCCAAATGCAGGAGAATTTCAGTAAAGATTTCCGATGGTGTATTACATAGAAGCAGTTCATCATCCCCTAAAAACAAATCATTTTATGTCAGCGGTCAAGTAATGATTCTCCGACTCTTGGCTAGGTATCGATAGCCTTCCCCTTCGCCTTTAGAGCGCCTATGCCTTCCAAAAGATGCGCCTTCTCGTTGGCTTCCTAATGTTTTTTTTTATATTGTCCTTCCATATTTTCTCTACGTTTCCTTATGTTTCATTCTTATGTTATTTGATGTTTTCTTGGAGCTCTTTATGAAATTGTCATCGGAGATGCGGTTCTCGCTTCGCGTAGATTCGTGTGACTTACCAGGTTAGCTGTGCCACATTTAGATATTAGCTCATACTTTGCCGTTGCGGCAGGTCGGTAAGATAGATTATTACGGTAATTATTCCAATTTAATTGGTCTTTCCGTCCTGTGTGCTAAGTCACACCATTATTGCATGATTTTTAAAATTTATAATTGATTTTAAAATTTTTTAAATTCATGTTGAAATCTGGAAAAGATTTCAGTGTAAAAGTGATCCTCATACTTGTGCTTAATTGTACAAAGTTTAAAAAAAGTTCGGTACATAATGAGACTTTTGGTACAGCTGAATCCGTATAAACGTTTGGAAATTTCTGAGCTCCCAAACCGGATACTGGGCGCACAAATGGTTTTCACGCCCGTTGTATGCAAATTGTCTGGATACAGAATTTCATGCAACAATGCAAAAAAAAGGGTTTGTAAGTGGGCGAAGAAGAAAGTTTTTGTGAATGTACACGATTTTGGCACCATGTACCGGGTGACTTCCCTTCATTCTTACCTACGACCTGCAGATCAAATGCGAGCCCGCCATTTCTTGGCCCGTAACAGTACTGTTCAGTGTAGCTCTTCATGGCCAAGCAGAGTTTTTCGGCGGTATCGGTTTGCCAGCATTCCTCTTGGCATGCTTGATTGGTAGATTTTGGTCGCTGATGATAACACGCTATGTCCTGAATAATGAAAGTGACTGACTCTGCACTGATGCGAACGAAGAGTCTATCCCATCCCCTGTAGTATATTCGCTCCTAGAAATCAGAAATCCTCTAAAGTCAGCAAACAAAAATGACACTCTTGGTACTCGTACTGCTTGCTGCAACTTGTATGATGCTCAGCGCATGAATTTCACAGCGCATTTGGAACAGCAACATACCAACGAACCGTACGGATTGTCGGCCATCCCGAAACCCTTTATCTAGTACTTCAGTAATGTAGTGCTCGTCAATATTAGCTAAGCACTCCAACTTCTCCGAACGATAAACTATCTTCATGACGTGAACCTCCTTGATGTTTCGAGGAGGCCTCAAGTACAGCGGCATGTACTCGGTCTCCGCGTTATTAGTCTCGCCCGACGGCAGCCGCTTAGTGATCTGCCAGTGATGAACGACGCGAAATCCGCCATGTGGCTCCGGTGGCTCGAGAGACACACAGCAAAGATAACATGCCCAATGAGCGCAACTGCACAACAATTTTGCCGGACGGAAAATATACGGCCCACCATCTTCCTCACGGAGAGCCACGAAAATGTTGCACGCTTCCTTTTAACTGCCCATGCACAATTCTGGGAAGTATGCATAAACCCGGTCAGATGGCACCCACCACGGTGGAAACATTGCGCAGTCAGAATCGACAAAGACATTATCACCGTCAATATCCTGAAGATACGCGAAATACCATTTATCGTCGACCATATTGACAAGCACCGTGTTATTCACAATAAACTGGCCACGGCGTTTGCCACGAGAAAAATATTCGCTAGTCAGACTCATTATGGCTCTTTGTTGGTATTCTACACAAGTCAAAAAGACTAGGCGGAAAACTTTTGAGGAGGAAGATAGGACACTTGGTTTTTTTAACAGAGCAGACTGGCATCACCCGACCACATACGTTATAATCGGAGGGTGGAACAGCGCGATGAATACCACGTCTCCGGTGTCCGGTACGTAACTCCATATTGTAAAAACATTAGAAATGCGAAACGTCGAAGTATTGTGGGTGTAACGAAGCACCGTCTATGTACCTCATTATTGTTGGAAAGGCAGGGTAGCGCTGAACACACTGACGTGGGGAAGAGGAGTACGCCCACATCTGTACGTACGGATACCCCTATGATGTCCACCTTTACCAGTAAACACAAACCGCCATGTTATTTTCTAGTCATCTCTTTACCTGTAATTGGCAGTACCTTCAGTCCTGGTGATGTATGTGATTGTGATGTCAGAACTGCTATTCTATATAAGTTTGAGTGTGAGGAAAACGGTGGGTCATATATTTTCCGTCCGGGAAAATCGTGGTGCATTTGCGTCCAATCGGCATGTTATCTTTGCTGTGTGTCTCGTGAGCCACCGTAGCCACACGGCGGGTTTCGCGTCGTTCATCACTGGACAGCCACTGGACGAGTCTTCTGACGTGGTGAAGGAGTACGTGTTGCGTCCTCCTCGAAATATTAAGGAGGTCCCCGTCATGAAGATAGTTTGCCAAATGCATGTAGAGTGCAAACTGTGTAATCAGCGTGGTGCGTCGCATTATGAGGCTTGCCGTTATCAGTGAACTTGTATTTGTCGCTGTATTAATGCGATAGAACTTACGGGACGTGTTTGTTGCTTGCTTGAAGTGCAACCCTGATTCAACGCATATGCATTTCGTGATCACTGGCGAAATGGAAGTCAGTTTATTTCTGTTACTGGCCAATAACTACTCCAGCATATTCACAAATGACCAGCTTTTCGTTCAGATAACCCAAGAAGCGTTAACTAACATAGTAATGAATGAAGTGTGTTATATTTATTGAAGTATTATTACGGACCGGAAATTGCCAGTCGGTTTCTGTGTGAGGATGTTGTAGGTAAGACATGACCATATTGAGCTAGTATAAGCTTCACCTTGTTTTCCAGTATTTGATATGCAAGAAATGATAACGTTCATTACCGTTGGAAGTCATCGGTCCACTCAGGGCAATTTTTGAATATGCGTGCTTGTCCAACATTCACCAGGCAAAGGTAATAGAATTACGTTGCAGATAATTCTCCTCCGCTTAAAAGCACACCGCACGAAGTTTTAGGCCAGCATTTTGCGATATTTAGATGTTTATAATTCGCAGGCCACAGCAAAACGGTAGGTGTCGAAGGGGTACAAGCAAATCAAACTGACTTTTGATTCAAATCAAAGTGACTCACAGTTTATGTATGTGTTGTCGTACCTAAGAGCGGTCAAGCTGCTTAAACCACTTCTCTGCCTTGCTTAGCGGAAGGAGTACACTTCTCTCTCACACTGGATGGTGAAACAACTTGGAGGAACAATGGAGATACGCACAGAAACGAGGAATCCCTGGGAAACACACGAACGAGTGCTTCTTACTTCCGGTCTCGGTTTATACGAGGATCAGATCTAGGGCAAGGTCGACTGTGACACGAGTGTACTGCGGCACCATATGCTAACATCAGACGTGGATCATGAGCATCAAGGTAACCTATAGAATTTTCTGGCCCTTTGATCTAAATCACAACGTATTCCTCAACACTTGGAAGTCAGAAAAGTAAGAATGTCAGAAATCATAAGACTAATTCCTGACCGCTACTGATACTAGGCATCGGAGAGCCACAAAAACACTTTACGTTTTCCAGCGCAGGAACACTTTTGAGAGATATGCGTAAACTCGGTCAGAAGGCATCCATCCAGGTTGAAACTTTGCACAGTCAAATTCAACAAAGACGTTATCACCGTCAGCATCCTGGAGATGCGCCATACATGCATTCATCGCCGACTATATCCACCATCACTGTGCTGTTCATTTTAAACTGGCCAGGACGTTTGCCACAAGACAAATAGTCGCTAGTTAGACTCATTATGGCTCTTTGTTGGTAGTCTACACACCTCAAAAGAACTCTCAGTAGTTGGAAAAATTGTAAGGAGCAAGATAGAAAACTTTATATTCCTAATAGAGCAGACTAGCATCAGCGGGCTACATACATTATTGCAGTCGGACGGTTGACGTACTCGTACTGCACGTACTGTATACAACAGGGTCGATGAAATTTTGCGCATGCTGCTCGCGCTTGGGGCCTGCACTGAAAGTCTGAATCTGATTCTGATTCTGAATGCTAAAAGTCCGAGTCTGAATACTGAAACTCTGATTCTGATTACTGGAAATCTGGATTCGAATACTAAAATTTTAAATGTGAATAGAAAGACTCGGAACCTGGCCGGTGATGACTAAAGTCTCTGTAATAAAAAAATTAAAATATTAATAACTGAAGCGTGCGAGCGAGTCTACAGCGTACATGGATTCTGCTATTACAAAACTGTAATTCAGACTATCCAGTAGCGATAAACATAAGAAAAAATAAAAACGGCGGCAGCAAATCTGTAGCAGTACTCTGTACATACGAGTATTTGTGCTGCAGATCTTAATGCAGCACAATAATATTTAATGCAGACGTTCTGTTTCTTCAAAGCTAGTCTATGCCAGACCGGGCTAATGCCGAATGTCGGCATTAGTCTCTAGGTTATTACGGGGATTGTGTTGGATTTTGTTATCTTCGGATGTCGGCATTATTCTCTGTGCTATTCTGGCAATTGTTTTGGAATTTATGGTCTTACTAATGTGCGACACAGTCGACAAAAGTCGCGCGTCGAATTTAATTGCGGCGAAATGTCACACTCCCAAATGTCCGGGTGCGGTGAGTAAAAAGCTTTACTTCACCCTCTAAATTTTTTAGGACGTTCTGCCATCACAGTGGTATTAAGCGCAATATTGGCAACTGACACATCAAAATTTTCGAAGGAAACTTGTCAGCAACGTTTGTGGCAATAAAGAGCATTTCAGTTGAGGCATTTCGAAAATATGACGGTGCAAAAAACAGAAAACGTAGCGCAAGCCATTTCATTTTCCGGTTTTCGAATTCTTTACCGAATCTTTTGATTTTTGTTTTCATCGATAGGTTACATAATGCCTTATGCAACTGTAGTGTATGTAAGTACTCGTACAAAGGTTGTACGAGCATCTCGTGAAATGGATAATGGCCTATGGCAAATGTGTTGTAGCAACGGTATTGTTGTTGTCCGTTATTGTTGCCATGTCTAAATTGTTTAGTGTTGGTTGTTTGCTGCTGCCCCGAGCCGACATAATAAAAGATTATGCCGTTCGTTCAATATATTACAGAAACAAAAAAAACATAATTAAATTATTTTTTTTGTTGCATAATGCACAAATTTTTTAAATTACTTCAAATGAAAGAGAGGTAATTAAAGGAAATTATTTTTGGAATACCCAAAAGAAAGTTTGTTTTGTGCTGCATTAAGATCTGCAGCACAAACACTCGTATGTACAGAGTACTTCAACAGATTTGCTGCCGCCGTTTTTATTGTTTCTTATGGTTATCGCTACTGGATAGTCTGAATCACAGTTTTATAATAGTAGAATCCATGTACGCTGTAGACTCGCTCGCATGCTTCAGTTAATAATACTGTTATGGTTTTATTACAGAGACTTTGGTCATCACCGGCCAGGTTCCGAGCCTTTCTATTCACATTCAGAATTTCAGTATTCAGATCCAGAATTCCAGTAATCAGAATCAAAGTTTCAGTATTCAGACTCAGACTTTTAGCATTCAGAATCAGAATCAGACTTTCAGTATTCACTCAGAACAAGAATCAGATTCAGCCTTTCAGCGTAGGCCCGTGCTCGGTGATCAATGCATGCATCATGTTTCAAGCATGCATGCTCATTGCTCGACGCGTGCCTTTTTCGCTGCCTTTATGCGCCTATAATTTCTCGACAAGCCCACGTCCATCCGGAGTGCGTACCCACTCTACTTTGTAGTTGAAAAGTAATAGCTTTGTGCTGATCGATCGTAACAGCAAGCACGCGCAGCCGGCTCTGGCAAAGCGATATGGAACAATTATCAAGTGCTGCTTCCCGTGGAGTGGATGAATCATGCAGCATGATACTACCGGCAGATTTGCAAGTGTGAGCATGGAAACTCCGCAGTGAAGTGAGGACGGCACTAACAGTCGATCCTGCCTCTACTTGCACGTGACATATGAATAAACGTTGCAGATATCTACGTCTAAGCTTTAACCGGCGCTTCCTCTATACTACAACATGCGGAAGAAGTGTGAAGTGAATACACCTGCGTTGTAGCCTTACAAACACTATTAATTTTGTTTTTCGAGCAGGTACGTGACTCACAGAGTCGCAAGCATGCTTTATTCTATCACATGAGCAGGAACCATGCATGCATGCTATCTCGCCTTAGCCTGTATAAGGAAGTGCCGAGCCACGACAACAGTTGCTCATTTGAAAATTTGCAGGCACATGTAAGCAGAAGTGCTTCGGTATAGAAGTAGTTTTTCTCCGCAAATATTCAAGATGATAAGACAGCGTCTATGTGAGGACGTAACCGAGGCACGCTCAGCAGATGTTTCTGGGTGACCGTTCCTGGTTAATGGTCCTCTAATTTTCTTCATCTCGCAAGCACTCCCGAAATCTCGAAAAAGATTTCTAATGTAAGATTTGACAGCATCGAACCTTAAGGACATTTCTAAATCTTGACTTCGTTTTATTCATCATTGTGCATTCTGTATCACATTCAGAGAATAAAGACAATCGCTGCGAAGACCACATCATGGCGAACGCGTCCAGGTACATAAGTTGTTTCCAACTTTACCTTGTACTGCGGTGCAAAGTCCCCGCGTTCGCGCTATACATTGATCTTGCATGCTTCCGTGTTAAATATTTTCAGAGCTCCACAAAATGCGTGGTGGGATGAGGTTTCTGTTCCCGGAGCACTTACGGAGAAAACTCCGTAAGTGTCGGCTTTTCTATCAGCATCAGTTACAATGATCGACCCATGTTTTCCATAAGTCTTTACAAGTGTTTCGTTTAATTGTAACTGTAAATCTTCAGCTACATGGTAGCGTTTTATGCATGCGTTTTAAGGAAAACGGCCCGGTACATAGCGTCAAAAATGGGATGCATACACTAAAACTTTCGTTTTCGCGCACCCCGAATCACTTTTTTTTGTTACACTTCATGTCATTCTAAAGCTAAATGATTTGTATACATTGTTCTGAACACCCATTTTAGTACGCCATATCTCGACAACCGGATGTTGCGCGGGCAAACGGTTTCGGAATAATGTATACTCGTACAAATACAAATCATTTAGCTTTAGAATGACATAAAGTTTTCGAAGTGGCTATTTTACCGCAGTCTTTGCGGCAAAATAGATTTTGGCTATTTTGCCGCAGTGTGGTCGTTAAAATAGACTTTTGCTATTTTGCCGCACGCTGCGCTAGAATAGCCTTAAGCTATTTCGCCGCAGTGTGGTCGGCGAAATAACCATTTCCTATTTTGCCGTCCACTGTGTTAGCTATTTTATCGCAGTTCCCGTCCAGTAAACAAACATTATTGCAGTGAACGTCAGCCGGTATAGTGCGTGTCGGCAGTCAAAATCCGTACTTCTAACGATGACTTCGCATATTCGGGTTGTCCTGTTGCCACTAGATGAGGTTGCCCAACTTTCAGGTCTGACCGCTGCCTCTTCCTTGCAGAACATTGCGCACGTTACGTTGAACGTACTGCAACGTGTGCCACGGTTTCTGCACATAGGGCCATGTGGTGCAGTAAAGCCAGCAATGAAAATCGATGCACGGATATAGTATTCTACCGTTAAGGCACAAATGCGGAAGAAGATGTAATTATTGTGAGCGGCATTCCGTAGCTGGAATATGTTGTTACCACCAAACAGGAAGCAAATGCAACACCGTTCGCAAATACGTGAGTTGGACAAGGAGCTGTCGATATGGTGCCAGTTTGCTGCTAAAACTCTTCGAAAAACGTTTTTGTTGAGCGGTAACCTGGGCTGTCGGCTATCCTCAAACGAACAAATGAGGGTTGGCTTCAGGGAACAAAACATTGAATATAACATTAACATCCCATTGAGATTTTGTGGCCCATACTTTGTAAGAGTGCGTTACATTTGTGAATCGGCATAATAACCCTGCAGTCAGCCTTGCGCCCGTTGCGATCCGCTGCCCTTTACATCAGGTGGACAACTGCAACGGATAAGAAATGATATTCTCGTGTAGCCGTAGATAATAAGTAACTTCAACATTAAGTGTGGCTGGTGGTGACCTATGCATCAGGTTGTTACTAAGTTCCGGCTGATGGCAGCTGATCCTGCGTTTTATGATGGCGGGTTACGGAATTCCAGTGTCGGTCCAGTAGTATCCGCCACCGATTTATGAGCACCAGAATACTGCTGTACCCTAACCCTGCACTTGAAGGAAATTCGTACAGTGCAGCCACACGAACATGTACGACCGCATTCACCATTCACATACACGGCTTGCCGCTAGTGCATGTTAGAACGTGAATTGGCTGAACGTTTATCCGGCTATACAGCACCGTGCCGGTCCTAGCGTACAAATTTTCTTCAAGTGCAGGGCTAGGGTCCAGTACCGGTAGCAGGTCAGTTCTGTGTTTTGCTTTGCGACAGTTTGCTCGCTGACAAATTCCAAGTTGACACAGCTAGCGGATTCGACAGATTACTGGGTTTTGTAAGTGTAATACAAGATGAAATAACCGGCGCAAAAGTTTTCCCGTTTCAGTGACTTTGCTAGTCATAAACAAATATACTAACCAACATGTATAATTACGTAAAAACGAAAAGCACAACAGTTAATGCTCACATAACTGTGCAACTTTAGCATATGAAATGTCAAAAACGAATGAAAACAACAGACGTCAAAAACGAATGAAAACAACAACAAGGTAGCAGCAAAAACATAAAACAATGGGATCATCTATTGGTGCAGACAAAATGAAAGTGGATGTAACGAATCAGCTTTTCCAACTATTCTGGCTCAAAATCTAAACGCTGAACAGGATCGTCAACTGATAAGCTCTCGTCGCTCCTGCAAAAGCTGCAAAGCCAGTTTTTATCCAGGGGCCCTGGTTCCAGGTGTTGCTGCACGCAACTGCGATGAAACAGCTTGGTAACGCAAAGCTTGCTTGCACACCTAATCATTGGGTCCGTATGCGATGCATCCATAAATTTTGTTGGCATCTTGGGCATGCGGCAGTAGCAGTGTATCTTGACAGTTTTTGCTTTTTCCCAACTTGAGCGAACCGCGCAACTGTACGATCGGTCATCCGCTGAGGGAAATCCGCTCCTTTCTGCAAAGGACCCGGCTTCTAATCGCTCAACGAGATATTCTCGGCATTTCATAAACGGCTGCTCGCTATCCTGCAATAAAAGCGCCACCTGTAAACTTTTGCTCATTTCAGTTTTTTCGTTTTTGCATTTATTTTCCCGTTTTCGGTGACGTGCCACCAAAGAACACCAGGAACGTGGGCCTGAATTCATACCCTTACCACCAATGTTAGTTTACCACCAGGTGGTAATCTTAATAGTTTGCATTCAATGACAACTAGCAATTTACTCTTACTTCGCAGCACAGCTTCGAATGACTTCGAGCATTGTTAATACTCAAACGAAAGTTGCTCACATGTGCATGTTTAGTGGACAACGAACACTCGCTGCCTAGCGGTATTCGCAAGCGCATCGCTTACAGCTTGAATATCCTATTAAAAGTTGAACACACTCAATTAAAGTCCATTATTTTGGCCTGGATGTTTTGTTTGCATAAGGATTCAACTTATTTGACTGCTGTCAGGAGCAAGGTCATTCAAAAGACAGTATATAGATATTTTCACTATGCTTATGTCGTACTTTTCTTCTAATAACTGGCGCCAGCGCGGAAGACAGTGACAGAGAAGATACGGAATCGTTAACCCTGCTGAAAACGGCTGATAAGGTGCCCTGTGACCTTAACAGCGATTGATCCAATGACAAAGTGCGTTAAAAAAACTACTTCGCTGAAGTTCACTGGTCTTAGAACGGTCAGCGACACGGCTGCTTGACTGGAACGTTCAATTAAATATAACGCGTGTTAGATTATACAGACTACTCGTTTTCCTCCATTGTCGCCGCATGAGCAGGTTAAGGTTGCTATGCTGTACGTACGATACTTCGATCAGATCTGTCATTTGATCACGCTTTACGGTTTGACCGAATAGCTGCATCATATTATTACATTGATCGAATGACGGATTTAATCGAAGTACTGAAAAACGACAGTCACTGTTGTATATTCCGCGTCGATTGCGGAAATTTCATAAGCGTGGAGAGTATTGTGCTGCCACAGATTTCAAGAAAACAGTGATGGCGCACAGGAATAAACCCCTTGCACGTTCACTCGATCGGTCCTTTAATATCTGGCGGTACAGTTTAGTAGTGTTCGTGTGCTTTGAAAACGTTGAAAATGTAGTGTTGGTATTAATACGTTTACGCAATACCGGGTTAGTGGGAAGTGGCCCGGCACATGGTGCCAAAACTCTCTCTTTCGCGCACTCTTAGTCACTGTTTTGCAGTGTTTTATGACATTCTTTAGCCAAATGATTTGAATGCGCAAGCGTTAAAACAGTGTGCGCGCGCCCGAATTGGTTGGGGAGTTATGTCTGTCGGAAAATTTTGAAAAGCTTGAATGCATTCAGGCATACCTACCAAAAGTCTCATCATGGGCCGATTTCTTTTACACAGTTATACATGGTACATAAAGGCACATACCCACACACCGAGTGACCGAAATACTGTTTTAGCGTTCTTTCGAAATCTGAAAATATATTTTTAAATTTAATTTAAAGTACATAATTTTGTAGCAGTAGTGTCTGGTTAATACTGTCATAATTATGAATCGAAATAAAGAAGAGGTTAAAAATTTTTTAAAATTTTAAAAACTAATTTTAAGATACGAAAAAGAAGAGCGCATCATTGCAAAGTGTTCGTGACGTACATGGAGAAGTCAAACATGTGCCATAATATTCTTGTGGGGAATTAATGCGAGAAAAATCAAAAGTTTACTTACTTAAAAAATGAAATACGTAAACCTTGATATAAACCTCTGTATAGCTGCACCGCAAGCTAATTTCGTAGCCTGCCACTAATTGTTATGATTGCTATCTAATATCTATAATGCATTGACCGTCAAACCGTAATGCGATGATCAAATTTTTAACAAAATAATGTACCTTTTGCAAGTCGAACGTCATGAATGTCGGATCCTGATTTCTGCAAAGGAGGTCGCAGTAAGCTGCTGAATACACTCCGCAGTCTTTGCCGTTTCTCTGTTTTTGCACCATAGGCGTATAGAGTTTGACTTCTTCAAATGCAGGGGGAAGCTGAATGATTGAAGCAATCGCCTGCTTCATAAACGTCGTGACAGACATCATGAGGCTGTCGAAGATATTCACATAATTTTCCGGCCCGGTGTGAACGTTGGTAACGGTGACCCAATGGTTTCCCCCTCTATTAAGAATTTGAATTTTCCGCAAATCAGATTTATCGGGATTAAACCATTTCTGCATAGCGTTCGTCCTCCATTGTTTAATTATATTTCGCGCTCTTTCTTTCTGATCGGCGTCGAGTACCGGTTTCGAGTCCAGCTCAAAGGTGTTGAAATAACCAAGATGAAGAAATCCACCAAGTTTTGGATTTTCGTGTTGCATAATTGCTAGTACAGCGGTACATATGGTATCGTCAATCCATCCTCCGTCCAGTTCCTCTAAAATTCGTCCTCGTTGCCAAAATCCCAAATTTATTCCTTGGCAGGTTGCCCAGTTGCAGTTTTTGGTGAGAGAACAATCTGCCAATGGAAAATACAGATTAATAAGAGCACAGTTTATCATTGCAAGTGGTCAACAGACATTTTTTTAATTATAGAGTTTTAGGTTTTTAGACTATTGATACATCAGAAGTGAACAAAAATATCGCGAAGCATGATCATTTAGAGAAACGCTAATTGTACGTAAGTACTTTAAAATATAGAACTGACCAGGGCCCATTTTCCCCCTCCAAATTGAAAAAACTCATATTTTGTAAAATGGAAGTGTACTATTGTAGTATGCTTAAAAAAATATTTTTAGCTGCCATCGTCAAGGGTACGTGGCCAGACAACAATTAAAAGTTTGCATACTATCACATACTGTGTAGTGTGAAATGCAGTGTAGTACAAGTTATTCGTGATTAATATGTCAACTTTTTCCTGCAACACCGTGGACCTTTTGCAGCTGTTTGCTGTAACGTAATGCACTGCAGTACACATTTTCGAAAACTTTTCATCATCAATTTGTGTTGTAAACCATAAGTTGTGCAAAAAGCATTTTTGCATAAAAGCTGTTTTTTGCAAAAAGCTGTTTTTTCTAAAAAACAGATATCTATGTGTGCTGTACTTCATAACAAATTTTTGAAAATGTGCACACAAGCAGCAATGGCGCGAGCCGACGCTCGTGGGGCTCTTTTACATCATTTCATTCTGTCCTCTCAGTTACGCGTTGGATTCTATACTAATATAATATATAGACAGATTACGTCTGCCATATGTTACATTAGGCTTGCCCGTTTCAACCGTGCAGCGCCTACGTAATACACCTCTCACGCTGCGTATTTCTTGCAAAGTAGTGTTCCTGTTGTGCGACCGATCGTGCAGTTCCGTAGTATGTATAATAAATTCAAAATATTGATAAAAATGAGAAAAACACAGATTAGTTACTGGAACAAAATAACATCATTGGCTTAACTTGCCTGTAGCCAGATCTCTATATTTAACTTTCGGGTACTGTGCTCATATGCATTACGTATGCATTACGTAGACGGAATTTGATTGTTAGCTCTCTATGGACATTCCGTGTTCGAATAATCACAGCATACCTAGATACAACACATCTGTCTCATATCTATCTAGTATCTAGATACACCATACCTACCACAACGTATCTAGAATACAGCATACCGGTATCTAGCCAGAAAATTTCGCACCCTCGAATGAAAACGAGAATGACAACTTCCTCTCCAGGAATATTTCATTCATATTCTGTCTGCATTTGCAGAGTACTTCAATTATTTTTTTAGGCAATTTAAAATATTCGGCGAATACGGGAAGATCTCGTGAAAATGCCTGCTAGTTATATCTTTTTGTTAGGATTTAAAATTAAACATGAACAAGATCGAAACAAGAATAACACGACAATCTTGCAAAAACGAGCTTAATGAATTACGCTTACCGCCAATATCAATACCAAAGCCTGCTGCCTTTTGATACCAATGTTGAATAACCGTCCACTCTATCATGCCATGAACTGTTGCTCCCAGGTTCACTAAAGTGCGAAGAAGCTTTCGCCAACCGCGGTCATCTGTTGGATAGACGATATCTGTGCGTAAGTCTGCCATTCCCAGCATCCCTCTACTTTCTGTACTAGTTGAATTATCTGTCGCTATCGCTGTCACTTGCGCAATCGCGTCCGCGGAAAAGTATTTTGAAAGCTGCTTTATAGCTCCGATGACCTTGGAATCTTTATTTTGGTTCGCCAAATTGAGAGAATTTGCTTCCTCCGGAACTCTTTGACTTGCAGGCGAGCGCTCTTCAACATCAGATGCCAGTGGTAGATTTTCAGAGCCGGCATCACAGGTTTGCTGGTCAGGTGTATCTTCATTCATCTATAATAAAGTTGTTTTCAATAACTAAGTTGTTCTTAACTGGTTAGTTAATTAACAAAGATCCAAGTTCAATAAAGCCACCAGCTTAATTTTCTGCACCGAAGCAACTTTTTCGAAGCGGGTCTTTTTGGTTTTCTTGCCAGGAGTGTTAAACTGCAGTTTCCGTTTCCCTCCTTTTGGTCGCCCTGGTGGCTGCGTTGCCATGTCCACTAGTTTGAATGGCAATTCTTTATTCGGATCCAAAGATCCAAAGTTGTTTGATGTCTCCCCAACGTCTGTTCTCAAATTTCTGCTCGGCGATGTGCCTGCAAAGTACATGTAGTCCGTAAAATGTTAAAACGGCATTTGTTACTTTAGTAAGCCCAAAAAACAGCTTGCTTCAAACGAATAGAGTATGGCAGCGCAGAATTTTAGGAAAGCAGTTTTTTGGTCACCTCCGGACACTTAGAGAAACCTAGAGTAGAGTGAAACTTTAACGAGCCACTCTAGTGGTAAAAGGTGTTCTACGTGAACGTGAACTCTACGTGACTGTGTAACCGAGTATTCATTGATTCGAGCCCTGGATTACAAGAAACGCGTAGGCGAAGCCGCATCTGCTTCTTCTAAGCTAACGCTAACGCTAGCTAGCTTCTAGGATCAAGCTAACGCTGATTTCCAGTGTACGGAGCTCGTTAGTGAACAAGCTACCACTACTGTCCAATGCACAGAGTCCGTTAGGTGGACGAGTGACCGAACTAACGCTGCTGTCCAGTGTAACGATTGACCGAGCTACCACAACAGCCCAGTGCAGACAGTCCGCCAGGTTAACGATTGACCGAGCTACCACTACTTTTCTGTTGACCGAGCCCACTAGGTGAGCTAGGTACCGAGCTTTCACTTTTTTCTAGTGGACAGAGCTCATTAGGTGAGCGAGTGACCGAGCTGCCATTACTGAGAAGCATCAGGTTGGGGGTTCAGAGAACCATGGATTTAATACTGATTTGAGAGAATCTGTATTATTATATAAAACAGGTGTTTGTGCGCTATGGCGATGTACCGATCATATTACTACGAAATATAGAGGTGATACCAATAAGTAAATATTTAATCAAAATCAAATAAAGTGGCCGTGAATCACAAGAAACGCGGAAGCGAAGCAGAGACTGTTTCTTATACTTATATATGAGGCGGTGAGCGATGTACCGACATAGCATTTTTGTAAAATCTGAATATACAGACAAGTTGACCTTTGCTACACTTCGGTCGAAATTTACTTTACTAAAAATCGAGAGTTTTTAAGCGAAACCAGCTTTTTTCGAAACCAAGTCGTAATATTACCTTTGTTAGGCGTGTGTTCCGTTCCTTCGAACGGGTCGACAGCATCGTGTTCCGGAAACTGGGAAACTGTCGCAATCGGAGGCTCTGGCACTAATTTAATGTTGGTATCAGCAAAGACTGCGTCCTGTGAATCAGTAGTACTTCCGCTATGGCGTTCGGCTGAACTAGGTAACCTCAGGTCGTTAGAAGGACGCTGGTTCGGTGCGAGAACTACCGTTATTGCAATTCGGTCACCAGGAACACCATCCTTAACTGCCTTTTTCAGCTGGTGTAAGAGTTCGAGATATTCACTAAAACGCTTTCCGGCGTAAACTGCTACACCGGAGCTTATTTCTTTTGCGATGTTAAGTGCCAAACCGAAACGAGCTTCGCGGGATAGCGCATGCTTAACGACCGCTTCACCGTCTACAAAATCTTCAATATCCTCGTCATCAAGATGAGAAAGCGCATGTGCTACCAGTGCTGAGCGTAGAAAATCGTGATCCAGTCCCGAGAATGACCGATGCCACCGTCCGATTGCATCGTTAATTTCCACGTACGCACCACACATTGAGTGCCTGATACACATGATGTGCCTGCATGGCAGACCAAAAGTACAGCTGAAGAAGCAGGTACACACCAATCGGTATTCAGGTTCTTTGCGTCTAGCACCGTCCGTTTCATGAGCTTCGCGTTGTATGATATATTTCACATCGGTTAGGGTGTTTGTCAGGGTCCAGTTTTCGTCATCCACTTCTTGAACATTAAAATGGTTCATTTCGCTTCGCAACTTCTTCAGCTGAATGTAGAGAAGGCGAACAGCGCTCTCGGTTAGAAGTTTTCCAGCACGCTCCAGTGCACTGCCGAACTCCGCACAATTGACGTATGTAGTCTTGGAAATGTTTAAAAATTCGGAGTGCTGCGACGTCGCATCAGCCATTACCAAAAATTTAATAAGCGTTGAGACAGCCTCGCTGGTCCTCATGTTAGTCCGCTGGACAGATCTGTGAGAGATTTAGAATTTTGAAAATTTTATGGTGATGATGTGCCTATATTTCGTGAATGTTGACGGGTCAATCAACATAACTTAATAACAGTAATTGAATACACTTGGATACAAAATTTTGAATAGTAATATAGTAATTGAATACAAAATTTTGGATAGTAATTGAATACAAAATTTTTAGTTTCTTTATGGTGGGTACAGTCCAAAGACAATACGAATGCAAGACAGTTTCGCTTCCTTCAGACTATGGCACAGCTTACGAATTGCCCGATGATTGCTGTTGGAAAACCATCCGATTTTGTGATCATAACTGGCATCACTACTCGAATGGCGGCCCAACACTGAATCGGGAGCTAAACAGGCAGAAGAATATGGGTTGACCTTTAGTGGTTTTTTACATTTCACTAATTCCCCGTATAGGTTAGCAAACGCAAAAGAACAGAACAGACAAAAATTATTGTTACCTTTCGCATTTACAACGCTACCGCTATATCAACTTGACGTCCCTTTGTGGATGTCTGCTCTTATGCCGCCATAATAATAAAAGTGATTATAATAATATGACAGACCACATCTGTCGTATGTCAGATATGGCTTCATCCGTGCCGCGCTTACGGGAGAAAAGCCGAAATCTTAATAATAAATGTTCGCTTAAGCTTCACTTCACGTGCACACTTTTGACTAAATGATACCAAGGATTTTAAAAAAGATTGCAGTTATTCTCACCTGAAAAGCAGTTTAATCGCGCGATTGAGAGCCTCCACCCGGTTCGTGGTGTTGTTTCCTAGGGCGCGCACTGTTTTCCTCGTGTATGATGCCCACATATCCACACAAGGAAACCAGTTACGAGCGCAGTACTCATAAAACTGTTCCGAGCAAACTTTTCCGAATTTCTGGAGGCGAACGTGATATTCGTCTATCGAATTCGAGTACAGCAGAGATTGAAATCCAGCAAACATCAGCTTTTTGCGCTCCACGCTCTCGCCTGAAGCAGCCACCTCTAGCTTGATGCTTTTTAGCACGTGAAACCAGCACAATAACACAACGGCGGTCGGGAGTTCCAGTCTCAGTGCAGCCATTTCTTTGCGATCTTTGTCTATAAATACCGTAGAAATCCGAGCAAGATTTTCGACAGTGGACGTTTCCTTGAACAGTCTAAGGAACTTTCTAATGAAATCGCTGCTGTCCTTGGTAACAAATCCAACGGCTACTGGTCTGGTATAGCCGTTGTTATCCTGTGCAGCTAACACGTAAAGGGGATACCGTTCTGCTGTCACATTATATGTTCCATCCATAAACAAAACTTCAGGGAACCTATCAGATGCAACCACAAAGCACTGCGTTATTAATACCGATACTGCAGTTAATAAGTATTTCTAGTATTTATTTAGGGCATGGTTTTTTTGGCACTCTTATACCAGCGTTTACCATGTTTTGTCTATTTTTATAGCATTGCATCCGTTGAGCAGAACGCCTATAACAGAAACCTGTGACCAATGTCAGTTGCCCAGTACCTCTTAGAAACTTAAATTTTTCTTTCGTAGTGAAGATGTAAACGGATAATTTTTTCCGCCTTTCTACCAAGCACAAATTATGTATGTATGTATGTATTTATGTATGTATATTATGTATGTATGTATTTCTACCGAAGCAAAGCAAACGCCATGTTTGTTCAAAGAAACAGGAATTTGTGTTTGTCGGTCAACATCAAGTCTCCCGTTTAACATTATCCAATCCCTTTAGCAAAGAAAACTACCACTCAAAAGACGGCTTTGATTAAAAAGCTGTGGCTGGCGCTCCATTTTCATTAAATATATCGAAGATAATTTATCTAGTTAATTATTGTCCGGAACGCGGTGTTCGACAGCTTATTACGAATATCACAAACAGGAAATGCAATAGTTTGCTGCATCTCTACGTATGATTCTGTTTTGTCGCTTCGCTTCGGTCTTTTAGCGCTAGCCAACAGCGGTACACTTCCCTTGTACAAGCATTTTCACTCCAAGTTATAGACTCATAAAGGACCTTAGTTTTCAACATACCTAGCAAACGTATCCTTCATTTTGCTGGTTACTAGAACAAGTACTTCGAGGTCGCCTTTAGCGTTTGAGGAGAATTTGACCTCCAGCCCAGGGTCAGTCTGCTTCGCGCTCTGAAGTCCTTGCTGCAAGATCTCTTCCTGCGACTTTGCACCTCGAATTTTCACCTTGTCCTGAGTGCGAATATTGTGAATATCTTTCGGGCGCACTTCCTTCCCCGTATTCTGTTTCATTGAAGCAACAATTGCGCTAACACCAGTTCCCATGCGCAATAGCTCTTTGACTTTCTCGCGATCTGTTGCTGCCAGTCTTCGGACAGAAGGATAATGGGAATACACTGCCTCTAACAGTTCATGGTTGTGATACAGACTGCTCTGCGTGCAGTGTATACAGTTTTCCTTTTTGTTGTAATAAAAAACAAGTCTTGCAGGACACTCTTTTCTGAAGGTGTTTTGAACCGGACGAACTTCTGTCGCTTTCCGTTTTCCTGTTCTTTTTCCATGAATACACAGCAACTCCAATCGGAGATATTGGCCTGGCGCATCAGAGCGAAACTTAGTTCTACCCTTCCGGAACACTTGCTTTGTTCGATCGTTGTACCCATCCATAAAAGCCATCTGACTGTCCGTGTTTTCCCATTCCTGTCCTACCGTAATTAACTCCGCTGGCTGAAAACCAGCAAGACTAGGTTCCTCCATTAGAAAATTGTCGTCGAACGCCTGAGATCTTCACATAATAAGCTAGATTATCTCTCGGTAATCCGAAACAGGAATGAGACCAACTTATTGTAAGAAAACTGGACACTTTTGGACTATTTAATTCTGAATTACGTAAATCACTAGAATACGAGCTTTTTGACAATAATTTGTTACAATAAATTTTCGGTGGGTATGTGGTCATTTAGAGCACTGCAGTCACAAGACGCTTAATTACTTTCACAGCGAATATGCCGATAATAGTATGCTGATTCGTTGACGTATATCCGGCCGCCATCTTTACTGAGCTGAAGGCGTACCATTGGGCGGGTTTCTCCAGTAGCCTTTCCAGATGCTCAGCGATAGGTAGGAACGGCCGCCTTTTTTGAGTCGAAATATGTGGGTGGGAAAGGGAAGTGAAGGCATGGTTCAACCGAAACATCGGTGAGTTATACCTTAGCTTCTTCGCACCAAATTTAGATTAGCTTATTTGGGAATGCAGACTGAACTATGCTGTCTGTGTTGAGTTAATATGTATTAATATTTGTTTCGTTTTATTTTGCACGGCGAGTGTGATATTCTAAAGTCGCAGCAGTTTTGCTGACCTCTGCGACGGTACTGGTTTTGCTGCGCGGCATATAACAGATAACCTTTGATTCTGCTCTGTTGCTGCACAAATCGATATTTTTTACTGCTTTCAAACTCTTTTCAAAAGGATACTTTATGAAGTTGTACTGCGTCATGCTGGTTTAACGTGACCTTTAATCCAAAAAAAACAATCGATAAATATCTGGGCTTTACTATTTTAATATGCACAAATATATACTTGACCTTTAACTTCAAAATAAGTGACTATTTTACTTAAATTAAGGAATCGGCAGGGCACTACTTCGAGTGATATTCGCATATGTCGGTGTGACCGACAGGATTTCAAGAGCGTGACCGACGCTGCATAATATTAATCACTGTGTCTGCAAACTCCGAACTCTGAACACTCCTCGTTACGATCTTAATTGCATAAGCTTGTTTGGCAGTTTCACAAATTCATCCTGATAGTATCGAAGAGTGAAAAGAACTAAAGGTCAGCATTCTCTGGCCGAGTTACGGCGGACGTCTGTTTGCCGTTTCTGTTTCGCTTTTGTTGGGTTGACGTAAACTGATTTTTGTCACGCTGACATACTGTAATATAATTTTTGACAGGCTGATGTAAACACATGGTTGGACAATCGCCTTGAAATCAGCGTGTATCACGAAACAATAGCAGGAAATAAATAAGTTCTTTTCTCACCATCCGTTCAAATAAGTCATAGCGCTTTACACCGCAAAATTAGCCGGCAAAACGTCCAGTTTTTGATAGTATGAGATTGCTGGTTGATCGGACAGTTTTAGCACGTACACAGTGCTTTAAATACAGTATTCTTTTAGCAACGTGACGGATGGCATTACTTAGGAAATACAGCAGTAAGAATAGGTTGCGGTAAAAAATGTGGTCATCAGCCGTGAGTATACGACTATACGTAGACGTCCACTTTCCACTATTTGGGCATTCGGTCACCAAGTGCACAAATGGGTGGTGGTCGTTGCTAGCAAGTGCACACAATCACCAGTATATATTTCCACCGTTGGTAACTCGTGGTGTCCGTCTGTTTGCCACCCCCACCATTATGTGGTGCTCGCGTTCCGATTTTCTCCGGGCTATCAACATCTTTATCAAAATTTAATAGGCTGGGCTGGTCGAAGGGCGTGGACGGTAAGCAAACGGCTTCCACAACCCGGGCAACAATATCAGCATGTGTAACGATAAGTTGCTCTTCCAGTGGGCCTTTCTACTTTAAAAAAAAACATAAAAAGGGGGTAAATTAATCACTTCGTATGATTAGGTCCTGATACGCTGCGCTTGTGCACTGCCCGAAAAAAACTCGAGTGCGCTTTGTCAGTAGAATTTTACCTTGCGATGAGTTAAACACGTGCACATACCCATCGCCCGAACCAGAACTACGGGGAAAGAAGAAAACTCCCGTTGAGACCTCGCACCCGTTCTCAGGCACCCGGCTACAGGCATGCTGCGGCAAAATAGCTATGGGCTATTTGAACGCAGTGGATGGCAAAACAGTACAAGGTTATTTCGCCGCCCACACTGCGGCAAAATAGTAAAAGGTTATTTGAGCGCACTGTGCGGCAAAATAGCAAAAGGCTATTTTGACGCACTGCAGAAAAATGCGGTAAAAAAGCCATAGCCTAAAGTTTTACAAAAAAGTTATTCGGAGTTCGCAAAAACAAAAGCTTTAGTGTATGTATTCCATTTTTGACACCATGTACTGGACCATTTCCCTTAAGTAAGACTACCATTTCAAAATACTTTTGCGACTGCTGTACAGATACGGAGTACTGCAACAACATACAGGGTACTTTGGTTGTTTTCTTATGTTCAAAATTTAACCGTGAAGTGGTGTGTCAGCGCATGCGATTACTGTTATTCGGGTGGCTATTGCCCAGTAAATTTTGCTGAGCGCTAGTGCACTACAATGATTCTGCAATGAAAGTTTCCCCCCTAATACGGTGCGCTTGCAGGAGAAATGCCAATACGGTTATCAAAGCCAGGAGGATGAGGAATTAGCCCAAACATTGCATGATATGCTGGTGTTGCCTACTGAGTCATCTGCGCGGAGACCTCACAATTGTAAATTCGCCGTAGAAAAGGCTTATCCTGATGGTATTTCGCTGGCTGATCCGGTGTGGGAGATGCGCGACCCAACCCCAGATATTCATGCATTGTTCAGAAAGTTCGATGCGGACTACTTTTGGAATACTCTCTGGAAGGTGAAAGTGAAGTGGACCAACAGACTGATGCGGTAAGTTTCAATCAGGCCACTGGCACCTGATTACTGCCTTCATTGTCAATTGCAGTATGAAGTTTCGCTACTGTAATAAAAGTTCTGACTCCGGTTAGACTACAAGGTGAGTGTTCTAAGCTGAGCGCTTGTGATGGGAAAAGAGCGCTTTCAACATAGAACTGCCCCGGACACTGGCAAGTGGCACATGCAATACACACGTTGTAAAAGCAGTTTTCCTGTACCTGTACTGGCTGTACACATTCTGTGGTATACTTGTGAGCCACTACAATGGCTCGCACAGGTATTCATACTGAGCAGGGCAAGAACGGACCAGAACGTGGTCTATGTTGATCGGGCGGCTATTGTATTGGAACTCCAACCAGATTCTGGTTGGAGGGTGTAATTAGCTCTTATAAAATATTAATGCTACATAGAGGATCCCATCTGTGTTATCCTCTACGAGAAACGAGCCGAGCAGCTTTTATGTAGAAGTGTATTTTGAGAGAAGTTTCACTGCACAGTACAAACCTAATTGTCAGTAGCCACAACTTCCTCAAAATTCAAAATCAGACATGTCTTCTGTTACGAGTACCCAACACCTTATGCAAAATGTTTCCTGTACTTCGATTTTTCGCAAAAATTGGCCATTGAGCTTCCGTGTGAAGTGTTGCATGGTGGACCGTTGATCGAAGTGCTCATGACGTTTATACTCCACTGGAGTGTATACTGATATATCTGGTTGCTACCGACAAAGTGCACAGCTGACATGATCATGGTTAATAATGCACCCGCGACCAGCTGTCCAACATATAAAGCAAAAGCGACCTATTGTTGAGAAATGTCGAAGCATCTGTCTTTTATTTGCTTTCTTATTACAGATATGCTGGGGTTTTTGGGAGACGAGAATGCTTGATAGCGCTCAGTTTACCACTACTGAAGTTCCGTCCGCGCAAAGATCTCGTTGCTACTCTGCTGCACGAGATGATTCATGCTTACCTTTTCGTAACAAACAACCAGGATAATGACGACTGGCACGGTTACAATTTCCGCGAGCAGATGTTTCGCGTTAACAAGTTATCGGGTGCTAACATTACGGTCAGCCACCGTTACCTTCTTGAAATGGAATACTTCCGTCAGCATATATGGCGCTGCAATGGTCCTTGCCAGTTCTGCAAGCCGCATTTCGGGTATTTCCGGCGTACACGTAATCAGCCGCCTGGCCCGGCTGACTACTGGTGGGTCTCTCACGCTAAAATCTGCAACGGACTGTTCATCGAAATCAAAGAACCCCAAATGTGTACCAGCAGAAAACGAAAAACTCCAGATGTCGATGAATACAACGAGTACGGCGAACAATGTGGAATTTTTGGACCTCCACCAGGTAAACGTTGGCTACCAGGACAACTGAGAGTTTTGGTAACCCTACCTTGCGATCGTCCACTGGGTGAGCAGTACCCAAGTTTTTTAAGCATTAGCGCCTGAACTGGAAGTATCGAAATCATATCACACAGCTGTAGCACATTTGCCGCTTAGTACGAGTAGGTTTGGTGATTCGACTTTAGGACTACGAAAATTCGTCTAACGTTTCGAAGTCGAGCAAGCACGATGTCGGCCCCTTAATAAGGCGAGTTAATTTGTTGCGACACGAAATTTTTTTCGTAAGGTTTTGGAAATGTTTAAGCCTTCGTATATTTCTTAATTTTCATCCCTTCGTGACGTTCGACGCATTAAAGTCGACCTATGACGGTTGACGCAGTAACGAATAAAGCAAGCCGGCTAGCGAACGAATATTTTCTGAAAGTTTTGTGCCATATGTTTGTGACTTCCAGTATGCGAAACGAATTTTGCAGGTGTAGGATTACCACCGGTCGGTGTCTCAGCCTGTAAACCAACACAGTTTGGCCTGTCGGTCAATGGAACTCCATCTTCCGGCTTCCCGGGTTATGGACAACCACCATCGGCTGGTAGGATGAATGCAACACCGACGGGTGCTCCTAAATATGGGCCCAACCCTAAGCAGCCGGTATACGGACCGTTTTCGGGGGCTGCTCCTTCTTATAGACCTACAACGTCTGGCGTGCCGGTCAACGGGTCCTCACCAAGGGCTGTTTCTGGTAATGGGCCATCATTGAACGGCCGGCCAGGATGTAGACCCCAATCGTTCGGCTGGCCAAGCCGGCCGGGTTATCGACCCAAACCGGCGGCTGTTTTTCGTTATGGACCACCATCGTCCGCTCAGCCGGGATACAGACCACCGCCTTCCGGCCTGCCGGGATATGGACCCCCATCGTCGTCGAGTTTGGTGTACGGGTCAACCCCGTCAGGGTCCAGACCGACCAACCGGCCGGTTTACACACCACAATTTTCGGATGTTCCGCGATCTGGACCACCCCCGCGAGCTGTTCGTGTTTATGGGGCCACCGTCCGCGTGACCATTTTGTTGGCCACCGCCTTCGGTTGCCCCGGTTTATGAAACTGCAGTCTCTGGTATGTCGGAATAAGGACACCCTCCGCCGTGTGGCATGGCGATACATTCCCAATCACCACAGAGTGTTCCGCAGCAAGTGCTGACTTTGTCGGGTATGCCGACGTATGGAACACCTATGTGCTGTAGTCCGGTGCATGAACTACTACCGTGCGGCATGCCAGTCTGCGTACTTCGTTGATGTACTAAAATCATAGCAACGCCACCACCCGCATCTTACTGTTCGAGCCATATTGTAAAGAAATCGGATTTGCATCCTGTTTATTCCCGGTAATTTGATCAGGCCATGCACTGTAATTGTTAGACGCGCTTTTTTGTTGCCATGGGAAGCCTTATTAGCATACTTCGCTTTGACCGATATTCGTACGGTTCCACAGTACGACTCAGTATTTCTCACACTCACCAAACACTTTTGCCCGTGTTGGTCTGCGAGTCTGACACTCGGGCATTTCAGTCGGCGCATTCCAGCCCACGTGACTCATAGACATTTTAGTTACCTATCCTGTTCAAGTAGTCACCGGCTAAAGCGGCTGTGTACTCGGCCGAGTGTTAAAAATATTGATCCATACAGTGCAAATGTTCGAAATAATAACTAAAATGCAGTCGAAGCCATAAACTCGGCTTTCTTTATACTTTACAATATCGTGTTTTACATTTTCTCTTGCTATGTTAAATCTTAATTTTGCTATGTTAAATCTTAATTTCTCAATTTCTTGCTATGTTAATCATCAATGTCTGTTATGCAAATGCTGTCGTAATTGTTTAGACAGATAAACAGCACGTCACAGTGCGCTCGTTAATTCTTCGTATATGAACGTAACAGCATTTTTGAAAGTTTGAACTTTGAAATACTAATGTCAGTGCAGTATATCCGAGAAAAGAGGAAATACACCGTTTCAGCAGTTTCCTGGGAAAGCCATGAAGCGGATATGACGATAGCAACTGAAACGATATCTTATCAGAGTGGCTTAAAATAAATTTATGAGCAAATTTGCTTTTAACGAGAGTACTGCTCCCATAATGCGAACAACTGAACGTAGCGGTGTAAAAGCTCACAGCGCTTTCTGCAGTTCTACAGTCAACGTGCAGTGCATCAGCAAACCTATTATTCCGTGTCCGCGAAATTTTTGCTTGTTGATATCAGCAGCAGTTGGTGGGTACTCACTACTCACTACATGGCTCATACAAGACACACCATGATTGCCACCCTATTGGATGACATCCGACAGCGCTCTGAAATGCTCAGGGAACAAATGTTACTCATCGAAAGGTTAAAACAAAAGATACGGAACAAAATAGATGTCATAGTATTTGTTGCATGTGACGGTTCTGGATTTCGTAATTTCTTGATATTCGATCCCATGAATGACTCTGTACATGTTCAAGATGTGCTCAGCGAACCGCAATCCTCATGTTTGATGTTTCGGAATTATCGCCAGTTAACTGCCACCGCGACCAAACTTTTCTTCGTAGTGGAGACTCTTGACAGCGATGTTCGCAAGGTAAAATTCCGTTTCTGGTGTGTGGACGAAAAAAATGGGATGAACTTGAAATAGTTCCTGCCTTGAATCTACACGATTGCTCAAGAATAGTAGCGATAGAAAACAAGGTTTATTTTTGGGACGCTGCCGGAATTTTTTCGGAACTGAATATTTCTACTGGAAGCATTGCCTCACTGAAAGAAGTTCCTGGGAGGTAACGCAACAGGTTTATACCTATAAAATTTTTCCTTCGATAATACATACAGATGACTGTTTTTTATAGCAATATACCGACAGAAGCAGAGGCAAAGTGCGGTGAGCAGATATTTTATGCGACGCAGAACAGCGTGTACCAGTATGATACGGCGATTCAAGAATGGAGAACCCTGCCAATTATGCCTTACAAGCGTGTGAATTTTGCCATGGCTGTGCTTAACGGGTACATATATATCCTGGGCGGAAAAGTGGAGGAAAATTCGCGGTTAGTTCCAACAGCGGGATGTATTCGCGTCAAGATTGGTAAGCATATTTGGGAGGAGATACAGCCACTCACTCAGCCGAGATTTCAGCATGCTGCTTGCATTATGATGGACCGAATATACGTCTGCGGCGGCAAAGATGCTAAAGAAAGCCACGCTCTAACGTTGGAGTTTTACGGTACTAAAAGCAGTACAGGATGGTCGACTGTCAACTTGCCGCAACAAGATTGTGATCTGGTATCGGCCTGGGCGGCTGAGGTCACGGGGGCGCACGCAATAATAACCGCGGTTTCGGCTAATTTTAGTGGTATTCCTGCCATTGCCGTCTGAACGAACAGCGGAGCGTCATGTCAGGTGTTTCATAACCATCGCAGATGTGACGACTGATGCAGAAACAAATATTTAAAATTCGGTGCTGGGTAGTTTGTTCAATTGTAAAGTGCATTAATTTGTTAAGTATTACTGTGTATTGTGCAATGTACTTCCTGTAATTCAGGAGTTTGTAAAGGTAAACTAAACCGACTATTTGATAATATTCAACAGTTTGTAAATTTTGTATAGTGATGAACACCTAGCCAGTAATGCGGAAAATGAATGGGCTTTTTCTTTGTTAGCTGTACGGTTTATATAACTTTTCTGTGTGGATAATACTGCTACTTCCAGCTATCGCCGAAAAAATCTTTGCACAAAAAATTTTGCGGTTTAAGCTTTAGATCTTCCATGTAATTGTCTCTGTGTAAAGGACCACAAGGAAAGCATTTCTTGTTTTTTACAGTTTTCCTGTTTTTATCTGTCTATGTTTCTGTGACCTGGCAATGAATAATTACAATGTATCGCAGAACATGCTTTTATATTTTTTCTTCGCTGGTTGCGAATTCTGTTGGAGCAACACGACTGAAGTATTCTGTAAATAAAATGCGTTCCTCTCGTGTTAATCTTTCGCGCAAAGTCAACATTCGCACAACTGGCTACACCTTCGACCAGCTTGCACACAACATAACAGTTTCCAACCGCAACTGTTGAGTCACCCAAGATTAAAGAGGTATGGGACAGGGCGCAGCCTGTGATAACGTGTCCAGCAGAAAAGCGGGTGTGCGGTATGAGGCACTCAGGCATCTAACGCCGCTATTTCACGAACGATGAATCCGTCTGAGGGTTGAGAGTCGTCATTGACTCGCTTGCTTAGAAACAATAGTACTGTACATGTTACACGTAATAAATAAATTTAGGAAAACTCATATAAAGAGTTTTCTGATTAATTCGCTCGACCAAACCGGTACAGCAGTGCAAATTATCAAAATGCAACGCCGGCAGCGCAGGTTACCGACCTAACATAAGAGTCTTCATGACGTCATTGTAACGGTTGTGCTAGTAGCACAACCGTTATATAAATACCTCGTTGTTACAAATTACAGCGTAAATTACGGCATCCGGATTGAACTGCGGCTACGTATTGAGTATTCATGTTGCTGCTTCGCTGTTCAACTCCTCAAGTCCCTAAAGTTCGCTAAAAGCTGTGTGACCAAGTAATGCATGGGAACTCGCTTAAAGCAGGAAACCGCAGCGTCACTGGAATTTCCCGCAAATTCCGCAATGCAGTGCACAAGTGAGTACAACTACAAAGTGATGCGTTCACGCGTGCGCACAAATGAGCCATGAACAAGCCTGCGCGCACAGCACAATACGATAAGGTATTGATATCGCGCTATTGAAGGTTGTCACAAAACGTTGTTGCACTACTGACAGTTGTAGTGTTATCGTAACCTGATAAACGTAACTACATGGTCAATTATCAACATACTGCAATCAAGAAGTGGAAGCCACTGATGCCATTCATAAGTCTAGAATTCAACTTCTGATTGCGTTCGTGGGTCTGTCGTCGGCTGTATACGTTATACGCCGACTAGCAGAATTACAGAAGTAATAAATTGTTTAATTTGTATTTTTGGAACCTTTGTCTTTATGTGAGAACCAATTCTTAAGAAGTATCTGCATTGCTTAATAATTGTGCAACCCTTGTATCGGAAATGGGAAACAGTGTTTCCAGCAATAACGGTGCGCTCGAAATAATGGGCAGCGATTTGCAGTACAAATATTCATCTGCCGATTTCATTGGCCAGGGAGCATTTGGAACTGTTCACAAAGCTAAAATTTTGAAGCAAGTAAAGGATCCTTATACGCGAGAAAAAATTACTCATGTGGCTGTCAAGGTGATACGCGTCAATGCTAACCCAGGAGATGTTGTTGATAAAGAGAATTGGACGAAATCCTTGAACAGGTTGAGAATGCTCACTGAACTGAAGACGAAAATCTTGTGCTGTATCAGAAGATTTCAATCTTCAAAGCCTCTGGCGGTGCGACAGTCGAACTTGCAATGCATTATTATAAGAGTAAGACAAAATCCCTTTGATGTTTCTTTAGTAATTATGAAGCTTCAAACAAACTCCAGATCTGCAGCAATTTTTTAGGTGACCTTGCTGTATTTTTGAAGGAAGCCTGGAAAACTGATACCTTGCTACGCAGCTATCAAAAAGTTCTGCGATTCGGAGAGCATATGACCCGAGGACTTGAATTCCTGCATCAAAAAAGTCTGATACACAGTGATTTAAAGCCTGAAAATATTCTTGTGAAGACTGGACCACTGGACCGCGAGATTCTACTAATCGGCGACTTAGACGACCTGGTGAAAATGCAAAACAATATAACTTGCTCTGGGATATTTCTCGGCTACGTGGTACAACACGATACATGTCACCGGAAATGCTGAGACAATTTGCTCTAATTGAGACAGATGACCCAGGACGGAAAACGGACATTTGGAGCCTTGGCTGCATAATTCTGGAAATTGCTGAGTGCTATTATCGCATAAAAGAAAAACGACTGGTGAACGGCGGTAAAACTGTAGATTCTGGATATGATGTTCTGTCCAGTTCCCGGTATGCAACCCTGATCATGGACGGGTATGCGCCCTTCGTGAGCGACGAGATTGAAGAACATTTAAAGGAAAGTATCCGAAAGTGTTTGAATCGCAGCGCCACAATTCGTATATCTGCCGCAGTGCTTTTGCTTGAAATACTGATCGCCATCCGGGCAGATGAAGATATTCCGACCGTGTTCTTTCAAAAGACTGGCAGTAGCATTCAGTATCACTACACCAGCGCAGACTTTATTGGAAGAGGAACGTTTGGCGCTGCTTATAAAGCCAAAATTATGAACGCTGATTCCCAAAAAGGACCACAGGCTGCGGCCGTTAAAGTACTGTACCTTGGAAGTACTTCCGGAGCTGCTGCCGATCAGGGAGATTGGATGACCGTTGTGAGAAAACTGAAACGTCTCACTGAATTGGCGCACGAGCATCTTATAATTTACCACAAGGCTTCAATTAATAAACTCTACAGCGGAGTGATCGTTGAGCTGGTGATGAATTATTATAAAGGTGACACAGATTAGCGGTAACATTTGTGGAGTTACTTGTCGCAAGAATTTCATTAATAACAAGTCGGTTTTTAGGCGATCTTGCTTCGCTTTTAAGGGAAGGAGAGAAAGAGGAGGAGTCCTGGAACAATAAAAGAAAAATAATTCAGTTTGCAAAAGATATGACTCACGGACTGAGATTCTTGCATCAGAATGGGATAATACATGGAAATCTGAAGCCTGAAAACGTGCTGCTAATCCTTTCGAAAAATGGCAGCGAGAAGCTGGTCTTAAGTGATTTTGACGATCTGGTACAAAGACAAGAAAGTGTCTTGTGCTCTGCAGACATTTCCCAGATACGCGGAACAACGCGCGGCACATGTCACCAGAAATGCTCAGAAAGTTTTCGCTATCAGGAACAGAACCGCCAGGACCAAAAACGGATATAGGCTGCATAATGCTTCAGATGGCCGAAAGCTTCGGCCTAGCACCCAAAAGACGACTCGTAAGAAAGGAAAGCTTTTTAAATGGTGGAAGTGATCTTACCAATTACCAATACGCCACCCTAATCCACGACGGCTATGCTCCATTTGTGAGCGACGATATTGATGAACATCTGGCGGACACCATCCGAAGGTGCCTGGATGTAATTAGAGAAAACTCGATTATCCGCTAACGATTTACTGTCTAAGATGCAAACGAAGTACGGCATTGTATTTTTTGCGTGCGACGAATATAAATTTCGAAATTTTTTTATTTTTGATCCATTGACTGAATCCATACATATTAAAGACGCGTTCTGCGAACTGGAGTGCGCAGGTTTGCTGCCTGAGTATCATCGACAGATTTCAGTAATCGGAACTAACATTTTGGTCCCTGAACGGATAATTGATGCTGGCATAACAAAAATAAAGTTCCATCTCTGGAGTGTTAACCAAGGGGCGTGGAGTTTACTGGAAGTGAATACTGCCGTGAAAATGTATTATGATTCAAGCTGTATCGCGCTAGAAGACAAGATTTATTTTTGGGGCGATCCCGGCTCTTTTACTGAAATCAACATGTCTACTCATAACATCCGAAATCCAAAGAAAATGCCCAGGTATAACAGTGGTTAAGTTTTTGTTTTTTCGTGAATGCAAGCCAGACTTGGGAGGTCTGCGATAGAAACCTTGCTTTTTTAGGGAGCATTCTGACTAGCTTAACAGTGGCCCTATATGGTAGTCAGATATTTTATGGCACATCCGAAAGTGTGTTCCAGTACGATACGATGATCGATGACTGGGAGTCCTTGCCAATGCTGCCAAGAAGTCGCCACAGTTTTGCAATGTCTGTAGTCAACGGAGACGTATATATAACCGGCGGGGACTTTTGGGGTACATCGGGTGTCACAAGTAGCTGTATTAGTCTGAAGGTGGGTACTGGTTCTTGGGAAGAGATTCAACCGCTGCAGCAGGGCCCGCGCTGAACCTTGGATTCGGAGTTGGATTACTCAAACTTGGATTCGGATTGGATTGATCAAACTTGGGTTCGGATTACTCAAACTTGGGCTTGGACCTCTTAACTTGAATACAAAAGCTGGATTACTTAATTTGGTTTACGTAACTTGAATTGCTAAACTTGGACCACATCTTTTTGGGCATGAATTACGTTTTTTTGCATCGTTTTCTCGTGTTTATTCTTTTCTTTTTCTCATGGTATTCTTAGGTTTCTTAGGTTTTCTTAGGTTTCTTAGAGGAAATCTAAGAAACCTAAGAAAACGTAAAAAAACCTAAGAAACCTAAGAAACCTAAGAATACCATGAGAAAAGGAAAACAATAAACACGGGAAAACGGTACAAAAAACGTAATCCAAGCCCAAAAATATGTAATCCAAGTTTATTAATCCAAGTTAAGTAATCCAAATTACGTAATCCAACTTATTGTGACAGGCAAGCACAGAGAGCTCACAGGTGGCTTTATTGTACAAATAAAGTGGAGCAAATACCGCGTGAATGCGGGGAAAAACACAACAAAGGCCAGTGTCTGGCAGAAATCAGCAAGTCAAGTTGCTGCGAGCTAGTTCTAGAGCGTAATGAAATGTAGAGAAAGAAATGTGCTGGCGGCAACGGCGTCACGCTGTCCAGACACATGGAATGTGAGTGCGCAGACTGGACTCGTATCCAACGCGAGCGTATATGCGCTGAGTCATACAGCGAGAGAGAGGAGCGAGAGAGCAAGTATGCTCAGTGAGTGCGCCCGCGGTGTGATCCGCTGGGCGGAGAGTGCAGTGCAGCCACTCACGTACGTACAAGAGAGGGCGAATCAGCATGTGTGCAGTGATACGCATACGCAAAGTGGCGTATCTATCACGCAGGCTGTCGTGCCTCTAACATTATCCAAGTCAAGTAATCCAACTAATGTAATCCAAGTTAAGAGATCCAAGTCCAAGTTTGAGTAATCCAACTCCGAATCCGAATCCAAGGTTCAGCGCGGGCCCTGCAGCAGCCGAGATCCATGCATGCCGCGTGCGTTATTATGGATCGAATATACGTCTGCGGGGGCATACATTGTGCGACAAACAATGCACTGACCATAGAATTTTATGATACCAAGTGCGAAGTGGGATGGACGACCGTCACATTGTCACCAGGCGATACCAGGCTGATAGCGGATTGGGCGACCTTCGTGTCCGATAGAGCTCATAGCGGCCAGCTCTGGAAAGGAAAGTCCGCACGTGCTGTCAAACTACAGGACGATACTCCGGCAGGCATTACTGTTTAAAGAGCGTTAGTTTTTACCACAAGTACTGAGCAAGCGTATACTGCGTAGATTTGAAGATGGTCAAGTAAAAACCACCGAACCAGAAAACCAATGCAAGTTATTTTTTTTAATCTGTTTTTTTATTCGGCACTCAGGGCAGCAGCCAATTCAGATAACAGAGAGGCTTGCGCAGGTAGAAGCTACCCTAACATTACTCAAAATGTAAACAGCAAACACAGCCCGGCATTGCTGGCCCTCCTTGGGGACAAACAGCCACCAACGCACCCCAGTGTTAGTGGGACCGTTTTCAGGATTGAACATTTTGTCTGCCTCATGTCGTCGTCAGCGCATAGTACGGCAGACCAGATTGTATGCCGCATAAATGATCAGACAGCGCTATCGTTAAGACATGATAACAATGTACAGTATTTCTGTATCAACAGTACGCTTACCGTATAAAAGATTAGACTGAAGAAAATAAATTAACTATGCCGGGACATCACGACTCCTTCTCAAAGCTTGACATTTTCACCGGCCACGCGAATGGATTTCAGTGCTGCAATCTGCCAAACGCGCTTCAGTGAAATTCTTGAGCATAGACCGCCTTCTCGAGCATTCTTGGATCAGCCTTGACATGAATCCGATTTATTTTATTGCGTTAAGAGAAATGGCGAACATCGGTTTTAGTGATTCCGGCGCAGTCGAGGAAATCGGCAGCAATATTATGTACCGCTACACAAACATGGACTTTATTGGCAGGGGAACGTTTGGCACAGTTTACAAAGCCAGAATCATCAGCGCTGACAGTGACACTTACACGGAGTCGGATTTTGTCGCCCTGAAAGTGATGCAAATTGGTATAAATTCCGTAATTATTGCCGATCAAAGAAGCTGGATGACAGCCGTGAGAAGATTGAGACAACTTACTGAACTAACACACGAACATCTCGTGGCTTATCACAAAGTTTCCATAACTAAAGCAGCTGGTGGGGTGATTGTTGAGTTGGCAATGGATTATCATGAAGGAGGTACGGATTACCACTTGCTTGTACGCCGCGGTCGCTTAGTAACAAAGTTTAGTTACAGATACTTCCACGTTGCTTTCAGTGACAGAAGCATGATTTTCCAGGTGATCTTGCTTCCTTTTTAAAGGAAGCTAAGAAGGATGAAAAGCTCTTGAATAACTGGGGGAAAGTGATTCGGTTCGCCAAGGAAATAGCCCGAGGAGTGGAATTCTTGCATCGAAATGGCTTCATACACGGCGATTTAAAACCGGCAAATATACTTTTGCACATTTTACATAGCGGCACCGAATGGCTGGTGATTGGTGATCTAGATGATTTGGTGCAAATGGAGGAAAGCGCCACGTGCTCAGCAGACTTCACCCACTTACGTGGCACAACGCGCTACATGTCACCCGAAATGCTGAGAAAGTTTTCCCAATCAGGAACAGAGCCACCAGGAAGGAAAACTGATACGTGGAGTTTAGGTTGTATAATTCTGGACATGGCCGAAACTTGGAAACGTGTAACTACAAGGCGACTCATAAAGAATGGGAAAATTGTCAATGCTGGAGTAGAACTAACCGGGTATGCCGTCCAGATCATTGACGGTTACGTTCCATTTGTGAGTGGCGAATTTGGAGAACTCTTCTCAAGTATCATCCGACAGTGTTTGCGTATAAACACAGCAAGCCGATTATCGGTTAAGGAATTGTTACGCAAACTCCAGAGTAACGTCATCGTTTTTCTTGCATGCCGCGGTTTTGAATTCCGAAGTTTTTTAATATACGACCCATTAGCAGACTCCGTACATGTTCAACAAGTGCCCCATGCGCCGGAGTTTTCCGGGCTGCCGTGCTTCGACTACCGCCAATTATCGGTAAACGGAACAAAAATTTTATTCAAAGAACAGATGCGTGAAAACCGATCCGGAGTACCAAAGGCTAAATTCCATTTATGGAATGTAAACGAAGAGACATGGTGTCAATATGAGCCAATTAATTCCTTGAATATGCACCCAGCAACCAGTCTGGTGGCGGTAGACGACAAGGTTTATTTTTGGGACCGAGACGAAATATTTAGAGAAATAGACATCTCTACTTATCTGACGGGTGTTCCGTATAGAGAATCAGTTGCCTCTGCTGAAAACCCAAATGTACCTTTTTCTAGCTTTCTTCTACCTGCACAAGCAGTAGCAAGGAGCGGTCAGCAGATATTTTATGCCACGATACGCAGCCTGTACCAGTATGACACTGTGACTAAAGAATGGAAATTCCAGTCAAATATGCCGCACCCTTGTCTGGATTTTGCAATGGCTGTGGTCGACAGATGCGTATATATTATCGGCGGAAGGGTTCAAGAAAGATCTGATCATTTTGCCACAACTGCCTGCGTTCGTTTGAATTTGGATACCGGTGCCTGGGAAAAGATCAAACCGCTTCGGCAGCCGAGACTAAATCATGCCGCCTGCGTTATCCTGGATCGGATATACGTGTGCGGTGGCCGGTATACTGAAAAAGAGCACGCCCTTGATCTAGAGATGTACGATACCAAACGTGTATGTGACGCGGAATGGTCAACAGTCACACTGTCCCCAAACGATGCGAATGTATTATCGAACTGGGCGACTGAAAGGAATGAGTCATGGCAAAGGATAACAGCCCTTTCTGTAAACCTGGATGATGATACTTTACCTTTAAACAGCTGAAAAGCTGAAGTAAACCTTACTTAGTAAGTTACTGTATGCTTTGTAAGCGGATATATGTCAAGAGTTTAAAAATAAACAGATGTCAAAATAACTAATGCCAGTTGAATTTCTTTGGTGTTAAATGGATTGGATTCAGAGGGACGCAGGAATCCGCGTATTGCGACACACGACACGCCCCCTTCCCTAGCGATCTCTCTGTTACGGTTATGTTGGTGAACTGGTACAAATTGGGAATTAATGGTAGAACGCTAACATGTGCCACTTGCTGCGTAAAACGTTTTCGGTTTTTGTTGTCTTTGGGATGGCTTGGGCCGTTTCCGGCCATGTTCGGCATAACTGCCCAAAGGAAGTAAATTCCGAGCCAGCCTTTGCTGTTAGCGCATGGCGTGTAGGAACAATCCGTTACTTTTGCGCTGCACAGTCATCGGTGTCGTGATTATCGTTGGTAGTCAAAAAAGGCAGTGCGTAGAACATAACAATTACTATTTGCTCGTGGAAGCATAAACTGCGTACAGCAAAGTTATCTGCTTGCCTATTTCAGACGTAGCGCTGATCACCTGTGACATGCAAAAAAAGTGAATTGTTTTTTCTCTTCTTGTAGTCAAAGTAGACATCCGTATACAGGCTGTTGGCACCCTGTAGACCTATCGGTAGTCAGCTGGGTTTCTTAGGATGTAATTAAACGTGCATTGTTATTTCTTCCATTATTACCTAGACCAGATTTTTCTGCTTTCAAACGCGTAATTAAGCTAGGCCGGTAGTCGGACTCGGTACTGTAGCCATAGTATAATTGTGGCACGCGACTGAACGACGGGGACTACTCTATCAGGACTGCAGCACTCGTTTGCTCTAACTGCTTCTGTTTTCAGAGCTTCTGTTGTTATGAAAACATTCGGCACCAAATAATAGTTTTGCGATTTAGCTGGGAATATCATAAATCAAAGAACAGCTGACATTCTGGTTCTGCCGAAAGTATTTCCGGGGCGTAAAAGGCAGCTTGGGCGAGAAGTAGTCTCCTAACCGGAATGCCTCCCCTTCTGCCTTGTCACCGATGAGGAATGGCTTCTCCTTGAGAAAATGACGAAACCACGCAAAAGCGCTGTCGCAATACAGTCGACGTGCCATCAGGAGGTCATCCAGTGAATCTGAGGCCCCGAGATTGTAAGAAAGATATCGAGCTTCCAGTGCCAAGATCTGCAGGTGTGCTAGATCCGTGAACGTGTACGGCTCCATGGCCTCGATAATGATGTTTCTGAAATAAATCATTCGGAGTTGTGGCATGCGTGAAAAGTCGCGTTGGCGGATGCTGATACCGCCATTAGTGCTTGCGAATATGGTGATGTCCAGACGCAGCAAATAAGGGAAAACGCCCATGTCATACACCATCGCCGTTACGTTGTGGCTCACACATTCCGCAATCCACAGCTCGATGGTTTGATTGCGAATCGGGTGCACAACGTCGTAATGCAGCACGTCGCTGGTATATGCAGAGCGGCATCTGAGCATGGCAGTGACAGCCCGATTAGGACTGATTATACTGACATTTCGATGAATTTCGGTCAGAATATCGGGTTTTTCCCATCCGCATCCGATACTTAGGTAAGTCTTCTGAAAGACACTGAAGTTCGAAGGATCGCCGGTTTCATTACAGTTCCCATCCAACTGAAAAGGGGAACATGTTTGCCGCGTGGGGCTTGTGTAGGAACTATCTGGTCGTTGCATTTTCACGTATCTCAGACATTCTTCGACGGTTAACTTGTCAGTGCGAAGAGGGAAGTCGACGGCTGGTAATGTGTCGTTTCGCACGGCGCATTCTGGGGGAACTGAGTGGCTGTCCCGGCCAGTTTCTAAACCTACCGATTAACGATAAAACATGTACAGGTAAAAGTGCTGGAACATTGTGCACGATCACTGGAACAGATCCTTAAGCATATACAAGTACTCGTTATTCACTGCACACTGCACAGTATCACAGAGGCAGCCATAAGTCGGCTGTCCGTGGTGATCTCAGCGAGGGAGGGCGGTCAGTTGAAGTCCTGTCTGTTGAGGAAATTTCGAAAAATGGCGATGGAGCGGATTCGAACCGCTGGCTACCCAGTGAGATCCACGTAGCACAGCCACTGTACCATCGCCGCTGTTGGCGCAGATCAAGATATTTGTGCTTAAGCTTGAGCCAACCAGGTAGGCGGATGGGCGGTTGCTGTGGGTACAGAGGATTCTCCTCTTACAACAGTATAGTTTTCCATTTACGAAGTACTACATAATGAGAGCAAGGTAGCCAAATATGTCCCTTAATTTTGCCTTGGGTTTTAATTTTTATATACTCACATGAAGATAATTTGAACAATCCGGCAGCTAATAAACCGAACGAGACCAGGCCTATCATTGCTTACTAATTAAATGCGCATTGATTCGATCAAAGACGACACAAAATAAGCACTGCAATGCAATAAAATAACATTAGGCTTGATATTTACAGTGTACAGCTAAACGTTACCAGCTTTGCATACCAACAAGGGTGTAAAAGTGTCATAAGAAGATTTGCAGTTCCACCGGCAGTATTAAAATGCTTACAATAATGTCATGTACTTGCAGCAGCATGTTGCGCTATCGCAATAAGCTATCGCCGTGATACAATCTTTTGCTGAAGTATCATGAGAAGTTAGTTACGCAATGCAGTCCACCGCTAACATCCAGTATAAGTTCACTGAATACGTCGCTAGTTTTCAGTGGACAATTTACGCGTGCCACTTGTGGCAACTGCACAATCAAGCCTTAACAAAATAAAAACTTGGATAAATAAGTCACAATTTCCCGTATGTAATAAGCTTATCACGATTCTGTCTTTGGTAAGGCGGTTTCGAAATATTTTGCACTGAGTCGGCGCCCTGTAGAAACTCATGGAAAAATGCCGCTATCCAGATTCACAGAAACGGCGGTTAGTAACATTCCATCAATTTTTCCCGCGTAGTCTGACAGCATCTGAGCATCTTTTTCCGACACCGCCACGGTCCACCCTGTTTTTCGTTTAACAGTGTAAAATTCTACTGTTAAAGCGTGTCTTTCCACAACGTCTATGCCACCGCATACGTATATTCTGTTCTCGGCAAAACACGCTACATGGTAACCCCGCGGCTGTTGAAGCGGCTCCATTTTCTCCCATGCAGCAGTTTCTGTTTGTAGATTCAGACGAACGCAATCTGCCGTGGAAATCGTTCCAACTTTAGTAGCTGAAATATATACCTTCCCGCCCAAAATATATAAGTAGCCGTTCACCGCATTCATGGCAATCCTTTTACGCAATTCTCGCAAATCCGGCAGAAATTCCCAGTTGTTGGCCACCGTATCAAACCGGAGTAGGGTGCGGAATGTCGCAAAAATATAAAATCACCGTGTTTCGTCGCTGTCTGTATGATTAACTCGTCACTGCAACCGTAGAAGTGTTGTTACAGTTTTTTAACTATCTATGAGAAAATTGGTTGGGTGATGGACCATGTGGTATTGGATGCCTTAGAGCAAGGTCAACGGAAAATAACGGGACATATCCGAATAAAAAGTCATTACTGCCACGTCCACTTAGCGAACTCAAAGCTGCTGTTAAGCTAATTCATTTTTTTTGTTGGCAAAATCAGTGTCAGTGTGGGATTGACTTTGCCTGATCTACGTACCCGGGTGGCTGAAAAAAATGTCGGTCAGCCATTTTGGTTTGTTTCTCGCGAGCCGGTTGCCTCACCGTTAACTATTTAGACTCGTTCGTTCGATAGAAAATTTTGTTTACTCCCAAAATCAGCAAAACATTTTTGAAAAATTAGCTGCGCTCGTTGCAACGCTGCTAGTTAAACTCGTGTGAGAAGTTTTCGTGTCCAAGGTTTCAAAACATGTTACCTCGTGGCATTTCTTTCACGCATGGACGCTTCACTCTGCGCACTTTGTGACTTTTCCAAAAAATGCCGGTTTTGTATTCGATTTTTATGGGTATTTTTTGTTAAAATTTTTGGCTGCATAACAGGTTGCAATGAAAAAAGCGAGTTTAACATTTTGGTGTAGCTAGCACATCACCCTTGCAAGAGCAAGATTGACACAGATCAGCTTTTAAAGCGTTGGTCAGAGATTTGCTTTCCAAAACCCTGCATGTGGATTTCACGAGAATTACTCGTGCAAAGTTTTCGTTATTCCATGTGCTGGCCAAACCCATTTTATATAATATTACTGTTCCTTAGTGTAGAAAATCCAGAAACAACTCCTCTACCCAAAACACTAACTTGAGATAAATCTACTTAGCTGAAAAGCAGAAAGTTTTAATTTCGGAATGGGCAGTTTCAAATTTCCGCTTCCAGGACACCCTAGAAATATACCCAATATATCAAAATAATTAATAAAAAAATTCTTTTTTGAGATACTCTTGGTTTGACTTCACAATTCCATGTTAAAATCAGTGATCTTTCGAATGAAACTAAGACGACGACAATTAGTGATTGGACGCATCCAGCGTACCATGGTAAATTAGACGACATTTTGTTCAGCCGTTTTGTTTGCGCAAATGTGTACATGCATACGTTTGTTGAATTAACCACTGCGGCTTCATATTGCACTTTGCACTAGTTTGCAGTTGTTGTGCCGGTTCTGATGTTGTTCACTAAATCAATGCCACCTTTAGAAATCACCGTGTACGGTGGTACGGCAACGTTTATCTTCTGCATGCCCAGGCGATAATATTGTTTGATTACTAACTAGTTAAGTACCTTACTACCATTCGCACGATTGCAGAATTTATCGTATGCACATACAATTGAGAACATGCAATACAAGGAAAAGAACAATCGGCAGCTAAACATTTAATGGAAAACCCACGGAGATGCTGGTGGGACTGGCTTTGTGATTTGAATTTTAACTGTGGTTTCCATTTTATCATTGAATTGCGAGATGGGGATCAATGCATCAAACACGGCTGATACAGTGCAACATTTTGGCTGCACTATGCAGTACCGCTATTCCCATGCAGATTTAATTGGAAAGGGATCGTATGGCGCTGTTTACAAAGCCAGAGTTGTAAAACGTGGCGATTATCTTGGAGGAAATTTGGTAGCGGTGAAAGTTATGCAAATCTGTATTCCTCGTGAAAATTCTGATCCTGAAAGCTTGCTGAAAGTCGCTCAAAGGCTGAAGAAAATCACCGAACTCACCCACGAGAATCTCGTTGCTTATCATAAAGTGTCCATCATTAAAGCTTCGATCGGAGCCACCGTCGAACTCGCAATGAATTATCACGAAGGTAACTTTTACGCTTTGCTATTGCAGGTTAGGAATTCCTTATCTGTCAGAACTGAATATTTATTCAGGTTAGCCTTTCAGGGGATCTAAGGTTGTTCCTGAGCGAAGCCCAACAAAACAAAAATCTGTTAAATAGTTATAAAAAGTTGGCCCAGTACGTGGCATGCATAGCTCGAGGACTGGACTTCCTGCATCAGAATGGAATAATTCATGGGGACCTGAAACCCGAAAATATCCTAGTCGATGTCGCGGAAGATGGTCGCAAAACACTGTTGATCAGTGATCTAGATGACATAATTCAAATGCGGGAAAGCGCAACCTGTTCTGCTGACATTACGCAGTTACGCGGCACGCCGCGCTATATGTCCCCGGAAATGCTGAAAAAATTTGCCCAGCAAGCAACAGAGACACCTGGACCAATGACCGATCTTTGGAGTTTTGGATGCATAATTCTGGAGATGAATCAAGTATTAAGTTGCTTGCAAAAAGATAACTACAATATTAAGTGGCCTCAAACACGACTCGTCAAAGATGGGATTATTGTATGGGATTTTCTTACGGATGCCCAATATGTTGTAAAGATAATCGATGGTTACGTGCCGTTTGTCAGCAACGACAATGCGCTATATTTATCCGATCTTATCCAAAAGTGTTTGCAGCCGATTGCTTCTAACAGAATAGCCTTAAAGCAAGTACTGAAGGAGCTGCGCATAAAACACTTGATAGCGTTTTTCTTTTTTCCTTATGGTTCTCAATTGATTTTATTCGATCCTGCAACTCATTCTTTATACACACTAAAAAGGGTCCCTATACGATCAAGATTCGTTGGCTTCGCTGTAGTGTCTAGGCGGCAAACTGCAGAAAAAGAAATCGTATTCTTTCAACGGCTACGCCATCCAAACGGCCGCATTGTGAAGTTGCGTCTTTGGAATGTAGGCGAAGGAACGTGGCGTGAAATAACGCCTCCCGAGGACGTACGTCTTGACCAACGCTTGATGGTGGTGAACGGCAAATGTTATTTCTGGGACCACAACGGCCATTTCACTGTAATGGATACTTACACTGGAGGGATTGTATCTAGGAACAGCTCGAATGCGGAAATAAGGTACTTCGGTTTTTCTCATATTTCGTTCACTTTGAGCATCCGAATTCTTATTTTGGTCACCGGTCAGTGACGTCAGATAGACCTCCACGTGGCGCGCTACACGAATAACTGCTGCTCGCACAACGTGCTTTTTGCTTTCTTTTTCACTGGTCTGAAGTCACCAAAACAAAGTTGAAAAGGTTAGAATCAGAAATTTGTAAACGTGAGGAGGGGTTCTTTTACATTGCACCCGGTCCAAATTTGTGTTCTTCGTTTAGTTCTTTATATGAAAGTTTTTTCAAGTTCATACTTCGGAATTCATGAGTGAAATTTATACGATCAAAACTATTCGTTTCTAGTATTTTTGTTTGTCAGAAAATTTTAACACCAGGGTAACGAATATGGAAAAAGTATACTTGAAGTGACCGAAATATGAGAAAAACCGACGTATACGGCAACGGGTAAAACTTGCTTACAAGTTAGTCTTTCCTGGGACGCTATTACCGTAGCTGATTACCGTATTCTCCAAATGACTTTTCCATTATAGCGCTGACTTTTCCCTCTCAGCAGTGGCGATTTGTGGTGAGCGGATATTTTGTGCCACACCGTCCAGCTTGCACCGATACGATACGGTTAGAGACGAATGGCAATCCTTACAAAAGTTGCCAAATCGGCGAACGGACTTTGCAATGGCTGTGGTCAATGGGTACGTTTACATTATGGGCGGACTTATGGATGCAGCGGTTTCCAGTGCATCAGCTGACTGCATTCGTGTGGACGTGGAAAGGGGCACATGGGAAGCGATAGCCTCATTACAGCAGCCGCGATATCGCCATGCTGCTTGCGTTATTAAGGATCGAATTTATATTTGTGGCGGCAGCCACTCTACGAAAGCACATGCGCTTACCATAGAGTTTTACGATACCAAGGCTAATGTAGAATGGTTAACCGTCAATCTGTCGGAAAAGGACATCGACCTCTTGGACGTGGCGTCCAAATGCAGTCACCCATGGGAAGTTATTAACGCTATGTCGATTTGGCTGGATGGGGACGTTGCTCCAGACGCTCAAATTACTCAATAGACCAAGCTTTTTAACGTGCGCTTCGCAGACCCGTATTAATACGGCTACGTCTATGACCTTTACGATAAACTGCAACAACGCTGGTTAAGTCGTTTGATACTGTATTGCCGTACTCTGCACAGATCGTAAAGTGAGAATAAATTATTGCTTTCTGCTATAAGCACACTGGCACAAAATTAGACCGTCTAGTCACATGCCAGTGCATACAGTTCAAACCATTTCCGGAGCTTTGGCCACTTTTCAACCAGCAATCACTCCTAATGCAGAAACCAACAAATTAAGAAAGTCGGGTTACTGTCACAAGCCTCACAACCACAGGGAAAAGCTCAGTCGCATTTGAAAGTTTTTGCTCAAATCCGATTATCCAATGCCCAGCAACAGCTGCCAAGCCCAGACTACAGTTTTTACTACAGATTTTTCAACCGTCCAGCTCATGTTACGATACGGAAGCTGCGTATTGATTCGTCCAAATGGACAAAGTGGCACTATGTCCCTCATACACGGCACGAAATAAACCATTTTTCGAGTGATAAAAACTAAAAAGCCTGGAGCGATACCGGCCGATGATATTTTGATGTTTTTTCATGTTGATTTTGTTAAGCGAGGCAGCATAACTGGCGGCTCGGTTTCCCCGCTAATGTACATTGTTTTGACATGTGCAACGCGAACAGCATCATTTAGAAGAACTACGGCTTTTTCCCAAACGGAATAACTTCTGCGATAAAACCTCGCGCTGGTGCCGTTTTTCGGTTAGACAGTTACCCTGAACTAAAGTTTGCGCTTCGCCTTACACCAAACACTAATCATCTGTGATTCTGTATCCTTCTGCCATGTGGAAAGTAATCGTCCTCGTCGCCATCCTACTTGTTACCGTCCATGCCGGACTTGTTGACCAACTACGTCCGGCTTTAATCGAAGTTGATGCAGAAGTCGGTGGCTAGTATGCCGCATTTGGCCCCTTCATCGTAAAACTGGAGTTTTTCGGTTACGGTTTTTCGGGTAATTAATTATATTAATGTTCCCAGACTTAAAGTCCCCTTGGGGTTGTCTGCTCTTGTGCCGTAATAATAATAATAATAATTAAATTACGGTGTTGTGGTGGTATAACACAATTGGGATACACAACTGCTACAAAAATGCATTGCAGGGTTTAACCTTTCATTTACCCACCCAATCCTTGCGGTAATAACATCAACCTACTGGGCCTGCGCAATCCGGCTCCAGGCAACCCGTGCGCTAATCGTCCGCTTCCTAGGCTGCGTATGATTGTGACAAGCAACTGACCGGTAACTACAGTGTCATTCATCACTAAGGTATTCCATTATACTGTATTACAGTCTCCGTAGTTTTGACCAGTTGTTATGTTTCATGGATAGCTTCGGTATAAATCAGATTCTTTACCTTTACATTTGATCATATACAAGTTCTTAGGGTTATAATCTGCACAATCTTCATTGATTATCTAAACTTTATCAGTTTCGCTTCTAATTTTCTTCACTTCAGCCCAGAGTCGCTAGGTTTTTGAGGAAATCAACAAAAATTAACCGACAGGACAAACTACCAGCAGTAATAAACACTAAGATCAAAGCTTCACTCTCTTCCGGATCAGAAGTCGAGACAGTTAAGCCGTTCCGCGCGTCACACACCACGTTAACCACATCCGCTGAAGTCTCCGCAAGCGTTTGAAAGGGATGATGCAGAATCCACTCGTGCGCCTGGCCAAGTATGCGGCGACATTTCAGGGTGTTATCACAGCGGAGTTCTACGCGCAAAGCCTCCGACCGATCGAAATCCGTATCGGAAAATGTAAGATTGCCGCGTATGCAACGGACAGCGATGGTCGTTGCAGCATTCGCGGGAGGTGCTGAGGTGACTTCCCGGATCTTCTTTGTAGTGGGAGTGGTCGACAACTTGGGTATCGTCTGCAGCGCGACGCAGACGGCCGTCTGGTTCATGGCGCACAGACTGTATAGATCACTCTGCACCGTCAACCAGGTCGCCGCCCGTAACACCAACTGGTTTGCCTTCACAAATGCCTCCACATCGAAACGACAGCGGCCGGTGTACTTCAACGGGCAGGCATCCGATTTATTTCCGAAGTCTGTTGTTTCAACGTCACTCGAGAGGGTCTGCTCATACAGGAGGAAGTAGAGACGGCGAGCAGACTGCGGCAATGAAAAGGGTTCCACGTAAGACAGTTTGACGTTGGCCAGATCCACGGTGGACATCTCGTCAAAGTTGGTGTAAAGCCAGTTGATGAAAGGACGCGAGGGCGTGGCCAGGGTAGCGTCAGGGAATGCAGGGTCGGCCAACAGCAGGGTGTATTTTCGCTCTGTAAGGTTTTCAGTACGAATACAGCAGATCTAATAAGCAGTGCAGCTTCTTTTACCTATCTTATGTTACCGTCATTTTTCCAGCGGACTACCGTCTTTTCTAGCGTGATAAAAGGTCGATTGCGGAATGTGGAGGCGTTGAAGACCTGGTCAGCCAGCGGGCTGATATCTGAAGCTGAAAGTCTATAAAATTTAACAAATGTACACAGTAACGCAGAAGTAATCCAGGTAGTGAGACAGCGGAAGAACTAGGGTAGTACAGCATGAAGTAAGTAGTCATACAAATCGCTACCAGCCGCACATGCATAAGCGGGTTTACCCGGAAGAAGCGTTTTGACAGCAGGTCGCCACAGTGAAGGGGCTACTGGTAAAGGTCACTTTTAGGACAGTGTCGATCGTTGCGAAATCTTTGGAACCAAATGGCAGATTTAAAAGCCGGAAAGCTATCAAAGGAAACACTGGTGCTGGTTGTCCTGTTCGAATATGTTGCAAAAAGCTAGCAGCACAAGAATTTTTGCTTTACCGTCAGCGATGAGGGTAATGCAGTAATCCGCGCCGCCTGGTTTTTCTTCACTGGTGGCAACATGTTGCACCGACCACGAGTCGCGCTTCACTTGCATCCAGTTGACAGCAATCGGTCCTACATCCATGCAGCAATAAATAACCGCTACATGCATGGCAAAGTTGTCGGTAACTTTATGCACGTGTATCACATCGTTAACTGTACGAGTACTTTAGACGGCTTTCTGGATTATGTATTAACAAATTGTGTTGTATTGTATGGTACAACTACCGGTATATTAATTATTCCATTTTTGTTTTGTATGATCAATGATCACGTTCCGGTGTAATGTAAAGCGGAGAATACTCATGCTGGTACCGGTTAGGGCGTGGTCAGCGGCAAATTTGTCGAGTGTAAGGAGCTTGCCGACGCCTTGGTTCTTCAACGACATCAGCACCATCGGCTCCAACATGTAGTCCTTTTCCGTTTGCTTGTAGACGAAGAACATGAAAGTGTTGGTAATGTTGCGAAAGGTATACGGTGGGCGGTATGCAATTATGTCCTAGATCGGCAGTGAAAACAAGTTTCACTGTAGTACATATACGTAGGTTTTTTATGATTTATGTTCATTTAATTTTACGTTTGACCGGTACAGCATTACAGTAGGTTCTGGGTATTACAGTGACAGTAGAACCAAGTAATATCCAGTTTACCTTGATTTCGGGATAGTCGATGAAAAGTCCATGAACGAAACCGTATGTGGCATCCACAACAATTATCGTGTAGTACGTGTTGGGATCTGTCCTCAATTCAAAAGCGGGCTTAATCCGCAAATAAACTGGCTCGGTGGAAGCCATATCCGGGTTCACGTCGGTGGTGCGCGCTTTCGCCGTGTACGTTCCACCGCAGGCGTTGTACGTTCCTACAGCGGTTTTGTTTATTACCACAACATTGCAAAAGACTGGCTAGAGAAAATAAAAAATGGGTTGCCAGGACCTTAATCTGATACAGGTACGCTGCAAGTTTGCACTTGTCTTGTGGCTCACCTGCGCTGGTTTCGTACGTGACGGTCAGCAATCGATCAATTGCGCCGGCGTCGATTCCTTCCGGGAATAACCGGGATGCAATGGTGTACTTGCGAGTATTCTCATCGCCGACAAAACAGTTGACATCGTCCGGATTATTCTGTGCCGTATTGTTGCAGACGGCGTCCAGGCTTTTTCCGAAGAAGAACTGGTTGTCATCGAATAGGGCGTCGGAGATGCGATGGAGGCAGGATGAGGGACTAATCAGGCGGTTTACCGGCAGACAGGGACGGGAGGTTTGGCAACGGGCGGGAATCGGCCAAAATACTACGAAATCACGATGAAATGTTACATAAACTGAAGTGATCTAACGGTTAACCCCATCGCCATGAGAAATTAGTTCAAGCGCAATACATTTCAACAGCAAAACTGAGCGCAAAAAATGAACCAAATAAGTTGTTAATGGTAGATAGCTTGTAAGCGGCGATTTTGTCTAAAACATGCAACGCGGTGAACGCACCCAGTACAGAGCACAACACAGTATATAAACTATATATCCAATGGGAATCCATGTTGTATTTGCCGAAAAATCGGATAATATTCAAATTCAGTCGATTCTGATGCAACGTTTACTGTGCGTAAAGTGCACAATCCTGGAATCTATATTTTGACGCGGTGATCTTTTCAAACTGCGCTTAGACCTCGGCCGTCTACCAAAAATTCCCAGCAAGTCAAGCTGGCGCAAGGCCCGTCACAGTAACTGAAGCACAGAACTGGCTATAATGGGGAATGCCACGGCTGAACCAACGAGTGCAAGAGTCATTTCCCCACGCTATACGTTGCCGGTTAAAAGAATCTCAAGTCTGGATTTACCATTCGCTGTACAAAACATACCGGTGGTTTTTGAGGTTGTCGCAAGCGAAGAATTCCGCCTAAAGCTGTTGAAAGTTAATAATCCAGAATTACCGGTTAAAAAAAGTGCAGTTGTAACTGCGATCGTTTTCCGTTTTGAAGAGAAGCGGCCTCCTCATCCACCCGCACACGGATGGCTGCTTCCCTGTTCATATGCTTTTCTGGCTCAAGTTCTGGTGGTGGCACACTTTTGTCTGCCTGATCTGATGATCGTTTGGTTACACTTCCAATGTCAGCCAGCCGACAGCCTTCTGCCGCTCGCATTTTGGCTTATTCGTACTAAATATATTTTGTATCATGCCGCACACTTTTGGCCGGCGTTATTACGTTGTACATTGGAAAATCTAAGAACCATATTCTGAAATGACATTCACCAGTCAGCTGTTTTGGGTTTCTGGAAAGAAGCCGGTTAGATAGTTTGGAAAATAGTTTGCTGGTCCAGAAGAAACCGCCTCAAGTTTTGGCTGCCCATTTTTTTAAGCCTTTTAAATCGCAGAATCACTCAATTAATATCAATTTTTACCCGGACGACTGCGTTAACAGCAACTACCAAAATTTAATCACTGACTACAACCGGTCAACTGTGGCTGCGAGAAAAATGCACGGCTGATTGATGATAATTGCATCTGCATGTAATACGATGATAGAGTGACGGTTCTGGATATCAGCCCATCCCTTGCTCCAGCTGCCTCTACTTTCAGCAAGTCAAGTTGTAATGAAAAATTCGAACGATATTGCAAATTCGCACGATATTGTAAATTACTCCAGTTTAGTAACTAAAAACTAAGTGAGCAGTCAACACTCTGGTTCTGCCGGAAATATGCTTGGCGCGCCTAAGGCATCTTGGGCGAGAGGTAGTCTCCTTACCGGAACGCTTCCCCTTCAACCTTGTCATCGACTAGGAACGGCTTCTCCTCCAAAAACTGACGGAACCAAGGGAAGGAGCATTCGCAGTATATGACTAACGGCACGGCGACCAACAGCAGGGAATTTCTGCCGAATTTGCCAGAATGGCGAAAGAGATTTGCCATGATTGCGGTGGACAGGCACTTATACATCCTGGGTGGTATATATTTCTGCTGCTAACGTTGGGACGATTTCCACGGCAGACTGCATTCGTTTTCGGCTTAATTTACACTAAACTAAGCCAATTCAGAGGATAAAATTCTAACAAAACAAAAAACAGTAACCAGCTGCCATGAAGGTGTTCAGAGAAATCTGGAAACCAGTATCATAAGTAGAACATCAAACTGAATGGGGACTACGGTGCTTCAATAAAAATCCAAAGTGGTTCCAAACAGGAATTCCAGCCACAGAGCAACCTACAAGGCAAACGCAGAGGACATTCAAAATACTGGAAATATTATTTCTGACGTAGAACAAAATTGTTTAAGAACACCAACTTCTGTCTCTTTTGAATTTACTAACTGTGCAAGCAAACTGGACTCACTGTTCAGAGATTTATGAAGAGAACTTCCCAGATTTGATTAGAAATGTAAATTATGTAATGATGGGAATCCCTGCAAGTAAAATAAAATACAACTGCTGGAGAACGGAATTCATGTGTGGGCTGCGCACAAGTAATTTTTCACCGAGACATTACTGTTATTGAAAATGCACTTATAGGGTTTTAGCGATGATCAGCCATTGCTCTGATCATAAGCCAGATTACAATCGTATGACAGGAATTCCCGCAGGATAACGGAACGATTACTGAAAAAAAATTTACCTAAAAATTGATTGAAGCATGGTTTCGAAAAACGGGCTTTCGTGATCGTCGAAGTTTTCAGGTATTATCACAGGAGGTTGCTGCTTTTCCACAAGCGCGGTCCCGTTTTGCTGAAGAGGCTTGTCGAATAAAATTTAACGTTATTAAAGACGAACTGATCATGACAGGAATTCCCGAATAATCATAATAAACCGCACAAATTCCAATTCCATAACGTTACGAAACGACAGCTAGCAAGTATAACGTCAGAAACCACTTTGTGTGGTTTTTCTGTTTGAAAATTTAAAGTTCGTCATTTAAAAGCAGACTGCACGTGCAGACGTTAGAATTATAGCACTGGTTGCTACGGGACTGTATGTCAGTGTACCAGACTGTACATACAAATGTTCAAGTGGGCTGTACAGGGCAGCCCGCTCGTCTGCAAGCCAATGGGAATTACAGAAACAAATAGGCTGCGGCATAGTCAACCGCATAGTATGTCGCATGCTATGCCGTAGACTACCTATCTGGTATGCGCCAAGTCGAAATTTTGGCGTAAGCTCGACTTTCGTGTGAGGATGCATGTAGAAGATGTGCACAATAAGGAAAGGAGACACACTCAGGCAGCAGATCCGGGAAAGAGTAATGCATGCAAGTCGGTCATGATGGGGTGCGCGTTGACGGATAAATGATGAACCTTTGCCTAAAACAATTGAACGGACGCGATGAATCCGTGTCAAAGGAAAACTCAAAGGCAGTATGCGGCAAAAAGTAAGCAGAATAACCCATCCAGGAACTACGTAGAAGACAGAGGTCATACGGAATCGAGGTCACTTTGCGCTGGAAGCCGGTTGTTCGGTGCAGGCGGTGGCGCGATGGTCTTTCCGGCAGAATTCGCAGATGTGTGGATACCGACAAGGGACGTCCCGGCAAGGTCTGTGTTCGTTGAAATTAAAGCAGCAGTAGTTCGGAAAGGGAGGTTCCCGGGTGCTTAAATGCTTGGCCTGAACCAAATTTACCTTAGTCTGCAAAACTTGAGAACCCGAGGTACGGCGGGAATCCGCCGAAAAATACCCATCAACCGTGCAGTCGCGACGCGAGGTGTCAGAAAGGTCAAACTTCTCAATCTCGGCTTCTTCACGGAATTCACAATCAAACGCAACAACAGCTTCGTCGTCATACATACAGCGTTTACGAGACAAGTAAACGTGGTATTCCAGGAATTCAAAGAGTACTGGTAAGGCGTTGGTCTTCCGTGCGAGGTCTAAGACGGCCATAATGTTGCCGGCAAATAGTTCATCGCACGAAATTTCATGCGGCTCAACGTCTTTAGCAGCCTTGTGAGCTGCCTTCACGAAAGGAAGCGTATGCGGTCGGGGAAGGTTACGGGCTAAAAGGGACGTGCGGGTGCCGTTAGTGGAACTGCGGTGCGTGCTCGACGGGCTGCCGGAACTTTCGTCATCCGAGGCTGACTGGCGGACTTTGTCGGTGCGCGTTGGTAGACGGCTCCGACGGAGAGGACCATTAACAGTGGAGGCGGTAGCAGGAGAAGAGTTGACCACGTGCTCCAGTACAAAGATCTCGAGCTGGTTGCGGTCGCGGATGCCGGTGATAAAGGTCAGGTTCTCGGGGAATTTCTCGGGTTCTCGAGGACTTTCCCCAGCAAATTAACATCGTCGATGGAGTTGTATCCGTTGTCGAAAAGCTGTGAAACCGACGCCGCGGAAATTCCGATAGCTGTAGCCAGGTCTGAGGGTGAGTCACCTTTACCTGCTGCAGCTTCGGTTTCCGATTCCAAAGGTTCATCTGGGTGGAGTAAATCATAAAGCCGCTGAACAAGAGCTGGTTTCAGCTCGTCAAAAACTTGCTCGCCTTCAACTTCGACAATGAGCTGCTTGATCTCTGGAAGGTTCAAGCGGCCCAGTTGCTTCAGACTGAACGTGCGAGCTTGTTCGAGAGTCACGGACATGACAGATAATTTAACGTAAAAGGAACGAAAAATGTTTAACGATCAGTAATATGGACGGAAATTTTTTACTGCGACAAGTGACACGAGTTAGCGTTGTAACATTCTCTGATTTATACCCTTCACATGAGCATCTAACCAAAACAGACCGAACACAACCAAACACAGCTGGAGACAGAACACAACCAAAACGGGCGTATCGTGTGTCGTAATACCCAGATTCCTTGGTCCCGCATCTCTCCATGAATTTCTGAAGAACACGAATTCTAGAGAATAAAAAGGAAGTTAGTGGGTATCTATTTCCGGGAATGGTTCGCTTCCTTTACCTAGTGTCACGGTGTCTGCTCGATGTATGAAGCAACCACCCTCGGTGGCTGCTGGTACAGATGTCATGCATTTCCTGTGGAAACGCTCAGTTTATTGCATCCCTTTTCTCCTTTTTCTGTATTTTTCCTTCTTGGGCAATAAACTCTTCTTTTGTGGAAGACCCGCGGTCTTCCACATCCTGATTTATCTGTATTTCGAGGGGGTGTTAGACCTTCCTCGTGACACTAGGAATAACAAGGGTCTCAAAGCTTTTAACTGATCGCATCATTCAGTTGCAACATGCATTACGAAACAACGTTAGTGTTGCTCCTCGCGTTGCACTGCTCTTCTGGCAATCAGCTTGTTTAGTGGTCGTTATAACTGTATATACCGCGTGTACTCGCGATATTATTGTTTGCTGCGCGAAAAGTAAATTAAATTTCGACTGGTCGGACGATTTTAGAGATCCAGATTAATTAACTAACCCATCTATTTTGGGGGATATGATGACACGAAAAAGAGCACAAAATATGGATGCTGGGTATCTGCAGCAATCCGAAAAATCTTAATTTAGTGACCGGCTAGCAAGAGCTCTCAAAGTAGAATGAAGCGTCAACCTTTCTTTCGGGCGAATTCCTTGAGGACAAAAAAATTGTCAACTTAGTCGCTTTCCTGTTGGCTACCTGCGCCTATTCTGCTAGTTAAATCCTGGACGATGTCGTACTGCATGCCTTACATCAAGATCAACGAAAAATAACGGGACATATCCACACCAAAAGCCATTACTGCCACGTCCGCTTAGCAAATCCACTGTAACGGTAAAGCTGCTTCATATTTTTTGTTGGCAAAATCAATATGATGGTTTTTGCTTGAGTTTGTTTTATCTCCGCAGACAGCGCTGCGCTTACATGTGTACAGGCATACTTTTGTTGAATTATCCATTGCGGCTTCAAATCGCACTTTGCAGCATGTTGTGCAAGCTGAGCCGACACAACATGTTGTCCAATCGAATCAAGCCACCTTTAGTAATCACCGTGTACGGTGGTACGGCAACGTTATCTTCTGCATCCCCAGGAGATAACATTGCTTGGTAACTGACACTTAAGTTCCGTCACAACTTCCGTGGTACGATTGCAGAACTTATCGCCCGCACATAAAATTGAGAACATGTAATACAAGAAAAAGAATAATCGTCAGCTAAAAGTTTAATAGAAAAACCACGGAGATGCTGGCGGGACTGATTTAATGATTTAAATTTTAACTGCGGCTTTGCAATTTTTCATTGAATAAAGCTGAGTTTCTACTCGTTTGCACCCCTCTTGCGAGAAAAAACACCACTGCGGACTCGTAAACAGTTCTACAGTGGACGTTACTGCTTTTGGTGCTCAAAACATTGAACTTCACCGATTTAAACTCAAAATGTGCGCGCAATAACCGGCTGCTGTACTATCACCGGAAAAAGTTTAAAAACTCGGACGCGTCAAATAATTCACCTATCTATCCGACTCCGACCAAATTTACCATTATGGTAAATCTATATCTTAAGATCATTCTGAACCATTATGGTGATGATACCTTAAAAAACAAAGAAGCAATGAATTTTCAAAAATTTTAAACTCTTATAACTTGGTCAGTTTACATCTGACCAGCTTCGTTTTGGTTCAGAATGTGTATGGGAATTTACTCCATGTGATGGAGCGATCAAACTTGGAGTCGGATAAAACACCGAATTATTTGCCCCACATTTGCTATTTTGAGAAAATGACTTTTTTGTGAACGGTATAGACTAAGCTGGACAGCATGCCTATTCTTGGTGCGATTGCTGCGCATCCTGTTATGTCCCGGCCTCTTCGGGTCACGTATTGTTTCAGCTGAGCAGGAATGACTCTCTGACACTCATGCGCCAGTGGTAAATGGAGATGGAGATGAAAACAGGGCAATAAATTTCATTGTTCTACCTGATTATTTATGATAGCGCGCGCATCTTCTGGTACTTATACAAACATTTGCTGCCGCTGATAATTTCGCGGCTTGTGGTCAGTGTCAGAGGCACATGACTGCGCCTGGTGCATACGGCCCACCATGGACGTATTTGCACTCATGCTTGCCATATCGCCTCTCTCGCTGTACGTACGTGTGCTGCTGCACTGCACTCATATCCGCTGAAGCGGATATACGCGGCGCACACACTGAGCATACTTGCTCTCTCGTCCCTCTCTCGCTGTATGACTCAGCGTACGCTCGCGTTGGATTGAGTCCAGTCTGCGCATCAACACACAGCTGATGGCTCACACCACGTGCTTGCCGCCAGTTGCTTCTTTCACGCCTTGGCAGACGCTCAAGAGCTCCTTCTAGCATTCACTTGCTTGTTAGCCATCAGTGCTTTGTTTTGCTTTCCTGCTATTACGCAGCATTGTTCCCCCTTTATTTGTCAATAAAGAGCACTCGTGATCTCCTCGCGCTTGCCTGTTACATGGTAAGCAGCATCGTTTGGTTTTCTTTCAACGGACCCTTTGAGGAGACGGTGAAGGCTTCATTCACGGAGAACCTGTCTGGAAACCTTTTCAGTCACTGTCAGACCGATTGCTGAAGCAATCTCTGCATTGACTGTCGATCAGACTGATCGCATCGTCTTACAGCTGAGGAAACCGAGGATCACTGAAGTGATTCTTGCCCAGCTGGTGAGCACAGTTCCTTGGTCTCTTCCACATTGAAGAGCGGAATCTCATTTCCCGAACGTACGGAATTTCTCTTCTCCCAACTGACGGATCAGACTCGAACGAGAGTCTGCAGCGCGATAGGATTAATCCAATAATACGGGGACCTTCGCTTTGAACAGCGACCCGCAACTTTACTCGCGGATTTTAGCTCGGAAACGACGGATTTCCGACCTCGGACGGAGGAAATCGAGCGGAACCGACACCGACACCGACACTGGTAAAGTAACAGTTCTAGGTCGATTTTAGCCGAAACTAGGTCGGCTTTTCACTTTCTAGCGGTAGAAAACTATTTCTAGCCGTAGATTTAAACTTTTTAACGGTGAAAAAGTAATTTTCGACGGAGAAACCGACTCGGAATTTTGCTTTTGGTCGAGAACCGACCTGCCTGGTCAACGAACTTGTCTAGACAGCTAGACAAAGGCTAACCGACAACAGGTCGGAAATTCTCTTATTTTTCATTTCTAACGGTGTTTCGACCACCAGAAAATCTTCTTAATTATTAAAACTAATTTCTAACGGTTAAAAACTTCAAAATCCGAGCTAGATCGACCTTCTAGCCGAGCAAAAATAATTTGTTTTTCTAACAGAAAATAGCGCGAAAATTCTCGAACTTCCTTGTGACGTCATAACGACCGCTTATCAGTACTTCAGAGGCAGCCAATCAGAGTGCAGGGGAAAGTTCCCATAGCCTAACATAGGCGTGATTCATCGTTTTTTGCAAATTTTGCACGCGGCTCGCATTCTGTGACGTAGGCAGAAGTGCAAGACCACTTAACCTGTTACGTCACACTGGTCAGCACAGTAATATAGGACGTACTACACCGTACTACTATTACGTACTGTACTGTACCATTGTACTGTATATTAATACCCTGTGTACTGAGTCACCAACAGACACATCAACAACAACAACAACATTTCACCGGACGTTCCTGACCCTTGGAAGTTCCTGAACAAAAAGACGTTCCTGACTTTGCCGAACATCTTCACACAGAAGATTGCTCGACTTTCTCTTTCTAACTGATTAAACCTTTAAGGCTCCACCAGAGCCGACCTCACTCGACAACAATGTCGAATCCCCGAGAAGATCAGTACACGAGAAAGTTCAACACGGACTATTCTCGGCGTGCGAACATGACCGGGAAGTACTCACTCAGGTACGCCGGTCAAGACAAAAGTCAGCCGTCCTCAACCGACTCGACTAAGTCGGCTGAAGCAAGAGAGAAGCGCAACGAGCGGATCCTCCTTGCCGACTCGAATCCAACTTCGGATGACAGTTTCGAGGACGCCCGGGATAAAACATTCCTGGAAGCCCCAGCTGACACAGCAGCCCCGTCCCACCCGACCAAGGGGGATGTGGAACAGCTGCATGCTGAGACTACATTGTCTCATACCGACCTGGAATCGAGCTCACACAGAGCTCAAGGCTCGGTAGTCACAAAGGCAACCGAGCTCGGACGGCATTCACCCAACAGGACGGAAGAGGTGCCGAAGCCGACCTCGCCCAACATGGACGTTCCGACTAACCAAGTCGGAAGGAAATCGCCGACCACACAGGCCGAGCGAAAATCTCCGACTAAGCAAGTCGGTGAACAACAACCAACTACGGCGGCCGACCAACAAATGGTCGACCAGCCGCCGGCAGAGGAAGTCGGCCAACAGCAAGCCGACCTACCACAAACACAGCAGGCCGAACAACCGACCTCGACCGGAATGGATAAGCCGACAACAGAAGTCGGCAGCGTCCAACCGACCACACCGGTCGGAAGGATTTTACCAAAAGAGAAGGTCGGTCAGCCGAAGCCGACCACGGCGGATCCACAGAAGGAAGTCGGCAACAAGCAACCGACTAGCCCGGAACGACAACCAAGCGACACAAAGTCGGATTTGGCCGTCCAGCCAACTAAATCACCAAGTGGGACGAAAGATTCCGAGGTACCGCCACGAAGCGGCCCTCGCCCAGCCGGATCGCCGACTAGCAAACCAGCACCCAACGAACGGGTTATCTCACCGTTGAGCCGACCTTCGCCAACTGGAAGCGAGTCGACTCGAGCAACGGAAGCTCAACAAACGGTGAAGTCGACACAAAGTCGACCTGTCGACCTGACAACCAGGTCGTCACCAGAAGCGAGGCCGACTAAGGCGACACAAAGTCGACTTGTCGACCTGACGCTTAGATCGTCACCACCGATGTTCGAAACGGGAGAACTCAGTAACACACCGCCACCGACGAACGAAGACTTTGACGCAACAAATGCGTCAAGACCAAGTAGTGCGGACGGATTCTTCAAGGAAGAACATCAATACATGGCTAAGAACTGGAAAACGGCAACACCGCCCGAAAAGATCGTCGACGTCGATCTACTCCGGTCCCGATGCCGAAGATTGGTTAAGGAACTCGCCCTGGCCGATACGATTATCGAAGCAACAGGACGATCAATCCGAAACTCGGAAGATACCCATCGGCTCGAACGAAGCAAATGGGAACGTGAAATGGCCGATGCCAACAAAGGTATCGCCACCCAACAACGGGAAATCGACCGGCTCAACGCCATACTGAAGCGAGCTGACTTACCGTGTCGATATGAAGATGATCAAATCGCCATACTTACCGGCAAATTGGAGCGGTCAACAGCGGCCGTCTTCGAAATCAAAAAAGAGCTGACGAGGCGCACAAAGCCCTCGAAGAAGCTCAAAAAGACCTGGCCGATGTGCAGACCGCACTGGTCGAGTCGGCGCAAGCAGCCGGAGCGTTCCACCAGCAACTCAACACGGCCAACGAAGAAGCCGAGGTCTATCGAAACGAAGTCGATAGATACGTAGTGGAGCTGAAGAAGGCCGATAACGAGATCGACCGACTGACACAACGAGTCGACGAACTCGAGTCGGAGATAGAACTCCTCTTCGTCAGAATGGGACGCCGGTTCATTGACGAGAACGCTCGGGACATGGGCTTTCCTAACCAAAGGACAGCCGATGTCGACTTGGTGGAAGCAAACGCCCAGCTAGCCGACCAGGTCCATGGACTGAACAAAGTCCTCAAGGAGGAACAGAAACTCCGAGCTCAACTGGAGTATAACCTGAACGAGGCCCAGAAGGTAAACGAGGCGCAACACAGCCGCATCCTTTACCTGGAGGCTCGTGAAACCGAGCTGTACGAATTCAACAGCCGAGACAAAATCGAGCGCCTCCCCACAACAATATGGAGGACAGCCGCAACAGCCTCGTCTCTGTGGCCACCATGATGAAGCCTACCAACAGGAGGCATACGAAGACCAACAAGGTCACATGCCATACGCCAACCCGCCACCCGCCCCGGCTGCACAACAAGCTGCGCTGGCGGCAAATGACCACGGACGATCGGCAGCCTTTACCGCCGTTCGACGGAGACCACACCAAACTTCATGGGTGGCTTAAGCAGATTCGAAGCCTGTATCGTCAAGCCCAACAATGGTACGAAGATGATCAGACTTTCATGGCCGACTTGGTGGCCCAACTAGATGGCCAAGCGGAGCATTGGCATACCCTCGAAGCCGCTGGAGAACCAATCGGTGGCTGGCCAGTCAACTTATGGCTGACCAAATTTGAACGATTTGCGGACAAGAACAAGGAAGTGAATATAATATCCCGAATAAACAAGCGGATATTTCGTTTCGGCGAAGAAACGCCGGAACAATACTACGACGCGATGATGTTCATGAAGTCCCAAGTCCCCACCGTCACCGACCAGATGATACTATATCATCTTCGGGAGAACATCCATGAACCCAAACTGCGGGAGGCCTTGGAAATCAGGATGCCGGCGACGCCGATCGAGTTCCGTGACTACCTGCGGGACTTCGTTAACGGCAAGGAAATGTATGAGGTGCGGAAATCGCGTGACAGCGACTACGCTAGAGTTCGGGCAGCAACACCTGCACCTGTTCCGACTCCACCTCCGGCGATACCACAACAGACTGTGTATCAGCCACACATGATGCCGGGATATCAAACTCCGACGGCACAATACGGACAACTGAGTCCGGCTCCGACGCCACCAGTGCAACAAGCACCAGTCCAGCAACAGACTTGGGCAGGCGTGACGGCAGCAAATCAGAACCCCCCGGCGCCTGGAACAGGAGCCCCCGCTAACAACTACGGAGGCCCAGGTTATAGCTCGGGCGGTAACCAAAACAACACAGGTTTTGGTTACGGACAGAACTCCAACCAGGGGTACTCCGCATACGGACAGTATCCTCCACAAGGATACGGCGGCGGAGGTTATGGTCGCGGTAGAGGACGCGGCGGCGGGAATCGCGGCCGGGGAAACTTCCCTAACCGCGGCGGAGGCGGCAACCAACAAGGGAACCGACCTCCCCAGGCACAACAAAGTGCTCGGCAAGGAACCACATACGTCGATAAGATGGAGGCAGCCTTCTTCCAGTGGACGAAGGACAAGACCTTCAGGTGCAGGCACTGCATGTTCAACAACCATGACGAGTCGCGCTGCATCTATGGCTCGGATAACAATCCGAACCTTCGGTGGTACGACGATTGGTACCGCCGATACTCGACGAATGGCCCGGTTGGCTCGGCCAATCCTTTCTGGAAGGACATTGTGCCGCCGCCGCGCCAACGTCAACAGGCAGGAGGCTCGGGTAGCCCCGGTAACGGAAACCGGTCGCCCGGCCAGGGGAACGGCGGAAACCGCAACAATAGCGGTGGGAACCAACAAGGTTCCCCGGCATACAGAGAACCGTTGCCGCCCCGCCAGTTGTTGAACTCGACGCCACCCAACAATGGGCCGGCTCGGAGTAATTCCCCGGGAAACGCCCAAGGTCGATGAGCTCCGGTGACTCATTCGACCTCCAACATCCGACCGAACCACCGGACAAGGATAACCCCACTAACCAGCCGCTTACTTACCGGAACGAACTGGATTTCCCCATAACGGTCGAGGAGGGCACTCAACAGATAGAAGCCATCCTCCAACTACTCGGATTGAACCAAAATAGTTCAATAAACGACTTCGCAAAAGCGATGTCGACCTCCACAAAGGAGGTAGAGACAGCTCGAAAGTTGGCTGTTCGGCTCGGCGTGTACGTCAACAATGGCACCGTCGAAGCTTGGCCCGGAATACAACAAGTACTCCAGGCAACCGACACAGCGCACCAACCAGGCGTTGGAACGTCGGAGGTCGGAACGCAGGAATTGCCCGACCCAAGCAGCGCAAACAACGCGACTGCGCCGTCCGCCACACAAAGTGACGTAGTACGGCCCGGCCACGGAAGTTGGACCGGATTGCCGGTGAGGATAAACCCGACCGAGCAGGCCAGACGATGCCCAAGACGCGGAGGACCGGGACGCCGATTCACGCATAGGGGCAACAGAAACTACCCCAATGTATCATCCGCACGCGCAACGGATAGATACGCTGCGACAATGGCAGCCATCGACCTCACCGAAGAATCGGAAGGAGAAGTCGAGGAATGGGAAACAGTCCCATTGGAAGCACAGGTACCCGCTTACTCTCGGCCAGGAGAAGCGGACCTCTTCCAGCCAAAAGAGCGACCAGCCAGAACGATAGCCAGTTCTAGGACATTCCTCAACATCGACTACATATGGTCGAAATTGAGACCAACAAAGGACTCAATTGAGGAAAGGATATTGGCTCAGGCACAACGGTTCGGAACCGCCAAATTACCAGAGGACGGAGTAGCTAACCGACCTGAGGTACAGGAAGCGGGAGAAGTCGGAGCCGAACTTACACAAAGTTCAACTCAACAGCCGGCCGACCACGGACCGGTGTCATTAATCCCCATCAAACCAACGGTGCGGGAAGTGACGTTCGAGAAAGGAACCCATAAGAAACCGAAAACAGTTCGAGCTTGGACACACGAAATCCAAGTCGAATCCACGCCCACACTGGCGATGTTGGATACCGGAGCAAGGACTTCGCTCATCGAACAACGGTTCTGCGAGAAGAATGGTTTAACGACCCAACCCCTCGGATATTACACCAAAATACTTGGTGTAGGCGGACAAGTTGCCTTTACGGTGTCCCACTGCTGTACTGCACCTGTAACAATGCAGGGCTTTACCAGCCACCATACATTCCACGTCCAGCCGACTGAAGCGGACATCCCAGTACTGCTCGGATGCGACTATCTGCATTCGAAATTTACCTTCGTCTTAACACCGATCCCTACTACGGAACAACCGGTAGGAACGACGGTAGTGCAGTCTATCCCGATACCAGAGGCATCGGGCGAGTTACCAAGTGAAGTAAGGATAAGTCGGATTGATCACCCGTCGGACCCTTCGCGAATTTGCCGTGACTGCCGGAATAACAACCGGACTCTGCTCGAGGAACTTAAACTGCACAACGCCATCGAAGCGTACGAAGGACGGAAAAACACCGGCACACTACGACCGGCCAGGACAGTACTAAAGTCTATCCCGATACCAGAGGCATCCGCTGAAGCGGATGCTCGGAACTTAGAAGAGGTACAACAAAGGTACCGAACTTGGTTCTCGGGAGCTCGACACTTTCTCGACCAACGGACGTTGGAGATGGTGACCACTCTGCGACAGAACGGAGCGGTAACTTACGAGCAAATACGGGACGCACAACAAACGTGTGAACCCGTAATCGCCCTCATGAACGACATAGAGGACGAAGCATGGGAATGGGAAGATGAACGAATTCCGATCCATCGACAGTATATGGAGTACGGACTTCCCGTCCCACGGCCTTTGGAAATGCCCTGCCAGGAACTAGGCTTTCAACTTTTCGCCTACATGCAGCGAATTCAGTTGCACGGAGAATCGTCAACGACCGCATTCTGGCAACGGTATGGCGAGGACACCGCTATAACGCGACACGTACCCGACCCATTACCGCCAATAGAGGAGCATACTCCGACCACAGTGCACTTCGCGGGTAGCCCACCGAAACCCCAGGACGACGTAATCCTGGAGGAAACGGATGAACCGTACCAGTGTACCATCTGCAAGGACAACATTGACGGAGTGGTACGGGCCATAAAGGCTCATCACGACTTAACTTGGTCGGACGACAGACCGTCGTCACCGTCACCTCCACAACAAGAACGGAAGGTAGACCGCTTTCGGAAGCCCCAACAGACGCGCATCCAATGGTTGAGCGACATAGGCTCACAACCAACCGACCTTGAGAACCAGGACGGAGCAAGTCGACCTACCCAACCGACGGAGCAAGTCGACCAAGCCGAAACGACCACACAGGTCGAAGTCGGTAATATACCGCCAGTCGGACAGGAAGACGGAACAACCGTCGAAAATGAAGATTTTCAGTCGGACGACTCGGATATACAGAGTACGAGTGACTCGGCGGACACAGACTCCGATAATCGACCTTCGGAAGAATCCGAAGAAGAAGACGACGAAGAATTCGATCTGTCAGTCCGACATTGTAGGACGGATAAACCGAGCATAAACGACTCGGACGACTCGTCATCAGAGGACGAGGAACCGACCTACGATGTCCGACTAACCACGGCATTGCGGACTATAGTTCACACAGAATTTATAGTCGAGCAACCGGAATAAACCGAGCAACCTAAGCCAGTCGACTCCGAACAACAGGAGGAACTCGACCAACTTAAGGCTTTGTGGGAATTCGGAGGAGGTAAACCGGAGGAAGACGATTTCCGACCTCCAACCATAGTCGTCCAGCAGTTGTCAACCGAACAACCGACCTTGGCTAACTTAACCGACCAACAGAAGTCGGAGCATTTCAACACATGGAAGGCACGAGTCGCCAAAGTAACAATGATAGACGAGTTGGACCTGGACAACAAATGCCCAGAAGTCCACCACTAAAGCTGGACTCCCACATAGAGATGAAAGCGCTAGACCGACAAGTCGTCTTTAACAGCGAACGAGTCTACCTCCCACCATGGTCAATATGTTCAATCAAGGTACGGACGGCCAAACCAATGGACCCGAGAAGGCCAATTTACTTCTCTACCCTACAACGGGTAGTCCGACCTATTCGGCCAATTGAAGCCAAGATCGACATCCGACCTCAAATCGACACGGCATGGATAAACGTCCAGAACACGACTCACCAAACGAAGGTGCTGAAGAAAGGTGTTCGACTTGGACATATGCAATATGCTGACGTCTATGAACCGGAAATCAACAACGCATTTGTCGAATGGGATCTCCCACACAGAGTGGCGAAGACTTGGCCCCCGACTCGGGAAGTGAAGCCAAAACCCCAGTTCGAAGTTTTCGAGGCAACAGGAGTTCGAGCCCAACGGAAGGTCAAACTCATCCCCCGAGCCGTAACTATGGTGGAAGTCGTCCTGGACGTACCGGTATCCAAGGACCAAAAACTGATGTACTTAGGAGAATCCGACCCCAAACGAGACGGAGTCGAATTCATGGACGGCGTGACCAAACATGATGTGAAACGATTCACCATCATGGTGGCCAACCACACTCATCGAGAGGTAACCTTACGCAAAGGTGCCCCGATGGGTCGAGCCGAAGCATTCACGATGATGACGGACGACCAGAAGGTCGAAGAAGCACGAGTCAACACGGCTGAAGTCGAACAGGAAGACGACGAATCCCAGGAGGAGCGACGGAGAATCATCGACTCCATGAACTTCGGTAAAAACTTAACCGACGAGCAACTAGCCAAACTGAAGGCCGTTGCATGGGATTACCGGACCGTATTTCCAACCCTACGGAGACGTCAAAGGGGTAACACATACCATTGATGTCCAGGGCGCGCAGCCGATTAAGATGAACCCCACCAGGACAAGCTGGAAGGGACGTGAATTCATCCAAAAACACGTGCAGGAGATGCTCGACCAAGGAGTCATCGAACCGTCATCGGCTGCATGGAGCTTCCCCGTCGTCTTAGCCGCGAAACGAAACGGAGACGGCACGGTAGGAACACGCTTCTGCATCAACTATATCAAGTTGAACGCCGTGACGAAGAAAAACAACTACCCACTACCGAACCCGGACGAGCTACAGGACCGGTGTGCCGGAATGGAATACTACGGCAAGGTAGACTGTCAGTCCGGCTTTTGGCAAATCCCCATGGATGAACAATCCAAGGACTACACGACCTTCGTAACACCCGAAGGCATGTGGCGTTTCAACCGTATGCCGTTTGGAGTCTGCAACGGACCAGCAACTTTCCAAATGCATATGGACAAAATCACGGCATCAGCTCGGAAAAAGGGTGTGTTCGCCTACATCGACGATATCATCTTCTTCGGCAAAACGTTCGAAGACTTCCTCGAGGCTTTCCGAGCAACTCTCGAATGCCTCCGCGATGCTGGATTTACGGTCAAACCCTCCAAATGCGAGATCGGAACGGACAGACTGCTGTTCCTCGGACACGTCCTTAGCAAAAACGGAGTCCAGACCGATGACGAGAAAGTGGCCTGTATTGCAGAACAAAGCTGCCCGAGAACTGAAAGGCAACTTAGGTCGTTCCTCGGACTGGCCAACTACTATCGAAAGTTCATCAAAGGATACGCTCAAAAGACATCAAAAATGTACGAGCTCCTCCGGAAGGACAAGAATATTGAGCTCGATTGGACGGAAGCCCACACGGCTGAGTTCAACGACATAAAGAAGGCGCTAACTGAAGCACCCGTACTGGCAAAGTTCGACCCGACTAAGAAGACCGTCATCGAATGTGACGCAAGCGGAGCCGGACTTGGCGCGGTAATCTCACAGGACGATCATCCAATCGCCTATGCCAGTCGCGTCCTACGCGGACCGGAACTCAACTATGGAGTCACCGAATGGGAATGCTTGGCCGTGGTATGGGCTGTGCAGAAATTTAAGCACTTCATCGACCACGGACCATTCACAGTAAGAACGGACCACCGAGCACTGCAAAATCTGCTCCGATGCGAGTCGAACCGACCTGGCATCAACCCTCGACTAACGAGATGGGCACTGGCTTTACAAGGACCGGACATAACCATCGAGTATAAGCCGGGAGTTTTCTGCGACAATGCGGACGCCCTGTCGAGATGGCCACTCGAACGTAGTGACGACAAAGATCCACATGAAGAGTTGGACCAAGTCCCCAACTTCGAGGACTTCAAAGACGAAATTAAAGTCTGCACAATACGGACCTCAGACGTCTGAAGGCAAATGCCTCGAAGAAAAGGAAGAAGGATTTAAAGGAACCACCGAAAATCCCCCTTCCACCGGTTCTCCCCGGATGCAACGTCATAACCGACTGGCACGACTTGAGTACCACACAGGTCCGAGTCATTAACATCCCAGCACCGGAGATACCGGAACCGACAGTTCGAACCGTCAACACGGCGGAAGACGAGGAGTTGGAAGTCGAAAAGACACTCCCACCTCCACCCGAACCGAACGTGGAACTTCGGAAAGCGCAGTTGCGAGACCCACAACTACGCAAAATCATTGATGAACTGGAACACCCAGAGAACCTCGACCATAAGTCGCAACACCTGGAACATTACCAGATAGCGCAAGGAGTCTTGTACAGATTGAAGACCATCAACACAAAGTTGGAACGGTGCTTCGTCGTACCACTCTTCATGCGCAATCAGATTATCCGATCGCTTCACGACGGAAAAACCGGAAACCATTTCGGAAGGGAAAAGACGATCGAAGCGCTAAAGTTGCGTTACTATTGGCCAAGAATGAACAGTGACGCTATTTCCTATATTGAGAAATGCCGACAGTGCATCATGACGAACAAACAACGACGCCCACCACCCGGTAAACTCCAAAAGATGGAAGTCGGTGAAGCCTGGTACCGCATCTATGCGGACTTCAAAGGTCCTCTTCCTCGGACGGAGACGAAGGGATACCAGTACATCGCAGTGGTAACCGACCAGCTGACGAAGTTCACCATAGCCCGGGCAACAAAGACGAACACCGCGAGAGAATTCGAAAGGTTCTTCGTCAAGGACGTCCTTCTAAAGTACGGAATGCCGACCTTCATCCACTCGGACAGAGGGACTCACTTTACGGCGAAGACGTTCGCCAAGGTCGCACGGATATTTGGCATCCAACATACACTCGGAACTGCCCATCATCCGGAAGGACAAGGACAAGTCGAACGGCAAATGCAAACGATTTGGGACGGAATCAGGAAGTTCTGTGACGTAAAAGACGGACACCGATGGCACAGAGCCTTGGATTATGTCTTCTGCGGAATGAACCGAGCCGTCCATGCCGCGACTAAGTTCTCACCGTTTTACATGCTATACGGTCGAGAAATGACCATGCCACAGGACAGTGGCCGGAACGAATACACCGGAAACCTTCACGGATAAGGAACAATATATCCGACGGATAAAAGAACGACTTCAGCGCTCGCACGAGATTGCTCGCATCAACATTGATGAAGCATTCGAACGGAACGCCGAGCACTACAACAAGAAGAAGTCGAATCCGACCTTCAAACCGAGGGACAAGGTAACGGTGGAATTCCCGACCAAGGACCCAGCTCGGAAGGAACGTTATGACGGAGTGTGGACGGTCATCAACTACGTTGGCCCAAACAACTTGCTCCTCCGATGCGAAGACGGACGCGAAGATACAGTAGCCGTCGACCGAGTTAAACATTGCCGAGTCGAGACAAGTCGACCAGCAACTCGGTCAACTGGCCCGGTAGCCGACCCGACAGAAGGGAAAGCTACTCGGAAGCCGAAAAAGAAGACGGAACAAACCGTCGAAAAACCTTCGGATCCGACCAATGACGCGGATAAAACCGAACCGAAGGTGAAGAACAAGCGAGGTCGACCTCGGAAGAAACCTCCGACCGACTTCGAGACACCTGCACTGACAGAACTGCAAAAGCAAGATGTGATAGCAGCTGACCCAGCACCGACCTCGGGGGAAGCCGACGAGCACAAAGCCCAGCCGACCACCGAGCAGCCGGGGAAATCGGATGATAAGTCGGGAACGCCGGTCCAGCCAGCCAACCAACCAACAGAGGAACCGAAGTCGGCAACTAAGCCAGCTCGAAAGAAGAGGACGGCGAAGAAAACCGACTCGTCGGCACCGACCACAGAGGTCGTCGTAGCCGACTCGGCAGTCCAACCGACCAAGCCAAAGCGCAAGTATACGAAGCGGAAGGTCGACTTACCTAGTACATCGGCGCCGACCACGGAAGTCGTAGCAGCCGACCAGGCAGTCGAACCGACTAAGCCGAAACGGAAGTACGGAACAGCCAAGAAACCGAAGCTGACAGCACAACAGGTGCTGGAAGAAACAGAAGTCGCTGAAGACGAAGCCCATAAGGAAATCCTCGAACGAATTACCGAAGGACGGGCCGACTCGGAGAAACCAGTCAAAACAGCAAAACCCAAGACACCCAAAACAGCAGTCACAACAGAACAGACTCAGTCATAGGGCCATAGGTGTAAAACTTAGAATAAGTTTTAGGTAGCTTAACAATAGCTAGACACAGATGGACCTTTGGTGTCGAAATGGAATTTCTTCAGTTGACCGGAACATCTTCAGTTGAATGCACGGGAGTTGGTAGAATTCTAACGCGCCGTATTTCCTTTCCTTGACAGCAAGCAACAATGTCAGGTCGTCACCGACACGACCCACCTTCCAGCGGATCGAACAGCGGACGCAGCGGCAGTGGATCGCACCGATCCCAGCCTTACCCGCCTCATCGCTCAACATCGCGATCGGATAATTCGCGGTCGGCCACACAGACGCCCTTACCGCAGGTAGATAATCCTAGCGCTAACTTAACAGCTAATGTGTTAGCAGGTCTTACGGTCGGGCCCCAACGTGGAGCGATACCGCCGCAAGTTTTGCCGCCGAACACAGCAGTCGATAACACAGGCTGCCTGTGGAATCTCGGCACTGGAACGAGTCAGACGACTCCGGTAACGGCAGCAGACCCACATGGTCAAGCGCCACCGTATCAGTGGTCGGCACCGACAACAATAGTCGGACCGACCAGCTCGGCATCAACAATGATGACCGGAGCAGTTTACCCGACACCGACAATGGTGCCAGGGATGGCGAACACGCCAACAACGATTTACATGGTGCCCACAATGGCGCCGGGAATGGCTAACATGGCTGGCCCGATCTACACGACGCCCACATTGGCGCCGAGTAGCTTTCCATACACCCCACCGGCGATGCGATTTGCATCAATCCCGCCAACGTTGGGAATGCCGCCCCCCCAAATCGCAACGATCAGTATGATCAATCCGGATGGCACAATTTCGCCACCAAGGCCAATATTGCTCACGCCACCGACTTCGCCGACTCATCTTCGACCACCTGGACAACAAAGTTCCTGGATGGATCCGAACGCGACGACCCACTTATTGAATCGGCTGAACCAACACCGAAACCAGGTCAGAGGACAGAGCCAACAAGTGCCTGTTTCGACGACGGCCACACAGGTCGTAACGTCGATGCCTCCACCTTATGTGGTCGTCCAAGAAATTAACACCAACGGAAGGACTGACGAGGAACTCCGTCAACAAGCAAAACTGGCTCGTGCTCACATAGACACGATTAGCCACGCGTTGACGCAGACTTCGCAGATGGATCCAAGCCACGCCGACTATCGAGCGGCACTATTGAATCAGCTCTCCTACAACGAGACACGGCTGAATGAGACCAACAAGACGCTCTACGAGAGGGAACAACAATCTCTCCGAATCTGCCAACAGGCAGTAGCCCGGAATGTAGCCCAGAGGCTGGGAGACCCAGAACCAGACCCTTCCTCGATAACCACGCAGGTTGTCGTACCGACGTCCCAGCCGACTCCGTCGACTTCGGCAGGCCAACAAGTGCCTGGCCGAACACCGTCGTTGGAGATCGGAAAACTCCGTATCCAGAAGGAGGAGGCTATGAAGGAGGCAGTGAAACTCAGAATGAGTTACACAAGAATCCCCCATACATCGGAGAACTACTCGGCCGAGATGGGACGGATAGAGCGGGAAGAACGACAATTAACCGACTCAGCCGCCCACCTGGAAAGGAAGATACGAGCCGAGGAACGAAACTTGCGCTCGTCCGGAGCCTCGGCACCGACCACACAGGCGGTGATTGACGAGGAAATCCGGTTAGCTCGGCTGGACGCTTTAGCGCAAAAACGCAACGAATACCTCCACAGGATCGACGAGGCGAAGCAACGTCTGCCCACACTCGATCCGACTAAGGGACATCACCATCGAATTTTTCAGAGCAATCTCGAACTGATTGACCACTGGACAAAGAAATACATGGAGCAGGAGAACGAAATCCGAGCACTCCAACCGGTGACGACCCAACCAGCGGCCGTCCCGACGAGCCAACCCCAACCGATGATGACGGTGAACGTAGGCCAAGGATTGTTACCAATCCAGATCCCGGCTTTCCAGCAACCGACACAGCAGGTCCCACAAGGACCACCCGTATCCCCGCTCCCAACATTGCAGGAGCTACGGGCATTCTTAAGAATGGCTGGAATAGTTGTGGAACGAATGGGCGCGGTCATGGACGATACACAGGCCGGAACTCCTGAATGGCAAGCCGTCGAACACAACGGGAAGGTCATTCGCGATTACATGGCAGGACTCCAGTCATACTTGACTACCGGACTGCCAACAACGATGGCAGAACTGACCGTCATCCAAACAAGGATGCAGAACGCACAAAACCGAATCGACCGGCATCCCCATCTGACCCAAAACTTGGAAGCAGCGGAAAGGAGGTCGTTAGCCGAACCAATGCCTCAAATAACGGACGTACGGGCCGCCATCGAGGTCGGAAATCGAATCCTTGATGGCATAAGGATGACGCAAGGCGGAGACTTAACAGCTATCGCCAACAGAGCTCAGATAGTTAATGACCTCCACCGAAGTTTGCGCGGCGCCCGCCAATTACTCGAACTACGTGACGGGATAACGACAGATGACCAGGCCACCCGACTGAATATGCATTACCGAAGGATTCAACAGATAATCCAGAGCCAGACGGGTGGAACCGAACAACAGGTTCCCCAGCTCCGGTATCATGCTATGGCACTTCAGATCGGACAGGATGACCAGACGACAGAGGTCTGGAAAACCATCCTCGACGGCAAAGAAACCCTTCAAGCCATCTATGGACGAATAGCCAATGGAATCCAGAATCCCACTGACTTAGATCCAGTTCGGAAAATTAACGATCTCATAGCTCACACAGGGCTAACTGAAGATCTTACTCGGTACGGCTTGCCCACCACAGAGGTGGACAAACACCGACTCCGAACAGCCATGGATCAAGTGAAGACGGCAATCCTAGCGGAAAAATCTCCGACCTCACAGACGGATAACGTCCAACCGACGACGGTACAACCGGGAGCCATCGTAACTTCACCGATATCATCGCCTCCACCGCCGACCACACAGGTCGACAGTGAAGCACACCCGCCGAATACACAAGTGTTCGACCCGGCACGACTCCGGACGCTCGAAACACTGAAACGGAAGCGGGATGAAGTGATCAATCAGTCGAACGCGATTAAGGAACGGATGCAGAATCTCCCAACAAGTGGAGCCGACCATCCTCGCGAATTCCAAGTCCTGCTCAACCAGTACAAGCAGGCATATGATCGCCAAGCGGAGCTCGACAAAGTAATTTACGTCGAGCAACAGATGATTCAGCTGACCGCAACACCACGGTCTCCACAGACGATGCAGGCACTAGCGACGCCGGCTACGAACGGTGAGAAGACCATGACCGACGCCAGGAGAGCCCTACGAGAGGCAAAGCAAATCCTGGGGAAGATACGCGAACGTTCGCAACAGGGTTTGGAACGCTATGCCTTACAGAAGATTGAAGACTTCACAGCTTACATAGAGCTCGTCGAAAGTCTAATCCAAAGCGGGACGCCACAAACGATGGCACATCAACGGCTACTGGAGCCAGGAGTCGCGCTACTATCCAAGCTCAACGAGGAGCATCGGAGTCTTTTACCTGCACTATCGACGACGACCACACAGGCCGCAACGTCGAACACCTCACCTGACAGGACGATCCTCTACGCCAAAAGCGCCATAAAAGAGGCGGAACGCGCACTGAGACGAATTCGGCGACGCGCCGCGAGAGGAATCGAACCGAACGGGCAGAAGATAGCCTCCGAGTTCGACACTCACATACAACTGCTGAGAAACCTGATACAACCAGGTGTAGTCGAACCGGGAGCTCATTTCCAACTCGCGATGGACGCCATCAACCGGCTAAAAGACTACAGCCGAAGCCAAAGCCGACTACCCGACTCCGACACGGAGACCTCGGACGCATTACCGTCGACCTCATCGGCGGCGGAAATGCACTCGGCAATGCGGAAAAGCCGCAGGGAGAAAATGGCTTCCATAATCGGCGATGGATGGAATCTACTGGATCACCTCCAGAGATCCTTCGTCAACGAGACACCAACCGACGCCGAAACGCTCAAGGTAGCCAGGCAGAAGATGAACGACTTGACGGCCTACCTGAAAAGAGCGGATCACCTAATTATGAAAGATGAACCGACCGAGGTCGACGAACGACAACTTAGAGCGGTAGTCGAGCGAATCACAGAGATCCTCGATGCGGAACCCGCATACACCATACGGATTCCGTCGCCGTCGTCACCTCGCCGAGCAGCACCGACTACGACAGCGGTGATGACCCTAGTCGGCACCACACCGATGGAAAACTTAACGGCCAACATGGATATAATCTGTCAAGCTGGACAAGATTTGGCTGATATTTACTACCACCGACTAAGTGGAACCCTAACGGAACAAGAGCAAACCGACCTCGAACGGATCGACCGAGCACTACGGCTCGAGTTGGATTGGGCCGACACCCTAGGCTCATGGGAAATCCCACCGCCAGGTCCGAACCGAGATCGGCTAATTGAGGCGCTTCAGTCGGTGGTCGAGCACGTCAAGCAGTACTTGGCTAACCCGAACAAAGCGGGTGCGCCAGTACCGGCTCGGGAGAAAACACCTTCTCCAGTCCCATCAGTCGGACTTGACGTTGAACTTCCATTCACCGAAGTAGTCGAACAGAAAGAAGTCAACATCGGTGAAGTCGAAGATCAGTACAGAGAAGCGGTCGAAGTCATGGAGAAACTCGGAAAACAACTCCGGGAGCTCGACCCCAACAACGCTATGGAGAAACAGATGCGTGACGCCTTGGATCAGCAGTACAATATCTGCTCAAGGCGGGTCGAAGACTTGTGGAAAATCCTCGAGGCTAACCCACAAAGGGTTCAGCCGACCTCCATTCAACCGCAACCGACCACTTCGCAACAACCGCTAGAGCCCACACTGGCAGAACAGCGGACAGCTCTCAACGACAAACTGGCCCGTACACAGAGAATTGCCGACAGCCTGCAACGACAGGTCGATAATATGGACGGAACAGATCCGACCATCCGTAACATTCGGACGGCAATCGAAGACCAGATTAGAGTCTCCCAGATGCACATTCAAGACCTGCAAGTCGACTTCGAACTTTTACGGCGGAAAGAACTCGAACAATATCGGAAAGAAGCGGAACGACGCGCACCCGGTTCGCAACAGCCGAACACTTCGAGTCAGCCGACTTCGACGACAGCTCGGATTCAACTCAAACCGACTTCGACGGCAGGCTTGACTCAACCGAAACCGATGGAAATGGCCGACCGGCCCATGTCTCCGGCCACGGAAGCTCGGATCATGGAAGCCATACCGGACACTGACGAGTTGCCGAGCACGGTCGCGCCACATATAGTCAAGTTACTGGCTAGAGTAGCGGAACTCATCACAGAGATGAGGGCCCGCAGAAACTTTTGTGTCGATAACAGCCAAGAAGCTAATGATTTGCATCGAGACATCCTGGCATGGGGAAACAACGCTCGGTTTATACGACGACTTTGTCATCCGGACGCCCCACAAACGACTAGGACTCGGCAACACCTTATCCGAACTACCTCCTGGTTGGAAACAAGGGTGAATGAGTACGAGGAAGAGAAGGAACGAGACAAAGAACAGAAGTCGACCAGCGTGGTAACAAACGCCATGGCTGAAGGTCGGTCGTCTCGGATCACAAAGATCCAGACGGCTAGGAAACCGACTTTCGACTCCGTCCGACTTCCACCTCCAGCCCCACCAGCCAAACCCGACCTCGAGTGGATAAAAGCAGTCAACACACAGTTACTGCGAGCAGACGCTGTCATCATCGAACTCAGAAAAATGATGGACGAAACCGACCAACGGAGTCCACAATACTGTCAGATCGACATTAACCTCGGACACTTGGAGAATAACACCAAGGAAGCCCGATTCATCCTCCGACCAACAACAGTTTGGTCGGTTAAGAATCAGGAACGGCTACAAACACTAGTAGCCATGATTCAGTCCTTCGTAGACGACTTCTACAAACGGAAGGAAGCGGAAGAACAGAAGAAATCGAAGAGACCGCCATCCCCTAAAAAGCCAAAGGTACAACCTGTCAAACCGACACAGGTAGTTCCACCGGTGAGTCATCAAGACGAGCCGATGGACGAAGTGCCAGTCCCTCCACTCGAAGGTGACGACGAACCAATGGATACCTCGGAGGAAGTCGGAACAACAGAAGCAACCCGACCCAAGCCCCTGGAACGACCTACAACGTTACCTGGGCTCTCACAAAGAGAACCACAGAGTGAACGGACACCAGATGGTCGGCTTATCCTCCAACCAGGCGGATCGAACTCACCAAAGTTTGCACGGAAGCCAAAACAAACGGATAACGTCGAAGAGCATGGACCACGCAGGCGGCTCTTCCCGTCGAAGTCGCCACCACCGGTCAGGACCAAAGAACAACCCCTGGAAGTCCTGAAGGCGACTCCGTCTTCCTTACCACCGGCCGAAGAGAAGCCGAGCCCGTCACGGAAAGTGATGGGAGCAAAGGCTTTGTTCACACCGGCCGTTCATAAGAAGTTTGTCGGTCAAGCTAAGACGCTGGACCTTCAACGGATACTCTACGAAGCACAACTTCAAGGAGGTATCCGAGATCGGACCATGACAGAAGAGCAACAGACTCAGATGGCCCAGAAGATCCATGCTACAATTCAGGACAGGGATAAAGTCCTCAGACGGTTGGTGACTTTAAGATGCGGAAAGCAGGAGTTACGACAACTCCCGCTGGATACGAACATGATCCAGACAATCCAAAGCCTCCGCAATCCTAGCGTCAACCCGGGTGCCTACACACTGGAAATTCAACCTCGGCCCGGAGAAGAGGTGACCGAGAAGATTCCGATAACAATGTCGGACAGTAGTGAAGAAGAGGAGAACGCGGACAACAACGACTCCGACGACTCCACTAAACAAAAGGCGGCGGGACCAGCGAAGGGATCTACACCGAAACGCGATAGATCACCGGTGAAACAGATTTCACCGACCCGATCAGCATCCCAGCCGACTAAGCTACCAAGCCAACCGACGATCGAGAAACCACTTAGGTTCTCACCTCGGAACACCCCCACGAAACCGAAGAAAACCGAGGACGAGATGGACACAACATCCCCCTCGGAAGCGCGAGTCGGAACCACGGTCGAAACGTCACCACAAAGGGACGAACCGACCTCTGTTCACTCCGGCCCACGTCTGACAATAGACGAGTCTCGAACGAACGAGTCGACGGCCGAGTCGAATAACATACCGACCAAACGGAGTACAGCTAAGGAGAAACCACCTCAGGACTCGTCGCGGGAATTTCATGATGACCTAGCCCTACAACATGTAAAGGACTTAACGAGGTCGGAACAGGATGCCTGCATCGACATGGCATACCCGGAGGATAGGGAACTCTGGCACTCGCTGAGAATCCGACGTGCCAGTATAGTCGGAAACACCACGGAAGCTCGGCGTGACCACGACCGACTTACCGAAAAGATGGCCGACGTCATGAAACGTATGGGAGAACATTACCGAGCGGAAAGGAGCCGACCTAAAGCCCTACAAGAGGCTACGACGACTCATGATCACCGCCCGGAACCCAAGCCGACTAAGAAGACGGTACAGCCACCTGTCGTCAAGATGAAAGTTCCCCCTCCAATCAGACAACCTTCTGTCCAAATTGACGACGATCCGGATATGCGGGTCATCAACTCGGCCAACTCCGCGAAATCCCACAAGGATAAACGGAAGGCCAAGAAGGAAGCAGCAAAACAGTCTGTCAAGCCGCAACCGACGGAAATCCAGAAGAAACCAGTCAAGTTGGAAGCCAAGGAGCCGGCTAAACCGAAGTCGGACTCCACGGTTAAGACGCCGAAGCCCAACCCGGCTAAACGGCATAAGTCATCTGACGACTTGGATCATTTCGGATAACATCCAAGCAGGAGGCGAAACCGGAACATGGTTGACGCATCAACTCATGATGCAGATCGTCGCCTGGACCCTTGACTATGGATTAGCGGTCGCCGTCCACCGACAATGGGGACGGATGGCTGAACTTATCCAACCGGACCTCATCAAGTCACTTAAAAGTGCAGCTGCAAGAAACGCGGACGACACACCGACTAGAATCGCACGGTGTATTGGATATATTCGGAATCCCCGCGGATCGAACTTGGTCCAAATTGCCCGTGTATATAACGTGATGTACATGGACAAGAAGGGCAACATTGACGACATCATCAGCCATATCGAGGGCCGGATAGAAGAATTGGTCGCCGCACATACCCTTCAGACGACAAACGCGGAACGCGACGTCCCTGTTCGGTATAACGTGCCGAACTTCATACCGGAACAACATCGGCGTGAATTCAACCTCCGGATGTCCTATGTCAACACAGACAAGCCTCCGGCAGGCACGGAACCGACCGAAGAATACAGCGACTCCAACGAACAACCGTCGGAAGACGCAGCCCAACTGCTGCATATAGCTCGTACGGCTGCACAGTCGTCACAAAGACGAGTCCAAGCCTTAACCCGACCTCGAGCACCGCACGAACCGACAACATATGTCGGTACGGCATCGGCTCCGGCGGGACGAGCAAGTACAGCCAAACCAACTCGGAGTGCGAAGGGACGGTTCATACCGAAGGATGTACAATCACTTCCACCGTCCTCGCCGATGGAAATTTCACCGGAACCGGAGGACTCTACCCAGCAAAAGGGAAAGTCCAAGTCGACCAAAGCAAAGTCGACTAAGCCGGCCAAGAAGAAGGAACCAAAGTCATCCGAGTTGGTATCGTCTTCGGAAGAAGAAACGGAAGACGACGATGAGGAAGACGAGGATTTCCAAACACCTGGAAATGGCTCACCCAGGGACGATGACGATGACGATGACGACGAAAATGGTAAACCTCCACCACCGTCGAGCTCGGCACCTCAACAGCAGGCCGAACCGGAGATACCGGCTAAACAAACGGAAGAGAAGGATAGCGGCGACAAGGCCGACGACTCCAAGAGCAACGAAGATGATGGCGGAGTATACGTCCCTCGTCAGTACGGTAAACGGGTACCACTGACGCCCCACTCTGAGCCACTTCGTTCGGACTTTCATGAGGACATGATAGAAGTCCTACCAGACGACATTCCTCCATTGGTCAACGTTAGGCTGAAGTACACCGGCATCAAATCGGCTTCGAAACCCAAGCCGAGCGTCTCGGAGTACGACGCAGGATGGATGTACACATTCGCCGCTCTGAGGGCCCTGGCTACACGTGGACCAAAGTTCGCCACACCAAAAATCGCCTTCAAACTCCTCCAACACTGGAAGGTAGATGAGACGGGCGATTGGCGACAACTTAGCCAGAACAACGTGAGGCACTACTGCGACCTAGGATATCATGCCGGGAAGCTGATACGTACATACACCAGCGGAAAGCGGATGTACTACGAGTTCCCACCGGCTAAGAAAGACCCGGCCCCTTCAACATACGAAGGATGGATACACGCCATACAGGCGTGCATGGAAATGTCCTGGCACCCCGACGGACTTACCCGCGGAAAAATACTCCACCAACTCATAGCACGGTTTGAGTTCCAGTGGACATCAGCGGAACCGCAGTTGGTTGACCCTAAATACAAGGCCAAACCAGACGCAGTTGCCGGACGGAAGAAGTATTCCCTGGATGACGAACTAGAATTCGTCATATCAAAGGCACTTCACCAACAACAATTTGCCACGAATACCGACAAAACCCAAGGCGGTCAACGGTTTATCGCCTTAAACCCCTCAACCCATCGCTATGGACATTTACCGAAGGAACGACCTACCCCGGCACAATCGACCGAGTTGGCCGACTCGCACCAAGCAAGTCGGCTCGGGTCGCCAGAGGTACCTACACGGGAATGAGGAAACGCGGAAAGCGCCGGGAGAGAGGCATAACCGACCTCCTCCCATTGACACCACACAGGCGTCAGCGACCAACAGAAGTCGACTCACCTCATTAGACGACCACAAAGGCGTCTTGGACCAGTCGAGAACCGACCTGGCCCGACCGTAGTAATCATAGGGCGTAAATCATAGGACGCAACCGAGAAACGGCTTGCTTACTTTTACTTTGACAGACTCGTACGGAAGAGCCCCGAACGGAAGCCTTTAAGGTGGACTGCCAACAGTGCATGGATAATGCGACGAGGGACAACAACAGAATGCCTTGCGCGATGTGCATCGTATCTTTTACGAATGAACGAATTTCCGGCACCGGAGCGCAACACCGAGCTCAGGCGGCGGCACTGTACCTTAACGTCGTCGCTGGCAACTTGAGCGCATACCGGTACCTAGCCGGTAGAGAAACTCGACCACCAGTCCTAACAAATAGGCTGTTCGAGTACCGCCAGATGCTGGACTTACAGCGTCAACTTGAGGACCAGAAAAAGATAAAGGAGGTCGATAGGAAGATCGCCACAATGCGAGTCCATCCACCACCGACCGACTATGAACCGGAAATAAAGATTCGGGTACAGACACCCACACAGGGTCCCCCGACAGCCGGAGAACTCATCCCCACTATACGTGATGTCTTCGTCGGAGATCCGAACCGACCGATCACGGGCGCATCCATAACGATGATGATGAATATGCCGGACGGAACTCAACAGCCAGTTACCTTCACACCGGCAACTCAGGAACAGTTGATGGCAATCCCACAAAGGGCAACGCCAGTGGTCACACAGGCCCGTCCAACTGTTTCTCAGCAGATCCCCCAACAAGGAAGTTGGACCCAACCGACAGCTCAACAGCAGCAGCGTCGACCGAGCAAAAACCTTGCGGGACATGACCTTCGACATCGGATCGGCCCAGTTGATCTTCGAGACAGAATCGAAGCGCAACGAACCGTTATCCGTGAAGCGGGAAAGGAGCCAACTGGAGCTCCACCAGGAAAACGCACTGGATCAGGAGAAACAGGAATCGGACTTACGGTCGACTTAACAAATAAGTCGAAACGTAACGTCATCCCACCTGATCAGCAGCCGGAAGCCCAACAAGCGGAACCGGCGGCCGAAGCCCAAGCTGAACAGGCGGCTCAACAGGAGCAGATGGACGTTGATGTAGCGGACCAGATGGCACAACTGCCACAAGTGGAAGTGCCGATCCGAGAAGATCCTCGCTATGATCGAGCTCGACAACAGGGAATCGAGGTCGTCATGCTACACCCCACCGAACGGACGAACCACATTATGAACATCATGAATTACGACGAACGGTACCGTCCACAAATCTGGCGGATGGTAGAAAACCTCCGTCAATTTCTCGTCCGATCCGGATACCAGGCGCTGTTCGAACAACACCAGTGGCAAACCGATTTCAACATGAACGCGCACACAGCGCCGAATGTCGAACACCCGTACACCAGATCGAACGCGTTGCCGTCGATGACCGACCCGGTCCTGCTGAACGTACCATTGTACAGCCCAGACGGAACACGGGCGAGCCAACTAGGAGCTCGGGAATACTCCCATGACGAGTTGGAGAGTGTTGCCCAGTTCGTCATCACGGACGCACACCCAGCCTTTGTAATTACCGCGGCTCGGGCAGCACTGGATTTAACCCAGCTTCTTCCGGAAGGAGAAGTCGACACGGCCCAGGACGGAGTCACGGCATTCCTGCGATTTATCTTCGCAGCTCGACTCGGCAATTACTATTGCCATTACACCTTATACGGACTGTATAACAACGAAGCGATACCGGCGGCTGTGGAAACCCTCGTGGCCCAACTTGGCACACCGATGAGGAGTGTTATCCTGGCTGTCTGGATGCGCGACTTGCTGTACACCCACGAACGGTATGCGACAAAGTATGCCTTTCGTGAGGATCACATAGATCCCAGCGACGACGCGACCAGATTTATTAGCTGGTATCGGCGGAAGAAAACTTTGCCTAGCGGATTCAACTCATCGCCCTACGAACCTTGGATGTCGGATGACATAGCACCCGGCGCACAACCGTACGCGCTGCGACTCCGCAAACAAGCGGCCAAGGAATCGAGAAAGGGCAGAGCGGAGCGCCCAGGCCAGGAAACAGATGAGACCGACGAGATGTCTCAACGGAGCGGCCCGGCGACCTGTAAACCGAGGGACCGAACATACGGCCACATAACCCACCTGGCCCGGACGATGACGAAGAAGAAGATTACTTCGGCGGCGATAAACCCGTCGAAGTCCCACTCAGTTAGGGTCGAGTTCCCACATTGGAACTCGATTCCCCATTTGGAATAACTATGGGAACTTAACGCCGAGAAACGGCATGGTCGAGAACCGACCTTCCGACTGAGAAACAGTCTAGCTGAGAAACAGCGCCGTCGAGAACTGACTTCGGAATGGACACTTTTCTTTAGTTCTTTTCACGGAAACCGAACAACCATGTACGCGGCGGACGTCAATGACGATTTTACCAGAAAGCCGACTACACAAGTCGGCCGGATTCTTTGGTCGGACCCGGAAACGCGTGGTCAGACCTGGGTATTTCGGTTCTCTCACCGTACCGGTACGTCCCCCAAGGAATCCCCTGGAATGAACTGGGCAACCGACCCCAGTTCCCCAGCACGGCAAAAACAGATTGTAACCACATCTGCTAACACAGCAGATCGTCAACCACGTTCTGCGACCATCGGAGCCAACAGAAGCCCCAATCCGCGTTACATGGAGATTACTCCGGCCAACCGACTCCGGAGAAGAAACCGAGAGGATTACGCTAACATGGCGCGGAGCACGTCGCTGCGCGCGTTCCACGCCATGTTTGCCAAGCACCCGTGGCCAACTTCGGAACCGGGTAGCCGAGCAGCTTTCACCAGTGTAAATAGCGGAAATCCTTCGGCCGAGCCGCCAACAGCGCAGGAAGACTCGAATTTGACTAGGTACAGGAGCCGACCACACAGGTCGACTTCGTACTTTGCCCATAACTTGGAGACATAATGGATACTGCTGCGCAAGTCGACCACAAAGGTCGGTTGTGCAAGCCGATCACAAAGATCGGTTTGTCCGACCTCCAACGACGCAGATCGTCAAAACCACGATTCGCTACCTTTAGACGACCACAAAGATCGACTGAGTATATGGTAGCCGACCGACAGAAGTCGACTATGGAGAATGGACGGAAGCTGGCAGTAGTTACGTGGCAATTCAACCGGATTCTCCGTTTGAATCCAGACCTACAGGCTCTGTACCTGGAGATCAACCGCAGTCTCCCCCGGACGACATCGGGTAAACCAGCCGATTCACCGGTGACCACGACTACGCGCGTCTCTGAACGTGCTGCCATTCCCTGAAGAGGAACAGCGACGGTGATTTGGATACTGGTGTACCAACGACTCCGCCGCGACCTGCTTCCCCATGTCTTTAATGGAACACCCTAGGCGGACCGTGTTAGAATACGCGATCTGCACCCCTTGAACGAACCCCGCTGACAGGGACCATGCGGCCGCAACAAAAGTGGCAGCATTGCCTTTGTCAGCGGCAAAGAAAATTCCCCTCGTGGACGTGAGTCGTCTACCCCCAACAGAAGCGGCTAGGCGTCACAGGTTCGCGACAAAACAGAATGGAAGAAACGGATCTGACGACCTCAGGGACTTGCATGTGCATGAAGTTTGAACCAAAGAGCTCGTCTTGTCAACCGGGGCCACAAAGACCCTTAGTGTTGCGAGCGAGCGCAGTGCATGATGAAACGCCAGCCAACCGGCCAACAGATGCCAAGGAACTCCTACCTCGCAAGACTCGGCGACCCAGTAGCAAGTTATTCGGATTGCCCAACCTCAACAGTAGCTTGGATCCGACCTGGAGTTCACGTCAGAGATTACAGAAGGAACGGAGTCGTGCTGCTGAACATCCTTCTGCCAGTCAACACTGACCGAAGGATGTCCAAACAACGAAGACCCGGCCAACTGTAGCCGAATGCACAGAGCTCCCAAAAATGAAGTCGACAACCACCAGATGGAGGTCGGAAGTAAGCGACAACAAGTCGGAAAATCAACCAGAAGTACGAAATCGACCTCCTAGTGGAAGAACTTAGCCTTTCGTCGGATGAAACACAAAGTTTTTCCGACCTGAGGAAGTCGGAAAATAGCCGACCTCCGAAGTCGGACATGGATATCCGACCTCAAGCCGAGGTCGGAAGTCACCGCACAGAAGTCGGAAGGATACGACTACAAGTCGGTAAAGGCATTTAGAAGTCGAGAATCGACCTTCTAACGGAAAAATCCGACCTTCGAACGGATGAAGACTTAGTTCATCCGACCTTCCGAAGTCGACCATAACTGAATACAAGTCGGAAATCGGCAACTTAGTCAACATGACGGAAGAAGAATGACAACTGTCTGCGGCGGATGAATTCGACTTGAAGGAACTGTTTAGCCCCACATGGGCATGTTATTGCAGGCTAACCCTAGTCGACCACCGACGGATAGGATGACCGACCTCGACAGTAGGTCGGATGACAACGGCACATATTGGATGGAAGTCGACTGGACACTTCCACCGAAGTAACTTATGAATTCCGACCGGACCTTCGAGCCAGTTCGACTCGGATTATTCTAAACCAGGCTCGTGGTAGCAGATTAAACGGTTGTAACCGACCACTTTTGAACGGAACTGCTGTACATGACGACCACACAGGCCGCATGACTTACACACAGCTTCCGACCTGGACTTTAACAATTCGGAACATAGCCGAATTTCCCTAGCCGCCGGCCGACTTACCGGTAGGCCGACCTTGGTCAAACCGACCTCGGTCCTATCCCCCATTCAGAGAGGATGCCTCGGCATTTGCACCTGCAACAGTGCCTCTCTATCCCGAACGGACGGATACGCCGTGTTTAACCGTGCTTATCCGACCTCGGTGAATGTAACCGGTTACGACGGGTAACCCGGGAACCGATGCCCCGGACCCAACTTACCGGATGAAAGTGGACAGGAGACCCCGCGGAGACTCAACTGCCCCGTGGACGTCATCCTAGTCGGAATAGGACCCCCGGACAGATTTTTGCATTTTTTTTAGCATTTCTCCTAACAAACGGAATTGTATTTTTCTAGTTCGATCTCTTTAACAGATCTGTTTTGTAACCCCTTTTGCTCACTGGAATTGTGATTAAACTCTATTTCATACTTTCTTTCGCGCTGTATACAACTCCCATTACATTTTTCTTTCACATTGTTCTCCGTTGCCAACAGAAGCAAGAAGCCAGCCAACAGAAGCACCACCGGTCCAACGAAACGCCCGAGCGGCTTTCGGATTTCTCGGCCGTGAGTGGTTTCCACTCATGGGTCTGGAAGTGACGAAGGGACAGTCAACCAGACACCGGACTCCCACTGCTAGAGGACGCGTACCAGCGACCCCACATTGGGTCCGACTGGAGAGTTGTGCGGTACTGGTGCGGTACCGAGTCGGAGCATCCTTCGCAGGAGCTCGGATTCCCGCCCAGAGGCATGTCAGAGGCACATGACTGCGCCTGGTGCATACGGCCCACCATGGACGTATTTGCACTCATGCTTGCCATATCGCCTCTCTCGCTGTACGTACGTGTGTTGCTGCACTGCACTCATATCCGCTGAAGCGGATATACGCGGCGCACACACTGAGCATACTTGCTCTCTCGTCCCTCTCTCGCTGTATGACTCAGCGTACGCTCGCGTTGGATTGAGTCCAGTCTGCGCATCAACACACAGCTGATGGCTCACACCACGTGCTTGCCGCCAGTTGCTTCTTTCACGCCTTGGCAGACGCTCAAGAGCTCCTTCTAGCATTCACTTGCTTGTTAGCCATCAGTGCTTTGTTTTGCTTTCCTGCTATTACGCAGCATTGTTCCCCCTTTATTTGTCAATAAAGAGCACTCGTGATCTCCTCGCGCTTGCCTGTTACATCAGTAAACTTGCCATCCAAGCCAGAACAGAGATGTCCCCTCTTCTGCGCAGTATTATGTAAGAGGAGAATCCTCTTTACACACAGCAGCCGCCCATCCGCCGCCTACCTGGTTGGCTCAAGCTCAAGCACAAATATCTTGATCTTCGCCAACAGCGGCGATGGCACAGTGGCTGTGCTACGTGGATCTCACTCGGTAGCCAGCGGTTCGATTCCGCTCCATCGCCATTTTTCGGAATTTCCTCAACAGACAGGATCTTCATCTGACCGCCCTCCCTCGCTGAGATCATCACGGACAGCCGACTTATGGCTGCCTCTGTTATAATTAAAACCTTGTAAAAGGTCTCTGCTCGATCATAGTTTTTAAAATAGGTAACGGTGTACAATTTTTTCATAAAAGTTTGATTCACATCAGCAGATAGAGAAATGAATTCTCTATTGATTCCTGTATAATTTAAGAGGCGTAATGTGAGTAGAAATTCACCTTAAGATATGGGTTTTGCACATCCCTCCGCTATACTCCTCGGGGACTGTACCGATGACACATATTGGATAGATAAACACTGTTAAAAAAACTCTTCTGCCCGCTTCTGTCCGGTGGTGGTAGCTATATTGTAGCGATAGAATTTGTACAATTTATAAAACCACCAGTTTCGAATAGTAATGGTCATTTAACATCAATGATTGGTTGTTATTTTAATGGATTAGGATTTATTACGTCTGATAACGATTCTCCACATTTCTATGCATTTTTGCCGGCTTTCTCTCGGTGTCTAGAATTCTCATTTTATTCTTGGAGCGCTTGGTTCTCTTGTTACTACTGAACCCGCGCGAGTTTAAGGGACAGTAAATTCCCCTGGACCACATCAAAAAAGCCGACGCCTAGTGCGGGCGGTCTGGGGCAATTTTCTGTCCTTAAACTCGCGCGGATACAGTACTCTTGCCCTAATTTTTGCTCAAACTCTTGCCATAAGAAACCTTGTTATGCGCTGTGTTTGCATTGCTCCGTTTGACCGCTTCGGATGAATCTGCCTCTAAGTAGTTGCTAGTTCGATCGGGCCGTACCGCCGACGACCCTACATTACATAACAGCCGCATAATCGTGGTGAAGGCTGATCGCCGCTCCACTAGAACAGTAGCCAGATATGCGACGGTTGCAATACCGTTTCCAATCTCCTTCTCAAGCTTTTTTGTTCCGTCACCCTATCCTTAAATCTCAAATACCGGGAGCGAATGGTATTTCCGTGTGCCTGGTTCCAGCCCCCAGGGCCACCAAGGCGCGGTACACATTCGAAGCTGTTAGTATCGGCTGCGCCTGTTAGTTTGGAACTTGATACCTTTTGAGGCGTTCATGGATGAGTTGAGAGTTTGTCGCTCGTGATTCTCATCGCCTGTAAACGAGCGGTTCACGAACTCAAAAGATTTAAGGAAGAAACATAGAAAAATAGTGGTTCAGTCTTCTAAGCACACGTAACTCTAATGTGCCACAGGCGGAAATGTCGTGTATAATGTCTGTCCAGTGTTCACCAAATTTTACCACAGCGTCTTCAGATGGAATAGGGCCATAAAAACAAGTAAATCTCAGTCAGTTTCAGTGGAAGTAAGAACTGTGGACGGTTCGAATTTGACGATTCCTTTGCAGCCTCTTCAGGATTACATCGCGACAAAGCATCCTGCAACATGCATTGCCTTTTCCGTATTCAAGAAATCGAACTTCAAAACAAAAACCGCTCGGACCAAAACGGTTCAAGTCTAGATGCAACGGTCTATGCACAGATTTTCCCATCTCTGATAGTGATAAGTGACAGTAATAAGCTGACAGCGAGCTTATTATTAGAACTTTGGCCACTTTTTCAATCTGCAAACACCCACTGATACAAGAACTGAACAAAATGTAAAAGTGTGGTTAATGTCACAACCACAGGGAAAAATTTCAGTCGCATTTGAGAGTTCCTTGCTCGACTCACTGATGCGGAGAGAAGACACTGCCCAACAGACTCGTCGCTTACGAGCTGAAACGGCTGTTTCTACTTTCAACTTTAGTTTCTGTTATTGTAATTTTTTAACCGTCCAGCTCACGGTTACGATACGATACTCGAACGGAAGATGCGCGACGATGCGTTCAAACAGAAAACATGGCATTTGTCCCGCATATATGGCACGAAAGAAACAATTTTCCTAACGGTAAAAGCTGAAGCCTGGAGCGACAGCGGTCGATAATATTCTTCTGTCTTCTTATGTTGATTTGCTTAAGCGAGGCAGCATAACCGGCGGCTCGGAGCCCCGCTAATGTACATTGTTTTGACATGTGCAACAGTAAGCAGAACTACGGCTTTTTCCCAAACAAAATAACTTCTGCAATAAAACCTTTCGCTGATGCTGTCTTTTGGTCAGACAGTTACTTTGAACTAAAGTTTGCACTTTGCCGTACACTAAACACTAATCGTCTGTATTCTTCCGCCATGTGGAAAGTAATCGTACTGGCCCTGCTTCTATTTGTTACCGTCCATGCCGGACCTGTTGACCAACTACGTCCGGCTTTGATCGAAATTGATGCAGCAGTCGGGGGTTAGTATGCCGCATTTGGCCTCTACATCCTTAACTTGAGTTTTTCAGTTATTAGTTACTAATTAATTCCGGTGTTTCTGGCTCTGTGATGGTATAACCCAGTTGGGTAGAACACAACTGCTTCTAAAATGCATTGCAGGGATTCGCCTTCCATTTACCCTTCCACCCAGTCCTTGCGGTAATAACATCAACTTCAACAATCTGGCTCCAGGCAACCCATGCGATCGTCCTCTTCCTCTTCCACTACCAACTGGTTGATACCGGCCGGTATCCCGTTCATATGGACGTGTACGAATGCTTCAGATTCCTTGTGTCAGGATTTTCTATTGTCTCGCTTCGTCAAATGGCAGTTTTTATAATTATGCGCTCCCCAAGACCAAAACAGCCTGTTGCAACCGTCCCATGGGCCTTGTGTCATTATAGCCTTGTGTCTTTGCATCGTAAAAATGCGGTAGCTGTGCGTTATTGGCTCCTGATGAAAATTGTGCTATAAATTATACTACCACTTTGAGTCAACGGCACAGTAATGCACTAAAATAAATATATAGCTCAAAATATATTTTTTCGTCTTTCATATTTTAACGGATTACGAACATTGCAAAATACAGCCAGCCTTTTCGATCCATAATTTTAAAACTACTTTGAATCAGCTAAGTGCAAGCGCCGCTGCTGCTTTTTTTACTTCTGCATCCGTGTTATTCGGAGTGTATTAATATTCGGTGTTAGTGTAATCTGATCGGACTGTAGGACCTTGTATTCTTTTACTTCAGTGACTACATATATCGCAGGCAGAAAGGGTATACGGGTTAAAGGTTTACCATAAGGCGCCGCGTAAACCATTCCGCCGAAATCCGATACCGAAAGGTTTACGATACGTAAACCTTTCGGTATCGGACTGTTTAACCTTTCTGTCGGCGGCACCTGGGAAGTTAGTCCTTGTAACTCTTTTTCTTCCGAACCTTTTTGCAATCTGGATTTGCATACCGAAGACAAGAGACTTTCTCTCCTCGCTGCTTCACATGACGAAAGCTTCAAAGAATTGTTTATCTGATAGTTCTTGTTTATATACAAACTTGTAAACGATACTGATATAAAACTATCAGGTCTTTTGGTGTGGACAAAGCAGAAAATACCGTGTCTGTGGTATGTCCAACACGCGAATTCATATTGTAAGCGTGTCCGGAATGCGAAAAACGTCATAGTAGAAGTATTGTTTACTTTAATTTGCAGCACGATGAGCCTGAAGGCCGGTGTAGCGCCATTGTCTGATCAATGGATGCCGCCGCCAGAAAGGTTTACGGATTCGGCAGAAAGGTTTTGGTTTCAAAGCTGCGGAAATTATTTCCAGATTCCAATTACTTCGAGAATTTCTCTCTTGTAAAACCTTTCTAACTGTATTTAGCATTATGGTGTTGGCAGAAGACTGTTCTGAGTGGCCGGTTCGGAGATGCAGTGTATAGTGCAAATACATACAGCAACAATGTGACTAATCTCTCTTCTGTGCACGGAGAGGAAATAGGCGGCTGGAATGTGTTTGGAAGCATACGTAAAGGTTCCGCTCAAGCTACGTAAAGGTTCCGCTTTGGGGGTCCAGGACGTAGTCCAGCCGCATGCCCAACAACATCAGCTGAGTTGCGGATCCTTATCACGGTTTTACGATACTAGAAGCGACGCGGTATGGTATACCGTAAACTGGAATCAAATGGTTGACCTTAATGGTCCTAGTACTGACGCTACAAATGTCGAGCCTTATTCGTTAAATGCCGGCATTATCTGATAATGAAGAACGTCACGATATCATGGTTATGAAAAGCTGATCGGGCACAGAGTCGGACACTTTGTTTTAACACAAGGTGACAGTAATATGTCACTTTTTAACTGGATTAAATACGAGAATTACTAGAAGAATTAGTAGAATTACTAGAAGTGAAATAAAATTAAGTAAAATCATTTGTTAAATTGATTAGTCGCACGAAAAATAACGGTCGTCGTGGTGTCTTTTGGTTCCTCATGTATTATTTGCGATTTTCAGTATGATGTTATCATAATTATCTGCCTCTCATCCTTCATCACTTTTGCGCTTCGTTTGTACTTGAGTTTCGACACTTATTATATAAAAGTGCTTTTTTACCTAATGTACTATTGAAACAATAGAAGCTTTCGGCAAACGCTCCGCTTAACCATTACCATAAACTAACCATACTGTATGGTTAAGTGCGAGCGTATGGTAAGTGCGGATACCATACAAACGCGTCGTATGGTGGTCGACTTCCAACGACTCCCCTAAACATTTGTACAACCAAATTGCACTAGATGTGCTTTCTTATAATACAGAAAACATCATTGAATATAAATATAATTTTTTCGATCGATGTCGTGCCATGTAGTGCGAAAGAAAAAATAAATCTGAAGGTACCTAGAAGTCAGCTGCGCGATTTTGCTGAGCTTCTCATACACTGCCACCTCCATGGCGGTCTACCACGACTCGATAAGAGATGGTTAAGGGATGGGTACGGTGTCTTTTGCCGAAAGCCTCTAATAATTTTAAAAACGTTCACGCTGAGGATAAGTACAACAACGTTAAAAATGCCAAGAATGGTAAAGTCTGTTATGCAACGGCTAAAGGCAACGGCAAAGTTATTCGGCATTTTCGGTTCTGAACGACATTTTCGGAAGGCTGATTTAAACGGTAAGGTTTTCGCGGCAATAAAGGCAAAGATAAAGGCAATGTCGAAAAAGGCAAAGGTAATCTTGGCCGAGCCGCGAAAAGGCCTACAAGCAGCTGCGGCCGTCGCTACGAGATATCTTTTAGTGTTGCTTCTCATGATGTTTCCTTTGCATTTAACTTGTATAGTGCTCACTATTATTTACCGTGTATACTCGCGAAATCATGGTTTGTTGTGCAAAAAATGCGGTTGTTTTAACGGTTTACTATAATGGTATCAAATCATTGGTATGTAATGCTATCATCCTCTTCGTTTTGTATTCGTAGCATTAAGCGCTTGATTTTGTCATTCCTATCAAGCCTATAAAAATAACGAAATTCCATAATATAATTGTCGTGAGAATAGAAACGTGGAAACGTTTCTGCAAGTATTTTGCTTTCTGTTTTGAAGATACCAGAGGAAAAGCGCTATTGCTGACTTTTGAAAAAGTTATTCCACGTCTTACACATATCTCGGGGACTGGAATCTCTGCACAATATCGAAAAACTAGAAATGTGCACGGCAGTAGCGTTTTCCGGGCATTGCATGACCGATTCGTAGCCGAAATTACACAATAAACGCAGACTATGGGAGACTGAAGAGCGCAATTTCCGTTACTTGACTAGTTAGCTTTGCCATATACTGTACAGTGCTTTGTAGCAGTATATAACTTATGAACTGGATGTACAGCATTGGTGTATAACCGGCAAAATCGCACAGATGAATGAACCTTTTGCTAGCAACTCGAGGGAAAGAGAGATATTAATAAATAAGCGTAGTCATAGTTTGAAGAAATACAGTACATATTGATTTGAGAGGCGCGATAATTTTCGTCTACTAAAGATGCCGGACGTTACATAACTTTAAACCTAGCTACGTACCAATGAAAAAGAGGGTCCAAATGAACTAAACCGATTCACTAAATCTTAGAAATTTATTTAAAAAGCAGCACGGAAACAGGATAAAAGTGGCAGTATATTGGGCCGCCGCTATGTGTACGGTTAATTCTTTTTGGCAAAGGATTTTGGAGACGGCATTCCGAAATAGAAGATTTAGGAAGATGACGGCTGCAGTATAGTTGGATAAACGGGTCCCTTTTTCCTTACATTCTATTGGAACTACAGATAGGAGACAGAGGCACCAAAAATCCCGACCACGGGTCACATTCTCTTTAATTCAAGACCGAAATCTAAAGAAAACCAGAGAATAACTTCATTACATTAGTCGCTGCTGAGCTTAAATAGCCTAAACAGGGCAATCTGTACTACCCTTACGTCTCATACATGTGCACTCGTACTGTCGTACATACGTAAGCGGCACCGCCGCTACACGGCTTTAACGGCGGCAATGGCAAGCGTGAAGTTGACAAAGACGACGGCAAAGTTGAAAAAGGCAAAAAGAAAACGGCAAAGATGAGAGCGGCAGTCGCCCAAGTTACCCATCAACCGTTTTTTACAATCGTTTTGAGAGATTTTCCTAGAATAACTGCTGGTTTTAAATTCCCATGTATTATTGATACATATTGCGCAGAAATTCCAGGAGCAGGAAGAAAGCGGACTTGAGCGCTTAATCGATTTTCAATTTGTGTCCGCACTAGCAGCCAGGTCGATCCGAAACGAATGTCGGTCCTTTATACACCACCCCTTTCAGCAGCGATTACTTGCAGTTTTCTGCTCGATTTAATTACTTGCAGTTGGTGTAGCCCGTCTGCCGATAGTGTTTCAAGCTGCAGGTTGAGCTACGTCGGCTGACAATTACCGCAATTGCTTCGCATTGGCAACGGAGCGGAAATATTTCAGTACAATCCTCCGCGTTCCACCATATTCACGGCAGACTATAAATATTATGAGCGAACATAAGCTTTTGCACCACTATCGTTTCTTCTTTGATGTTGCCTGCCGGTAATTTTATCCTGCACATACGGGACTTATTGTTGAGCCGTTTCAACCCGTCTTTCATGATGAACGATTCATCGAACACTTCCCATCTTAGTACAAATTCATCGACGAATATCGGCAATGGGCAATCATCCGTACATATAGCCTTCTGGCTTATTATCGCTCCCATTTTAGCACTGCTACTTAACACTGGCGTTGTTTTCTTGATGGTGTGCAACAAAAACCTACGGACACCCTTCAACATGTACATCATGACACTGGCAGCGAGCAACATCGTCTATGTCACCATGTCCGGTACAATCGGCATCAGCAATCTGGGTTCCTCCGGCCAGAGCTGGAAACTGGGCGTGGAGGCATGCACGGCACAAAACTATAACTACTACGCTATCAGTGGGGTCGCGGTGCACCTCCACCTGCTGGTGAGTCTTAGCCGCGCCTGGGCCTTGTTCAGGCCGATCTCGTATCGCAACCACCACACCATCCGGGTGGCGATAGCATTCTGCGTGGGCGCGGTGCTGTATGTGCACATTCTGGTATTGCCCGGCTTTATCCTGGACGCTGTGTATTATCGTGTTCCGGTGGAGAACGGCTGCTGGATCGACGCTTCCCGACAGACCGTGTGGATGACCTTTGTAACAGTAGTGGTGTATGATCTGCCCAAGCTCTTCATTCCCGTCTGCTATCCGGTGCTGTTGTGGAAAACATTGCAGAGGAGAAAAATTGCGGCGAGTTTACGCGGGACAAGACTTGATGCTGCACAGCAACTTTCAGTGCCGTCTAAAGCAAGAGAAAGAGCCGATAAGGAGAATGCCGCTTTCCGACCGTTTGTCCTTTTGACCTTGTTCACCGTTGGTGTTGTCGTCTGCTGGATGCCCCCTATGGTTGCCTATATTCTCGGCAACTTTATTATTTCATGGAGAGAAATGGTTCAGTTTGAAGATGTAGTGTCGGTTCTCTATTCACTGCAGGCAATATTGGATCTGATATTCTTCTGCCTGAGTACGTAAGGGATTTGTGGTCGTACCTTCGTTTACAATGGAACAAAAGAAGACCCTTTTCCAACTCTTCTGATACGCCTGAACGCGCTAACTAAATAAGCCATCTCGATATGCTATGCACTTACTACATTCTGTATTATCGCAAAATCTTGCAGTTATCAAAAGCTTTTATCATTGCAAATACATGCAGGGATTTCGATGTTAACTGTATAGTTACTTATGAGGCACGCTGAGGAATGCTGAGGCACTCCCAAATGCGACCCTTAGTTAGCGCTACCCATAACATGTTAAGTACTACTGTATTTCTTGCTCTGTCCCAACTTATAAGAAAGGGTGATTTGTGAACGAGAAAACATATTCGTCGAAGTCTACAAGTTGTGTCTAGTCGTTTTCTATGTACCTAGCCGTATTATTTTTTCTGTATCACGTCTGCTGCTGTTTTTTTTTTGTTGTCCAGTAGTCTGCTGCATAATAAATGACTGATTTATGTCGCGCCACGTCCAGTGAGAAATATTGTACACTATTGGTTGTCTTGTACACGGCATGTTTCTTTGTATTGTTGTCATGGCACAGCCTTTAAAAATTTATAAGAAAAACAACTGCAAACTGAACTGAGCACCTCTGAATAACAAATTTCCCAATTTTATCCGTAGTATACTCGTACCGTTTAATACGTAAAATGGGGTAGGTCAAACGCTTAGAACCATTTCTCGTTTACTGCTGTCGTCATCCGGCTGGATTTTCAGATTATGGTGGTACATTTGGCTTACCTACATTACTACAGTCATATTAATTATTGTGGTCTAGTCCGGCGCGGTATATCAGCTCCGTGTTCAGCCCCAACACTCCAACCGGTGCCGGCATCGATTACAGAGCTTAATTCTAAGCGTTTGGTTCTCCTTTTGCTATCACTTTTGTCGCTACTTTACAAAATGAAACAACGGGTTCACTGTAATCTTATTGACACCGTTCGCGCGATCGTTCGACGTGCTGCTCGTTGTTCCTGATGTCTGCAATTTTCCCAGGTCAAGGGAAAACCAACATCCAAGTACAATGCTCGTGATCTAGATCTTCCCCGGCTAACTTTAAATACATTTGCTCCGACGAGAGCACGAGAAGCACGCAGCTGCTCACTTTAGTAGACAGTTGTTGCCTTGTGTATTACCCTTTACAGTATATACAGAATGATCTTTCCGGTCGTCGGAAATACCGGCCGACGACCGACCAGTGAACCAAGCTGTTCGAACGGCTTGGTTCACTTGCCAAACTTCCTTTTGACCTGCTTTGAAATAACACAAGAAATTATCATTTGATACAAGAAATTATTATTTTTTTCCTTTATTGCGACGATAGGAATAACGATAGAATGCAGTGCAATGCGGAAAAGTTGGAATCCCTCTTACAATTTCTGCCTCTTTCAATTTTGTCATTAAAATTTATGATCAAATTAATGGTTCAGCAAATCATTGAGTACAATTCCGCTTACTACGGAAGCGCAGTAAATGTCATAATACGTTCTGCTTACGAGATTACGTTACTCAGCATTTCTGGGTGATCTGAGACAAAACTTCACATTCAGGAAATCTGCGCCACTGCGCTTGGTATTCATTGCTTGTTCAGCATGTTGGTAGACAATCTTCGATCCCATTTGCAAAAGGACATCACAATTATGAGATTACTTTATAAAGAAAATGGTAATGTCATGGAGTGTCCTTACTTTTAGCAGCACAATTTACTGCTTCCAAAATAAGCAACAAACCGATGACATACATAGTGCACAGGGTAAAACACCCATGATTGCACCAATTTGCACGCTCTCAGTAGAAATTCAATTACTGCGATTAGTACTGGGAATGCTCTTTGAGTAAGAGTAAGAGCAGTCGGTGTGCTCTTGCTCACGTGCGACACCGAGGAAAAGCCGAATAGAGGCTTACATGACAGTGAATTTGTCTGAATTAGCAGAAAGCATACGAGTACGGTCGTTTAAGTGAAACACTATGCTAAGTGAATGAGCGATGGTCGTTTAAGTTTTTTTTTTGTTTGAGTTTTTTTAACCAGTTTTTTCCCGGATTTTTTTCTTCATCCCATTAAACATGATATATCTTCACAGAGTATTTGAAATTTTTAAAAAAGCTGAACCGTTTTCTTTCATCGGACTTGTTGCTACTTAAAGACTTGTATACGTGGCTGTCCACGATTGTGATAGTCGCTCTTGAACGTTTTTACTGCTGCTTCAAAAATGCAGTGGAACGAGGCTCCGTCGTCACGTCGGAAATCTTTCAAAAGCAAAGCGAACGAGCCGCGCCAGTTAAACTTAATCGCGAGATGTCGCAATGACAACATGCGCACAATGATGTGCAAATGTTCAAAACGAGCCGTACGCTTAACACTGAGCAAGTGTGCAAAACATATGTTTACATTTTCCTTTCCCTGCTCAAATAAATTAATAGCGAAAGTTGTAAAATCCCTTTACTTCTCGGTAACATTTAACTATGTCCGAAATGCACACAGCATTACCACGTTAAGTAACCGTTTGAAATTAAACGGTGCAATAGAAGCTGCCTTGTTCGCACTTCTGCGAATTAATTATACTTATATAAAAATATATTCGCTTATTGATTTTCTTTTCGTAGGAAAACCATCAATCATTCCACTGTAATGAAATTGTGGAATTAAGTGGAATTAACACTGCACATTGGATAGTGCATGCACCACATAAATTGCATCCCCTGTTCCTGTTATTTAATTTCCGGCACCTTCTGTACTCGAAACATTAGCGTATTAATTTTCTGAATTTAGACTGTGAAATCAAAACCGCGCCACAGCGAACGTATTTCCAGGTACTTCGCTCTTTTGGAAATAAGCACCAGTTACAGATATTAATTTCCAATTACGTCGTCAATTTCTCTCTTGCTTTTGTAAATGTACCAGGAAAACGAGAATGCAGCACTCGCGCTACCTTAGTTTGAATATTCCGTGACAGCCACGTCGATCCAACTGAACGGCCATTCCTGCGCGCCCTCGTCAGCAAACAGTGCTTTCTATTTTTCTATCAAATGAAATTTTTATATGCTTGTCGTTAATACTCTTTCCCTGTTGAATACGTCTCCGGTACGTCCCTTGTATGGTGTTCGGTTATGTCTGCGGATGGCGATCGTTTTGTGCTACTTTCTTTCATCCGTGGAACGGACATTTCACAATGGGCCGACGCAATTATTTCCAGCAGCATAATTCATAATTCCGCATTTTCAAAAACGCAGCTTGCTGTAGCTCAGCAAGAATATATAGGTAATGAAACGGGAGACAGCCGCTCCGCTTGTTCTCCTGTTGTACATTTAAATCTGAAAATACTGCGCGAAATGCAGTGCGCAACGTATGCACCGGCCCGGTCCATATAAACCGGATACTTCTTTAGCCGATCCAGTATTTGACTGAGGATGCTTGGTCGCAGTGGGCCGGAATAAAACTGCAGTCAACGGACGTTCAAGCAGCAGTTTCTTTTATTCCGAGGCTGCCTTTGAATACGAAACGGCTGATTTTCCTCCGTATGCCAACATTGCTGGTCAAGGCAGAGAGAAACATGTCCAACCATCCCGTCATCCTGAACGCTTCTTTCAACAATTCAAGTCTGCATTTCAGTTCATCTGTGAATGGCACCGAACCGCCACATTTCGCGATTTGGACCATTGCTGCTCCATTCATAGCACTACTGACCAACAGCGCTGCTATCATCCTGATGGTGTGCAACGAGAAACTACGGACCCCCTTCAACGTGTACATCATGGCACTGATGCTGAGCAACATCGCTTACGTCACCATTGCCGGCATACTGAGCCTAACCAACGCGCGATACATCTACCAGAACTGGACACTGGGTGTCGCCTTATGTACGGTACGCATATATACCGATTACGCTGTCAGCGCCGTCACGGTGCATCTCCACCTGCTGGTTAGTCTCAGCCGCGCCTGGGCTTTGTTCGGACCAATGTCCTATCGCAGCCACCACACCAGACGCTTGGCGGTGATGTTCTGCGTAGGTATGGTCCTTTATGTGCACATTCTGCTGCTGCCTGGGATCATCCTGGACGCTGTATATTACCGCCTCCCCGTGGAGAACGGCTGCTGGGTCAACAACTCCCGCCAGATGGTGTGGTCGACATTCACCACCGTGGTGGTATTCGATATCCCCAAGCTCTTTATTCCCGTATGTTACCCAGTGCTGTTGTGGAAGACATTGCAGAGGCGAAAAATCGGGGCCACCTTGCGTGGTCAGATGAACGATAGAGCACCGACTGCACCGTCACCGTCGACAGCATCAAATGCCCGAGCAGATAATATGGTTCGACGCGAGAGCGCTGCTTCACGGCCCTTCATCGTTCTGACCTTATTTACCGTTGGTATTGTCGTCTGCTGGATCCCCGGGCTCGTACTGTACCTTCTCGTGAACTTTATTTCCCGGAAGGATATTTCCATGTTTTATACCGTATCGGCCATTCTGTATTCACTGCAGGCGATACTCGATCCAGTCTTTTTCTGTCTGAGCGTCAAGGATCTGCGATCACGCTTGTGTTTAATGGGGGGGCCGGTGTACGCGCTGCTGCGGTGCCGAGTTCAACTGACATTACACGCAATTACATCATTTTTTTATCAATGCTGGCCGTAGTGACGCAATAAAGAATAATAATATTTCAAATTTCCTAAAAACAGTGTGGTTCTTCAGCAGTAAAAATCAGCTGTCGATTGTATAGAAATTGTTTTGGGTAAGACTCGCGCGGCTAAATGGCATTAAAACTGGCACCGAAATAATTATACGCGCATACAGATGTGTTGTAATACAAGACCGAACAACCCAACACAACCTTCCAGTAACGTTGTCTGCGTACGGGAAATGTTGTAGTTGGTATCCCTGCCTATATCTCTCGCTAGAGCGCTCTTGTCTCTCAAACTGGTAACTTGGAGGAACGATGGTGGCACGAACTGGTACACAGGAACAAGGAATCCCTGTCAGGAGCCCTCCCAAAAACACAAACAGAGGAAGAATGCCTTACCCCTAACTTCCGGTCTTGGGTATCACGAAGATTAGAATAAGGGCAAAGGTCAATATTGTGACACGAGTATACTGCGGCTGACTAAGCTATAACCAGTCTTCGGATACGAACGCCAGACGTAACCTATAGAAAATACTGCCCCTTTTTTTAATAATTATTCTCAACGCTTTCCTCGAGACTTGAAAGTAAGAAAAGTTAGAATGCCACAGAAATCACCGGACTTATTTCTGACCGCTTCTGTTATTAGAACCGTTCAGGTTTATAAAGACTAGAGTCAGACATTGTTACACATTTCTTGGGATTCAGAGTACAGCCGATCACAGGTAAAGGTAAAAGAGTGCCGAGAATATATTTTACAGGTAAGGGCGGACATCAACGGGGCATCCGTACGTACAGCGGTGTGTGGGCTCCTCCTCCCCATGTTAGAATGATGTTATTGCAGCTGTTCGATCAAGTTACTGCAGATCTGGCCGCTTCTTTACCCTTTTCTGGAAACACTAAACAGTTTGACAGTTTGATTGGGGATGTTACGCCCAATAATTATTGCGAGTAACGTCTATCCTATGTACAGAGTGTCTAGGTAATACGAACACACTCTAAGTAAGGGTCGGCCAAGTTTACCTTTGCCTTTTCTTTGCCTTTGCCTTTTCACTTTGCCTTTTTCAACATTACCTTTACCTTTGCCTTTGCCGCCGCAAACACCTTACCGTCATAATTAGCCTTCCCACAATGCCATTTGAAATAACCTTTACCGTCGGTTATAACCGTTACATGATGGACCACAGTGAAACACTTTACCGTTTCTGGGCTTTATTCAAAAGTTTACAGGGCCTTATTCCGGGTAAAGCAGCCATCATCAGGTAAATAAAAATTACAAGTGGAGACCATTACTTACAGCTTAAAAATTTGCGCTTCAGTTATAATTACAAATCCGCGAACAAAACTGTGTTCTAAAACTACCGTTCCCAACGCAGTAAATTGTGCTTCAAAAAAGAAGGCCGTCACAAAACATTTTTGCGTACTATATCCTTTTCTGTTGTCCGCGGCGTCCACAAACCATTTTGACGAACTAGGCTAGAAATTGGTAGCATCAGTAATAGGACCAATATCGTCGTCAGATATGACAGAACTGTCATCGCTATGTGTCGGCATGTTATTGCCGCTCGCATCAAGAGTACAAAAGCTAAATTACGGTAATATGAACAATAATCAATAATCGGCACAGATAGTTTCTGAATCAGTCATCCGTGCCGGCAATGCTGTTTCAAAATTTTTTTGCGCGTAAATGTTTTTGCAGTCGTCACCATCTCAGTAACACAGGTCACAGTTCCGCATGACTGAAGTTGCGAGCAGCTGTTTGTACCTAACCAGGACACTGCACCAGCCAGTATCCGTATTGTATGTAATTCTGTTATTATGCTATGAGAAACTGATATGACAAAATGAAAATAAAAAATGTTAGCTATATTGTAATTTGTTGCCGCAGTAATAACGAAATGAAAGCAATAATTTCGTAAAGGTTTACGCAGAAGATACAACAGCGCTAAAAATTCCGAAAATGGTAAAGTGTTTGACGGCATTCTGTTACGCAACGGTTAAAGCCGATGGTAAAGGTTATTCTAAACGGCTTTTGGGGAAGGTAAATTAGAACGGTGAAGTTTTCGCGGCGGCAAAGGTAAAGGTAAAGGCAATGTTGAAAAAGGCAAAGTGAAAAGGCAAAGGCAAAGAAAAGGCAAAGGTAAACTTGGCCGACCCCTAAGTAACGAAGCCGCACTTTAACATGTACTAATACAGCAGCGGCTCGACCAGGTTATACCATACAGTTTGCGTACGATAATTCAGCACTTGCAGCATAAGGGGCACCTGTTAACTAAATAAGAGGACCTTCTACATTTATAAAGAATGATATTGCGCTTTTTTTTTTCATACGCACATTGTTTTTCACCTACGAAACCGTCTGCTCAACTATACACAAACCAAAAACACATCATCGAGATCAAGCTGCTTCTCAACTGTTCCTAACACACAAGCAGCATTACCGCGCTGAATTTCTATGCTAAAACGTTGTAACAGAAAATGCTTTGCGCGGATTTCACCGGTCTGCTCTCTGATGCGTCTAGCCACCTCATTGATGAAATCCATGGTAAGAGGGCCGCAGCTTCCCATTGTTTCCAACGCTACGGGTTGAAAAATGTACCGATCAGCCAAGTCAACATACTTGCCGCACTTCCGGTGCTCGGCCGCTTCTGCTGCAGCGCCAGCATGATCGGATGTCTGACCGATATATGTCTGCGCAAACGTATCGGCTACGGTAACGTCCCATACCAACGCTTTGCCATTCTTCCAAGGATAATGCGTTAATCCATCAGGCCGCTTGCCATTCTTCCGATCCAAACCAGGTGGTTCACGGATAGACGATATCTTCGCTGATCCAATCGCTCTTTGTGTGATATCGTTTAAATGCTCGTGGCGAGGTATCCGTCCCTTGCTACGCTTACAAGATAGACCGTGGCGGCCGAACGTGTCAACTATATTACCACAAATACATTTATGCTCACTGCAAATAGGAGCACCCAACCGTAGCGCAACCGCAATCCTCACAGCCACATCGTCCAACAAATTACCAAGGCTGGCGACGGGCAAAGCGGACAACCAAGCAGCCGATTCTTTCGTAGAAATTGCCAACAAGCGTGCTTTCTCGATAACGTCAGCATTATCCACTAAATATCGATGCTCCTTGGCATACACAATAGCCGTCCAGGCAGATATTGCGCTTATACTTAAAGATGCATTCATAGTTATGCGCTGTACGTTATTGTTTGACCCGCCCGCATTTTAACTGCATTTTTAAATTTGAAATCGAGGTTATGCTGTATACTTTACTGCAATATTTGGTTGTATACCCAGCCATGCCAAATGCATGCGCATAAAGCGTGCAGTCTGTTGAGTTTTTAAGGACGGCTGTAAAATTTAAATTGCCATCTTTTTCCGCTTTCTCCTTTGGCTTTACTTTTCAGTAAGCAACCTTTTTCTTTTTATTCGCGTTCTCAAACTACTTCTTGCGCCCTTTCCTATATATCTTCAGCTCCATGCTCTTACGCCTCCGTGTTTTGATATCTTTTCTGCCGCAGTTTTTACGAGACCGTATGTATCTACATTCTACAGTATGTAAAACGTTGTCGTTTTTTTCAAAAACCAACTGTACCGCAAAACAAGTCGTAGAAGGTACAGTAGGAGGAGAAGGTGAAGGTCGCTTGCTTGAAGGAGCAGGTAGAACCGTAGAAGAGAAGGGTACAGTGAACTGCAAATCGACCTGACACTGGCCGAAACAGCCGCTTGCTCAACTGGTGTGGTCCGACGTCGGATTAATTTTTGCCGTACTTCGTGTGTCTGCGGCGGCAGTGGTGTTGAAAAGAAGCACGCACTCGAAATAGAGTTGGACGATAGGGCGAAAGCGACACAGAATACTCGCCATTAAACGTATTCGAAAAGGATGTTCAACCTTTTTTAAGTTTAAGGGTAAGGCAAGGCAATAAGCGTGGCACGGATTTAATGCCCAGCTGGCTACCGACACCACCATCCAGCGACATCCGTGACCACAGAACACACAGCTGTCCAAACCGGCACCACCATAGCTCATACTGTATCGCATCCTGTACTGACCACCGGAAATTTGGCAACCCCGATGGTGGTTGAGTCATATCCGAATCTATTTGTTCCCACGTTCGGAATCAGTGGGAGGGAAGGGAATATATTTGGATCGCATTCCAGACTTTTAGAGCGTAAAAAGCGCGAAATCCTACAGGACGAAGGCTGGCAGCATTGTGCCTAACGTCTACCACAGTCCACATTTACCCGTGGGTATGTGGAGCTGGTACGCCGTGCTGTTTTGGAGAACCGCGTCAGACGCAGCTAAATCAGCCGGCAACTACAAATACCACTTCACCGCAACCTAATCACGCGGTAACCTGGCGCAACGGTAAAACGTGACCAGTTGCAACTGTTAATCACGTCGCTTGTTCAAAGAATGCGCTGCTTTTTGCAGGATACCGAGCGCTCTGTGGATTTTTGTTGTTTATTTTGGCCTTCCTATAAGTACAGAGCCCACGCTCTGTATAAGCCCACGCCTTTTAATCTGTGAGGTGCTTCAAAAGGACTGGCCTGCGACTTTCCTGTGTGGAGCTTTTATGGAACTGTGTCTACTTAATTTTCTATATTGTGGTGCTTGCTTGCTTTGTCTGCTGGTGTATGGTAACATTAGCAATACTATAATTATTTTTGAAAACTGATTACATGTGTAATTTGTTTAAATACTGTTACCAAACTTGTTACCATGATCAGTTTTCACTATTTTACTAAAATCCTGCGGGTTTCCGAATAAGCACCACAAATTCAAAGTACAGATAAAATCACCAAAAAACTAATCAGAAGCCAAAATAAACTGCAAATTACATTGCCCTAGCTATGTTCTACGGTCATTACACAAAACGATAGGCAGAATCATCATAAGCAAAGAATATTAAACCATCAAAATAAGGTATTAATCATTTTATATTAATATGAGCGCACAGCTGGCGGCACGGGTTTACACTCCTCTTCATCCAGCGTGTGATCAATAACCGGACGATATTCCAATTTCACCTTGCCATCCGGTTGAACGTACGCCAGGGTGTGTTTGCGCCAGTGCTGGTCCAGCGGACGCTTCTGCTGTCCTTGCAGCGGCTGCGTGTAATCATATTCGTCCACGCGATCCTAAAAAAAGGGTGAATTTGTCATATACTGGGAAAACAAATCTGTGATCGAATAATACATATTTGTACCACTAAAGTGTATATAAAATTACTAAAAACAATATATTATAATTGGTTAATAGTTTATAAATAATACAACAAAAAATTACTAAAATAACTTCACATAACCTTTAAAATCAATACAAACGATATTTTTTGTGAGCAATCGAATATCAATCGACATTCAAAATGAAACGCCATAAAAGCCGTTAAGATTACAACAACATCGGATTCATATAAACAGCAGTTTTTGCTACAAAGTGTGATTCTACTGGTATGTTTACCTGGAAATCTTCCCGAGCATGTGCACCACGGCTTTCTTTACGGGCTTCGGCGCCGTACACCACCTGCAAACCGGTCAAGAGTAGATTCTGCAGTTCCAGCGTCTCCACCAAATCCGAATTCCATATCATGCCGCGGTCGAATAACTGCAAACATCAACCATATTTTCCCGACATTCAACAACCAACACTGCTTGTAACGAGGCATGATTATATACAATGGACGACAAAATTTACTTAACTTCGGAACCGGTTTTGCGGCTTTAGCTTTAGGCAGAGAACAGAGAGAACACGGTTGCCGCGCCTGCTGCTCAGTAAGCGGCTATAGCGACGGATATGCGGCGCTCATTCATCGTATGCGCTGTAAGCCGACAGCGGCTAACGGTCCGGGGTAAAGTAAATTTTGTCGTCCATTGTACGTACCTTAAGGTCCTTGGATTCCTGGTACAGTTCACTCATCTGCCGGCAGCCCTCCTTCAGGACGTCGCCCGTACGGAAGACAGCAGCATGGGTCTGCATGCATTTCTGCATCCGTAGGCGGAGATCGGCGGTGCTGATGGAGCCCTTCGAATGACGGAGATGGTCGATGTTGGCAATGGATGACTCGCCAGCATTCTAAACAGATTCAGACCCAAAATTGGCTGTGTAAATGTCCAAGCTGACAAAAACGATCTGATGAAATATTTCTTACTCGATGCAATGCATGTAAAATATCAACGGAAAGTAAAATGGAACTAACAACAAAGGTTAAAGACTCAAAATATCATAATCGATGTAACATAAATAACAACAAATAAAAAAAACATTAACAGGTGTGATGACAAAGATAAAATATGACAAAAATACGAATCTATATTAAGTTAAATAACAATTACTTGATGAAGAAAATACGTGTCCAGATCGAGTTTTTTTATGCGATCAATTACAGTATGCAACAGTGCAGGTGAAAGAAAAAAAACGTCTTTACTAACTCATCTACCAAGTCATCATAATTGTGACTTAATTATTACGCAATCGTAGTATGAAGGTTTTTGTTTGTAAACACCACTGGTGTGATGGCTCCATGCATGCTTAAAAACGAAAAACACAGAAGTGATACTGTGCTACAGTACGAGTATTATGCTACCGGTAAAAAAGTTAGTTTTTTTTATTTATTTTGCAATAGCATGTGGTTAAGTAGTACTGTAATTTGCGCCTAAACGATATTCGTTGTCAATTGACAACGGTACAATCGCTAATGAGGTGTGATTTCGGCTCTACATATTGTGTCATTTGGAATGAGACATTTCGCAAGGTTAAGCATATGCGTCTACGGGCAAAACACCAGTGAAATCCACATTGCAACGTGTATACCCTCTTCTACTTGTTTTTTTCTAAGAACAATCAAAGAGAAGTTATTCAGCACAAAATTTACTACAAAACTAAACTAATCTTAACAATTTTAGCAATACCAGTAAAATGTCACACTCCGTTTTCTGCAAAAGCAAACCATGTCCCAAGTTATAGATCTTGCCATATACACGTGACCAGGGCGGCGACTTCGCTGTACTTGAATGGCTTTCGATCTACTCTTGTACAGAACTTGTGATGTGTGAGCGTCGTTTACTTGTCGCTACAACGTTTGTGAAAACGATTTATAATTAGTTTTTAGCAATGACATACATCGTATATGTTCACTTACAGTTGTTAGTTTTTAGTTACGACTTATATAGATATCAATAGATTCATATATCCTTACGTCCTTATTTTTTGGAAAATATCTCCTATTAGCACTTTTCTACGATTTATTACCCATTTTTTAAATTTTATACAAAACTGAATTAGTTTTGAGAATTTGAAGCAGATCGTTAAAGTGTCGAGTAGTAACAGAAAGTACTAACATCACTCCGTAACATTAAGTACTGAATTATTTATACATCCTGAAGATCAACGCAATGAACGCATGCTCGCCCTATGAGATCCAAAATAAACTTTTATTTAGCGCGCGTTGTTGGATATCTCAGCCGTAATCAAAATGGCTAATACAACCATTCCGTAAGCTAAAAACAATCGTCGTTAATTCACAGACTGTTAGAAAATTTACTGGGGCATACTTACTGTAAGCACAATTCAAAAATACGACAACAGATTTGCACAATGTCTGTGCCGAAACAAGGTTAGATTACTTCCATACTTATGGAAGTATAACTTATTTAGCTGTTGTTATAGTAAACAACATTAAATATATAATTATAATTAAAAGGAAAACGACATTAAACGAAGTTATTAGTTGTTTGATCTGATTGCGAATGGAGTTTTGCATATGCTTGTAAAGCAATCCTATTATGTGTAACGCGCTACTGTTTCATTTCAAATGACAATGGCTAGGCACGCTACGCCTCGTATACCCTCGGCACGCCTGATTGTACGGTTGTCAATTATGGTGTTACAGTTGCAGTTTATCTTTTTTAATGTTATCTTAGGCCTTGTCCCGAATTCGAAGCGAATCTCGTTATGGTACGGTTGCTCAACCGCACGAGGTGGCTGTATGCAGTGGCCACGCCTACAGATACGGTACGCGAAGCCACCTCGCGAGGTGGAGTTGCTGTATCGCAACGAGTTTCGCTTTGAATTCGGGACGAGGCCTTACATTACGAGGAGGGAATAAGCATCTTCGGTAGCGTGTTCGAATAGTCAAGACTCTTTGAACACTGTCAACCGTGGATGGGTGCCCTGATTGAAAGTGGCCGGCCAAGTTAAACGTGGACTGCCAGCCTTCCGCGGTTGACTGTTAAGCCAGATTTGCAGCCACACGAGTGTTCAAAGTGTCTCGAATATTCATTCGAACGCGCTACCGAAGATGCTTGTTCCCTCCTCGTAATGTATGATAACATTAAAAAAGATAAACTGCCACTGAAACACCACAATCGACAATGAAAATTATGCTAAAAATTATACAAAGAAGAAGTTTTCCTCGCTCAGCCGACCATACTGACCTCGGAGAGATCCGGCACCTTCTCGCCCGGTTTGTTGTTTTCGGCAATGGTCAGTGCACAGGCCCGCCCGAACACCACCAAATCCAGCAGGGAGTTGGCGCCCAGCCGGTTAGCTCCGTGCACCGAGGCGCAGGCGGACTCCCCACAGGCGTACAGTCCCGGAATGACCTGGTCGCCCATCTTGGCGTCATAGCGCAGCGCCTGTCCCTTGAAATTCGTGGGAATGCCGCCCATGTTGTAGTGGACAGTGGGCAGCACCGGGATGGGCTCCCTGGTGACATCAACGCCGGCGAATATCATGGCCGTCTCCGAGATACCGGGCAGACGGAGGGCCAGCTCCTCCGGCGGCAGATGCGACAACTTCAGGAACACGTGGTCACGCTGTGGACCCACACCACTGCAAAGCAGTGCAGTTCAAACACCAATGAGTAATTTATTTTCTAAATTGCATACAGCGTCTTAATTACCATTCAGATGGTATTTATCAATTTTTTAAATACTTAATAATTGTATACTGATTATTCGAGCATTTAAGTAAGTACTTAATGTTTTAAAGGCGCAATCTTTACGTGCAAGAAACGCCGACAACTACCGCCTTTGGGTTTCTCGCACAGTAAATCAACAGTCGGTTCCAGTCATTGAAACTTTAAAGTGACTTACATCGAACGTTTAAGCGAATTCATTGCAGAGTCATCGTACCAAACACTACTTAACTTATAGTAAAGGCGTAAAGCATTGATTAATCTTCTTATTAGTGTACGGCTACTGTACGCAGTTATTTTATTAAGCGTATTACACAGATTTTTATTTTTTTCAATCTATCTATTTATTCAGTTATTTATTAATGCATTTAACACGTAACTTAAACCGTTAAAAAATTTATTACCGGGTGGCTGAGCAAAATGGCAGTCTCGTTTACCATGGTGCGCTGGATCTGTCCAACATTTGTTTCACGTCATCCTAGGTTCATTCGAAAGAGCAAACTTTTTAACATAAAACTAGACTGCATAACTCGCCCAGCGCAAGCAGCATGTCCACAGCTTTTTTTCTTTTAGAAAAAGGCATATTTCTCTAGACAAAGCAGTTGAAAATGTCCAAAACGTCCGTACGGGAAAGAAGTGCCACAACATGATTCTTGTGTTCAGAAAGCTGGGACACGAAAACTTTTTATACGACTTCAGTTGGCAGCATTGCAAACGAACACGGCTAACTGTTTTCAGAAATGGTTTACTAAACAAATTCTTTATCGAACATCCTAAATAGTTTTCGGTCCGGCAACGGGCCCGCGAGAAACAAACCAAAACAGTAGGCTGCCATTTTGTTCAGCCACCCGGTACATGGTCATTCTGCATGTAAACAATTCTGTTTACCGGTTTTCGCGGATTTCAATCGTCATAGCACGCGAGACCACGTCGCGGGAGGCCAGATCCTTGGCGATGGGGGCGTAGCGCTCCATGAAGCGTTCCCCTTCGCTGTTGACCAGATACCCACCCTCAGCACGACCTCCTTCGGTAATCAAACATCCCGCGCCATAAATTCCTGTTACATTGCCAAGTTAGACCTTCCGAGTCATCCACTGTAAGGTTTTATATAGAATCAAGCAACGATACCGGTGGGATGAAACTGTACAAATTCCATATCTTCATTGGGTAGTCCGGCACGCGTCACCATAGCGTTACCGTCGCCGGTGCAAGTATGCGCTGATGTACAGGAAAAGTAGTTTCGTCCAAAACCGCTACGAAGACAGATTGCTCAGTGCAGCAAGCGAATCGGGAATAGAGACACTCAAATATTACCATAAAAAATAAAAGTGCAGCGATAATACAAAAAATTAAAATAACATTATTATTACATTTACATCCAATAATTTTCGCACAAAATGTAGTAAGCAAAAACGGTAATCAGTACGAGTACATCATGAAGGCGCCAAGAAAGTTTAAAATTACGTACCCAGTCGCAATGACGGTATTATTAGCCCTAAACCGGTGCAGCGTTCCGTCTTCCAAACACAGCGCAATGACACCGCGGCATTCACCGTTCTCCATCAGCAGATCCAAGGCAAAGTACTCCACAAAGTACTGACAATCATATTTCAAAGACTACCAAGAAAATCGCTTATAAGCACACCAGTAGCACAATACGAAAACGATACAGCTACAAAATAAAAGCTACAAACACGTACGCGCCCATAAATAAAAGCTACAAACACGTACGCGCCCATAAAGTGTGTGCAGCAGTGAATGTCCGGTGCGATCAGCCACAGCGCAGCAGCGATGCGCCTGGCCTCCCTTCCCGAAATTATAGCTCTGGCCTCCGAATGGGCGCTGGTAGATCTTGTTGTCCTTGGTGCGGCTGAACGGCATGCCGTAGTTTTCCAACTGAGTAACGAAACAAAATAGTCATGACAAAGTCATCTTTATTCCAGTCGCAACGGTTCCAGGTTGAAAAATCTGGGAGGTTTTTTTACCGCACCGTTCACATACAAGGGGTACACGTTTGTCTCACGTGCTTTCACCATAAACGCAACAATTTCACGTGCATCATGCATTTTTGTTGTGCATGCACGGTGCATGCACAACAAAAAGGTTTCCAAAAATGTTTATCCCTGACGTCCACCACCATATGCGAAATTTACAGATAATAAAGAGTAGTAAACTCGGATAATATAAAAGAAATTCTAAAGAACCATAAATCCACCGTGCCATGATAATCGGAGTTCAGAGATTCGAGAAAGTGTTGCGCATCCCATAATACGAACCACGATAACTCACCTCAATAACCGCCTGCGGAGCCTCGCGCGTCATGTAGTGAATGGCATCCTGATCGCCCAACCAGTCGGATCCCTTCACCGTATCGTACATATGCCAGCGCCAATCATCCGATCCCATATTCCCCAACGCTGCATTGATACCACCCTAAAAGAATTACACGAATAATTCCACATCGCTCATTCCAAAAGCAGAACAACGTCCATGTTTACCAAAAAAACAGCAATTTCCTTTAAAAGTTATAACTGACCTTTAATAAGTATCATGTCACAAGTACAAACTTAGTACTAGAAAACATTGATCTTATAACAGAAACACTTCCTCAATGCTGTCCTCAATGCTTTAAAAGTTCATCCGCACCGGAGCGCAGCGAAGGTCCTCTAATTCAGAAATGTCTGTCTGTCCCGAAAGTGGAACGTAACTTCCTTATTACGCAATCACTTCCTTATCATGTAACTCCCTTATAACGTCATCTTTTCTTTATCCCGTAGCTTCATACCTCGTCAACACTTTAGCGTTAGAAGTTTTTTTATTGCGCCCTTTTTGTAATACGGCTTGGGGACAGAGAAAAGCAATGAAAATATTTCCAGCGGGCAAAAGTCTCGAAAACGTTGAAACGATTGAGATTGAAGAAGGGGGAGGTTGATTAAGATAGACAGACAAGGAAAGGTCCTGAAAGCTACAGACGTCGACCAAAGGTTATAGGAAGCCAGGAAACCAGCACAAGCTGGAAACTGGAAAAGGACAGGCTAACTTATGAAATTTATCACGCCCTCTTTCCTGGATAAAATGTTTTAACGAAAAATCGAAAATTAGCACATTCCAGGGAATTCAAAGGTCTCGAAGCATAAAGGTTGGCCCAATTAGCTCTCATGTGATTCAGCAACAAATGGCGGCCGTATCATGCATTTCGAATTAGCCGGTGGAAGCCGAAGCGCTGCTACATTAGAACTTGTCCAACCACTGCAGACGAGAGCTGTTACAACAATGAAATTCCGAAATGTGCGTCTTCACTTAAGTTTGCGGTCATTTTCAAGATCTTGTTTCTGTATGAAAAATATTTCTTCTCGCTTAAACATGACAACCATTAACTGAAAGTTTGTGCCTAGATTTCCCAGCTTCTGTCCTCGTGGTCAACGAAAAGTGAAAAAAACTACCAGAAGAAAATCTTTAAGAAATGACCTTTTTGACGGTCCAAATTGTACTGCATCTAATGTGGTCCATAATGGCCTCATCCCGAACTTTAATTCAAATTCAAGAAAATGAGTTGTGAACGCAAGACCAGGACAGCCGCATTGGGAAATGCAATAAAAACTTTGTATAACGTAAACTTTTTCAAAAATTACTCTCATCTTTCCGCAATCTTGCTTCTGGTCACATATCCGTTTTGCCTTCTATCGGAACAAATATTAATGTATATAGACAGATGCGCGCTGGTAGCAGCAAAAATTTAGCAACTTGCCAAGTACACATTCATAAACCAAAAATGTGCTAAATGCAACTCTTCCCGCCGCGCTCCGGTCTGCCAATGCACGCAAAAGTGCATTTTCCTAGAGTGGTAATCGCAAATCTTTAAAACATCAACCAGAAATAATTTGCGTGAAAAATCCATGTTTTAATTTCAGCTACCTAATACAACTTCAAAATTATCGAAATCATAATCTAACTTTTCTAAAAATTAACCAAAAATAATAGCTAAAAAATTCCTGTTGACTACCCAATGACGGAGAGATCAGTACGATAGGAATAATTACCGCAATAATCTATCCTACCGACCTAACTCAACGACAGAGTATGAGCTGGTATCTCAATCACTCAATGTGGCATAGCTAAGCCTACGAATACGCGAAGCGAGAACTGAATCTCCGGCTATAATTTAATGAATAACTCCGATCACTGCCAAACTCAGAATGAGAGAACTGATCATGCCAAAGTACTGCCACTCACGGACTTATGTAGACACGGCGCATCCGTGTAGAAACAACCAAAAGTAGACCCGAAAACAAAAGAGAAGATCGAGAAAGTATAGCAAATAACAGAAAGTACGATAAAGCCGTCACTTTACGTACACTACCGCTACCGTAATCTATATCACGTCACCAACAAGCTTAAAAGCAGTTTTTTTCGAACGGTGATAGTCGTAAATTTGCTCAATAATTAATCAAAAATAATTTAAAGTAAAAAATGCGGAAATTCCGTAGCGTACCTGGGCAGCGACGGTGTGGGAGCGCGTGGGGAACAGCTTGGTGATGCAGGCCACATTGAAGCCCAACTCGGAGAGCCCAAAAGCAGCGCGCAGTCCCGCACCGCCAGCTCCCACCACCACGGCATCGTAGGCGTGATCGATGATCGGGTACTGGCCGGAGAACTACGGGACAAGCAGGCACGTTTTCACTCACGTAACGTCATAATAGTGCAACACAGGCAGAGGAATTTAAGTAATGCAGGGCGGACCTGGGTCTTCTGCGTGGCTGAGGATTTGTGGCGCTGCAGAGACGGCTGGGCGATCCGGGAGCTGAGGAACTTCGACGGCAGCGATCGCGACAACAGGCTCTGCAATGCGTGCTGCTTTTTAAAATAGTCGACTGCTAACGGACAGATGGGGCCAGTACTTACACTGGATAACTTCCCAAAAACTGACATGGCTGCGCTGCGCTATGAAGAGGCTGATGCTCGTGTGTGGCGATATATGCACGGTGAAATCAGAGCTGTCACGAGCACTCGTGATATGTGTGTTTCTGTTCGTTTCTCTGTTTCTGCCCCTCCGGGCATCTGGTTGTTCGTTTACATATCGGCGTTACACACACACTGACACACACGCAGCAGTTGTTCATCGCTGGTTTTGGTTGACTTCTTAGTTGCTTTCTCAACAAAACACTCGCACTCGGCTTCGTGCTTTTGTTGTTTTTTCCGTTGCTAGTTTCCGGGCGTTGCGGTTACATCCGCTTCCCCTTCCGCGACAAAGCTCCATGAATATCCTTGTGGTTCTGTCGGAACAAGCTGGAAAAAGCAAGCAAGTCGCAGATTAAAAGAACATCCACTTTTCTGCAAAACTTTTTAAACAAAAAACTTTAAAATCAATGACTGTGACTTCTGCAATGCGCATCGTATGCACGGGCCCGGTGCATATTAACTGGAGACTTTTTATTCGATCAAGTAATTCCATTGAGGATTCTTGATCACAGGAAGACTTCATTCAGTCAACGGACGTCCAAGCAGGTTCTTTATTCCCAAGCTGCTTGTGCATATGAAAAGGCTGGTTCCTCTGCACATTCCAACGTTGCTCGTCAAGCCATTCAACGAAAAACATGCCCAACATTTCCGTAACGCTGAACATTTCCTTCCACAATTCGAGTCTGCTTTTCAGTTCATCCGTGAATAGCACCGAACCGTCACATTTCGCGATTTGGACCATTGCTGCTCCATTCATAGCACTACTGACCAACAGCGCTGCTGTCATCCTGATGGTGTGCAACGAGAAACTTCGGACCCCCTTCAACGTGTACATCATGGCAGTGATCTGAGCAACATCGCTTACGTCACCATCGCCGGCATACTGAGCATAACCAACGCGCGATACATCTACCAGAACTGGACACTGGGTGTCGCCTTATGTACGGTACGCATATATACCGATTACGCTGTCAGCGCCGTCACGGTGCATCTCCACCTGCTGGTTAGTCTCAGCCGCGCCTGGGCTTTGTTCGGACCAATGTCCTATCGCAGCCACCACACCAGACGCTTGGCGGTGATGTTCTGCGTAGGTATGGTCCTTTATGTGCACATTCTGCTGCTGCCTGGGATCATCCTGGACGCTGTATATTACCGCCTCCCCGTGGAGAACGGCTGCTGGGTCAACAACTCCCGCCAGATGGTGTGGTCGACATTCACCACCGTGGTGGTATTCGATATCCCCAAGCTCTTTATTCCCGTATGTTACCCAGTGCTGTTGTGGAAGACATTGCAGAGGCGAAAAATCGGGGCTACCTTGCGCGGGCAGATGGAGGATAGAGCACCGTCATCGCCGACGGCATCATGCCCGAGCAGATAATGTGGTTCGACGCGAGAGCGCTGCTTCACGGCCCTTCATCGTTCTGACCTTATTCACCGTTGGTATTGTCGTCTGCTGGATCCCCGGGCTGGTGCTCTATCTTCTCGTAAACTTTATTTCCCGGAAGGAAATCTCCATGTTTTATACCGTATCGGCCATTCTGTATTCACTGCAGGCGATACTCGATCCGGTCTTTTTCTGTCTGAGCGTCAGGGATCTGCGATCGCGCCTGTGTTTATTGCGGAACCGGTGTACGCGCTGCGGCGGTGCCGAGTTCAACTGACGTTATGACGATACACGCAATTTCAACTAACTAATCCGCTTCTTTTTTTCCTGGCTGATAATTTTTCCTTACAAATGCTGAGCTTAGTGCCACAATAAAGAATGATAATATTCCAAATTTCCTAAAAAAAGTGGTTCTTCAGCATTAAAATCAACTGGCAATTGTATGGAAATGGTTCCGGGTAAGACTTTCGGGCTTAAAACTGGCACTTTAATATAAGCGCATACAGATGTGTCGTATTACAAGACTCAACACAACCGTCCGGTAACGTTGTCTGCGTACGAGAAATGTTGCAGTCTGTATCCCTGCCTATATCTCTCGGTAGAGCACTCTTTTCTCGCAAACTGGTACGGGGAAATAAATTGTAGGAACGATGTACACACGAACTGGTTGGTACACAGGAACCAGGAATCCCTATCAGGAGCCCTACGAAAGATACGAACAGAGGAATAATGCCTTACTTCTCACTTCCGGTCTCGGGTAATACGGGATCTTATCATAATAATTATTGCGAGTAATATCTGTCCTATTTACAGCGCCAGCAGCAACGGCACCTATGTTACTACGTACACACTTCAAGTCGATAATTAACCGATAAATTACCCTAACAGGTGGCGTTTGAGTTGCGGTTGCCGCGCGAGCTGGACGCCGACAGCATCGCGGAGATCTCGCGGGCGCTGGCCTTCGTGGCCAACTACCGCGGCCACATCCGGCAGTGCCTGCCGCTGTACGACGCCCTGGACCGCTGGGTGCGCCACCGCATGGAACGCGCCGCCTATCTCAGCCATCCCGTCGTCGACATGGTCCTCAAGCTCCTCGGCAAGAGCCACGCCCATACGCTCACTTCAGAGACGGCGCGCGGGTTGCTTAGAAGGTGCGTTTTTTCTAGTACAGTGGCGTTTTACGTTCACGGCGGAATAAATTAAAAATGATTTTTTTTAAAATAAAAGTTATTATGATTTGAATCTGTTTTTGTTAAGAAATTAAATATGATTTTAAATGTGATTTTTGTGAACATAACAGATCATCCGCTCGCTCAGTTCAGAGACGCCGCGACAGCTGCTTGAGAGATGTGTGTCTTCGTAGTGCAATGGCGTTTTACCTGCTACAATTGTGTCGTGTCGTCCGCCGTCGACATGTTACTTGTTTGCGATCGACTTGAATAATTAATTCTGGTTTATTTGGTTCCGATTTTCTTTTTTTGGCCCGTTATCCCATTTTTCGTGCAAGTTTTCAGAAATTAATTTCTATTCTTGTCTGAATAATATTATTATTATCGATTGTTATTATTAATTAATAACTGCATACAAATTATTTAATCAGGGTAAACGAATTTTTATAATAAAGAAAAATTCAGATACTGTATCTTACAAGAAATCTTACAAGCACATTTTATTGGGTTATTCAAGTGAACATTGGTTAAGCACAACATTGATAATTTCTATTTATTAATCATTGCTGAACACTAAAAAGCACTTTCAATAAAAACTGAAATAGTAAACCAGAAACCTGAAAATTTTTTACGAAAAAGTTAGTTTTTTCTCACAAGATTTGATGGACCGTGGAATATTTAAGAACACTATCCGTTCATTATTCTGGTTTTATTTTAAATTGAATTTCCTTTAATTTCTAGTTCGGCAAATTGTTTCATTTCATTTCTTCCCTGTATTGTATTTATTTGATGATGCTAATGTGTATTAATTTTCCTTGCTCGCCGACAGATAGCTTGCGGCGCCGTACAGATTTTTGATTAAGAAACAAATCTGCAGATAATTATTTGTGCCATGATTTTGTAACTGTTTTTCTCCTCAGTTAATGACTGATTTAATTATGGATAGTGTGCGGTATTTACGCGGCAAATACCCGGCGGAATTCCATCCCGAGCACCGCATCCACGCGCTGGAGGAGGAGCTGAGCGGCATGCTGCCGGACGTCAGCGTCGGCCTGGACCGGGTCGATGCCAACCTGTTCAAACCGCGGCCGCCGCTTACGGATGCTGCTGCGACGGAAAATCAACCGGCGTGATATTTTTGATTTGTTGTTGACCTTTTCTGCAGTTGTGAGTACTGGATTAATTATGGCATGAACAGATGGAATGAAGATTGAATAAAATTGGGAACAGACGAATGCCCAGGGACCGTTTGATGACCTTGATTCGTCTGAATTTATTAGCATTAGCAATATTTGTAGAAGCGAGCATCGCTCACGTACTTTCAGATGGATATTTTAATCATATAAACAAGACTACAGCAAAGCTGCCAAGAAAAACAACATCGGGAACAAATCATTCCCGATCAGCCAATCTAAAAGCTAAAAAACGTTTTCGCTGTCTCTCATGTCTCGTTACTTTCAGATGATACATTTGTCCCAGTTAGCACGAGAAGAGCTAGAAAGTACACAACACACTCACAACAAGTGAAGCCACTCTCGCCCCGTCAAAGTTCTAATAAAGCGTTTCTTACCGATCTCCTTCAATCAAACAACAGCCGCATCCAGCTACCAAATGTTTCGTATGCGATGGAAACAAAATAACTGACATTTTTTTTAGTGTTCAAATTTTAACCATGAAGTACAGTAGTGTGCCAGCGTTTGCAATTATTGTAACGAAGCCGCACTTTAACATGTACTGTAGCGGCTCGAGCAGGTTATACCACACGATTGGTGCACGGTAATTCAACGCTTGCAGCGGTGCAGCGCTCGGGCATGGTAACGCATGGGCATGCACACGGTACAAGTGGGCTGCTTCCCGTACACAAACTCAGTGGTATAGCCTGGTCGAAGCTGCGACAGTACTTTTCCCAGAGCAGAAAGGGGAGCTTTTTAACTGAGATTGAGGATTTTTTACATTTATATAGAATGATGACACGCTTATACAATAAGATATGTTCACAGTTATACGCTGTACGATTACATTGGTGTTTGACCCGCTAGCATTTGCTCAGACAGGCATTATTGCACATTGCACGATCGTTTGTTTTTAGAACTGATGTTCTTGTCAGGCTTACCTGCGCGCGTGCAGGCGTTAATGTTCTGTGTTCTCGTTGTAGCGGCAGATAAATTAATTTTTCAAGGGTTTTCGTGAATTAAATCCACCCTCTCCTCCCACCCATGCACCTGCTGTTATTCGCCTTAACATTTTCAGTAGTCGGCGATAATTGTAATTCGCACTAATTACCACAACTGATCTAATAAAAATGAAATAACCAGTAATCAACTTGAAAAATCATCTCGCTCAACGCATTTCGCGCAGTTCAAGTCGCCGGTTGTTCTATGGAAAAGTCCGCTACAATGGTCTCCCTCCACCTTGATGAAACAGCTCAAACAAGCAATGAAAAAAAATCCAAGCGTGCGAAGTATTCAAATTAATGTTATGAACAGCCGTTTACAGATTAGGACAGTATACATCATGCAACTGCTGATAACCCTCTTTCACCGTTTCCATAGCATCTTGACCGCATTTTCTCCCCATTTCAATACCATCCGTGCCGCTGATGCGTTCTACGAGGGCTTTCAAACGCCTAAAAAAAGCAGTAGGGAGACATGTACTATAAATAATTGCTTTAACCAGCTGCGTACTGGCCGCAGCAATTGATATCACTACCGAGCTATGTTGTGCGACATACTATCGCTGCAGTGCATGCGAGGGAATATCGTTAGACCATAATACGAATCATAAGCATGTAAGTCTGCATGTTCATCACGGGCACACCGACAATTCGATGACCACTATCATGCTGACTGACAACTTGCTGGCGACATTTTGCTGATCGACCGAAACGAATGAACGAACTACGATATTTTCTAATATCTTTAACTAAATATGACCCTAGACCGACTGTGATTTTAAATAAGCTTGCCGTATACCGACGCTGCTTTTTAAGAACGTACTGGCAAATAGTCTGGCGGGCAGCGGACTCATTTTCGTTCTGTTCATACGGGGCAGCTGAGCCTAGTGTGCAACAGTCGGAGAACTTGCGATGATCTTTTTCATCGCAGTGCATTGCAGCGCGGATGTGTTTCACCGGTCCGATGGTGGTATTTCACAGCAGACCAGTGACGATGTGCCATTCCGGCCTGTACCATCCACCATAGTTGCTTTTCTCGCTGTTGTATACCTCGGGACATCGGGAATACACCTTCCTCAGGCAGTTTCCCACGTCGGTGCTCCGCCTAAAGCAAAGACAAAATTTATAAAATATCTCACTACTCGATACTGCTATATGTTCAGCTGGCAGAGTGATGTAAAATACCGGCAAAAGGCATCGCCAAACGGTCGATCGATGTTTGAATTGTCAGAAAAGTTTTGTGAGAGGACACCCTATTTTAGATACTACAATAAACAGCCTGGAGACAGCGGTTTTTATTGCACCGGTTTTTATCTGTGGTGGATCAAAACCAGTTTGTAATGCCCGCTCTACAGCCATGCACGAGCATTTGAGTACTAACATAGATGCTATCGAATCGTTAGATAATCACACCATTTTGTCTTATTCACAGAGAACTGAAATACGGTTCAGGTTTACGGCGCTTGCTTAAAAGTAGTACGTACTTAAATTCGGTTAGCCGCGGTACTGTTGTTTGTTGTGGACGGTAGCGAGTAAGCGGAAGCGACAGCAGTGTTGCGGGTTTTTGAGAGAGAACAGGTCGGCATAATTGGGCATATGCGAAATCGAAGTCGGAGCAGGCGGACCTTCCGACGACGACTTTCCGATATCCCTTTTGTGCCCGACTGCCCCAAACAAACCGTTACCCGTTGGAGTAGGGATTCAGCGTGGTGGAGGCCGGCGTCCGGATGTAGCGCGTGTAGCAGTTGCTTTTCCATCGCCCTGCGCGCTGGATCACGCGGTCTGGCACGTTGTTGCATGCGGCGGTGGTTGCCGCGCCGATGCGGAAGCTGTGGGTGTCAATTCGGAGCTGGTCCGGGTGCCCCTCCAGGAGACGATGGAGGCAGGCTTCCACGCCTGGTCAGGTATCTGCCGTCCTGGTGGATGAGGAGCGGCCGTGCTTCAGCTGTCGGGTTGAACTGAGCAAAAGCCATATACTTCCGGTAGGCCTGCACGGGACACACGGAACGACCGGTCGCCGTCAGCGCTACGGAGTGGCCCTGACCGGTTGGATCGGTCTTCGTGACTTTTAATTGGATGAGGACTCGGCTATCTTGGTCTTGCACGTCTGTTGACATCAGAGTGCGCCGCGGATCGTAGCGATTGGTAGCGGGGCACGTTACTTCTCCGACGCGAAGGTAGCCAAAGTACATGAGGGTGAACGTTGCCCAATACAATGACTGTTCGTGGTGGGACATGCTACTGGAGCGGATGGCGTCCTTCAGGTGCCGCATCATCTCCAGCGTGACAGGTTGGCGCTTGTCCGCACTGGATGGGGCCAGTCGCCGGTAGCCTTGCAGGGCGCGAGTCACAATGTCGTGGCCGGTTGGGGATGTCATGCCAGCTTCACGGTGGTAATTGTTGATGCCGGCAAGGTAAACGGTTACGGTCCGGAGGGATTTTCTTGCGGAATACAGATGCGCGACGTATTCCGCAGTGATTTCTGGCGTCGCTGGGAGTGTCTGAGCAAATCTAGAACTGCAGAATACTGAGAACTGTTTGACGGCAGTTACGTACGTCTGCCTGGTGGAGCTGGCAATATGGGCGTGCAGCAAGTTGTTTAGGCCGCGTGTGCGCTGTACGCTATTAGAAGCTGCGGGAAGATGTCCGGGCATGGATCCGGACGTTCCGACGCTGTTGGTGCAATCGCTCGGAATCTGCTTCGCTAAAAACGAGATAGGGGGTCAGCAATCGCGTTATTAACGCCGCGTATATGCTTTATAGTAAAAGTCATATTAGCGCAGGCAGCGGCTTTTAACATGCGGCGCATGAGATCTAACACGCCAACGTTGGTTGAGCGTAGATTCTCCCAGGCCAGGGTGGCGCCTTCGTTGTCGCAGTGGAAGATGACCCGCTTCCTTTGCAGCTTAGAGCCCCAAACAATTAGGCTGAGGAGTATCGGTATCAGCTCGAGGTACTCGATGCATGGCTTCCGCTAAATAATCCACGGTGGCCAGCGCAGTTGGAACCATGACCCGTGACAATATGCACCAAGCCCGAGAGTTCCTGACGCGTCTGTGTAAAGGTCCAGGACGTCAGATTTTGTCCAGTCCGGCTGGATGAAGGACGCGGTGCCGTTCCAGGCTGGGAGGAATTCTTTCCGCCATTCCAGATCCTTACGGAATTCACTGTTGAGAGCGATGAGCCTTTCGTGGTAGTTGTCGGTTAGCAGGGCGATCATGCGTCGAGTAAATAAGCGGCTCGCTGGGACGCATTGGGTAGCAAACGTGAGTGTTCCGATAAGGCTTTGGAACTGCTGCTTGGTGCAGTGGTCACGGTTGCTCCATTCTTCCAGCGTTTCTTCGATAATCTGACGTTTATCGTCGGGGAGGCTAAGGGTTTGTCGGACAGAATCTAGCCGGATGCCCAGGAACGTCAGCTGAGTCGCGGGCCCTTTGGTCTTGTCGTGTGCCAAAGGGACCCCGAGTTCACTGCACGTCTGAGTCATGGTGGACATCAATGTGCCGCACTGATTACTTCCAGGTTTTCCAGCAAAGAAGTAGTCGTCGACGTAGTGGAGCATGCTGACTAGACCGGTGCGGTTCGACACGATCGAGTGGATGGCGCCAGCGAATTGCTCGAACACGTACGGCGATGCCCTACACCCGAAAGGCAACACTACATCAGGTGATGCCCTACACCCGAAAGGCAACACTACATCAGAGTAAAACTCGCCGTTCCACTGATGGCCGAGGAGATTCCACTCCGCCGGGCGTACCGGTATCAGTCGGAAGGCTGATTTTACATCCATTTTGGCCATGAGTGCGCCTCTGCCGAGTTCCGTTAGGATGGATACTGCATGGTCAACGGTGCAGTATACCAGAGGAAGTTGCGTGACGTCAATGTAATCGTTTACACTGTCGTCGTGCGGCTGGGATAAATCCAGGATGGTTCGAATGCTACCGTCTTTCTTTGGCCGTGCGCCGAGGGCGTTGCAGACAAAGTGCGGCAAGGGTGGGTCAGGAAAAGGACCGATGGTATGGCCGGCATCGACCTCTTTCCGTATGGTACGCGTAACCTCAGCGTGGTGCTTGCGTGTTGAGACGGCGTTTGGTGTGGAGCGTGCTTTCTGGGGACCGTTGTAGTAGATAGTGCAACCGTTTGTAAGTGTGGTGGATATAAATGACGTTAATGTGGAGTCAGGATGTTGAGCAAGCAGTCTGGCAAAGGTGCTAATTTGTAGCGGTGTGGTTGCCTTTGCCGGCACTGTTACTTCTTTATTTATCCAGCTTCGGGCAGGTGGCCGTCCGATGCTTGCGGTCACCACAGCTGGCGCAGGCGTGGACTCTCCCGGCGCGGCACGGTGTTGGGCAGTTTCCGTAATTATAGTTACGGCAGATTTCCCCGTCTGCGGCGGGAGCGGCACGAAAGGGCTGCCCGTATCCCGGTTGACCTTTTCGCGGTGCGGGGCAGCTGCTGATGTAATGGTCTGTCCCTCCGCAGTTTCGGCAGCGATCGTCTTTCTGCTTCGGCTTTTCCGGGCGCGGGGACGGTTCGCGTTCGGCGTGCGATGCGTTCTGGATGCATTCAATGTACGTATCTTCGTGTTGATGGGTCCACTGGTCGAAATCGTACGGATGTCCAGTCATATGCGCGCGGAACTGCCGATCGTACTCGAGCCAGTTGGCGGTCGGAACCCCACGCTCGACATACGATGCAATTATGTCCATATACTTGTAGAAGCGGGTGCTTAGTTCCGGTGCAATGTGAGAGCGGTAGCTGGCGAACACGCCGAAAGCGCGCATCCATGATGTGAAACAGGTAATCCGGACTTTCCGTCCTCCGGCTTAATGGTGACCTTTCCGTTATCGAACACCATTTTGGAATCCAGTTTCTTTGGTTTTTCGACGCGGTTCTTCAGCAGGAGTAAGTCCAGATCAATGTATTCAGTGTGGTCGAGCAGCTTCTTCACGAGCTTTTTGTCCAGTGACGGAAAATGGTACGGAAAGGGGGGAATGGCTGCGTTTCCGGCGGCAGTTCCCCGCAGAGGCCCCAGTCGGCTGAAAACGTCTGGACGTCTCCCAAGGCGCTCGCCGGCCGGCAGACGTACTGGTAGTGTGTCCGATAATTCACTGCTAACAGATGATTGCGAGCTGCTACGCTTACCTTTTTCTGGGCTGCGTTTACGCTTGCGGTTAGTGGAGTGTCCGAAGTGATCAGTCTGGTGCACGATTCTTCCGAAGTCGTCACCAATCTGGATCTGCAGGTTGGAGGATGGAGACAGTGGACGAGGTGCCGATGGATCTGGAACTTTCTCCGGTGCTGATGGCGGCAGAACAGGTTCCGGTGCTGGTGGTGCTATCTGTGGCGGCGGTGGGGGTGGTGGTGCTAGGCGCTCCATTGCGGCGAGAATTTTATCCAGCTGCTCCTGGTGCTTTTTCTGTTACTGCGCGAGCGATTGCACCGTCGGTTCCGGAGCTTCCGCGTCGCTCGCTGTGGTGGGGGGCTTACTGGCGGCGGTGGTCCGTTTCGCTCTGTTGGATGTCGCGGGCGCGCTCTTCGCTGGCTGCCGTCCTCGGTTGCCACGTCCAGTCATTTCTGGGGTGTAAGAAATGAGCGTTAAATTTGCTTGAAATAATCGGATGTGGGTTTGGGGATCAGAAGTTTTTTCCGCTGAAGGTCACTGAGTACTTGATTGATATGCTATTGCCTTAGGTGCGGTGTGCAAAACATCGAGCAATTAGTCAAGTAATCAGGTCGGAGGAAAATTTCGACTGAAAGTCACATCAATGCGGTTGTGAGCATTAGACAGTTGGCTGATGGATAGCTAGCGTGATACGTAAATAGGTCAAGACAAGGATCTGATTACATTTTTCTTGTGCCATAAAGGTGTCTGTCGGCAAGATTAATTTCCTTGATAAGGTCTAGGACAGTTGCTGCGAGAACCGTACTTGATATAAACGTTTTCTAGCTCCAACAGGTTGATATATCGCGTGACAGCAAACATATCGCGTGACAGCTCTGCCTACAAGCAGTCTAGCCCTGCAAGCCACACACCATTTTATCAAATTGTTGAATCTTCCTGGAAAGCACACTTTGCACGGTACACTAAAAAACTCCGGAAACTGAAAAACTCCGGTAGCGATGTATTAATTAATTTTAGTGACTCACTTAAGATGACGACAACAGAAAACTGTAACAACACTTCGCGGTTGCAGGGCCGGCTTAATCATATCTACAGATTACAGTCAGTGGCGAAACAGGGTAATTATATAATTTTTGCGACACTTCGCACAGTTCGCAGACTACTCCGGTAACCGGTATGACACCGCGACCAACAACTGGGAATTTCTACCGGATTTGCCAGAATGGCGAAAGAGATTTGCTATGGTTGCGGTGAACGGCTATTCTGGGCGGGAAAGTATACATTTCTGCTGTTAACGTTGCGACTACTTTCACGGCTGACTGTATTCGTTTGAATAACTGAATCTAGAGACTGCTGCATGGGAATAAATGAAGCCGCTTCAACAGCCGCGGAGTTATCATGTTAGCCTGCTTTGCCGAGAACAGAATATACGTATGCGGTGGCATAGACGTTGTGGAAAGACACGCTTTAATACTAAAATTATACACGGTTAACCGGAAAACAGGGTGGTCGGCCGTCGCGGTCTTGGAAAATGGGGCTTAAATGCTGTCGGACTACACGGCAAAAACTGATAGAATGTTACTAGCCGCCATTTCTGTCAACTTGTATGGCGACATTTCTCAATGAATTTCTAAACAACACCGATTCTGAAGGATAAAAAATGAAACCAGTGGGTATCCATTTCCCACGAATGTTTCAGTTCCTTTATCTAGGATTCCAAGCAGGCTCATTGCTTTCAACTGATTTGCATCCTACAGGCGAAAAGCTTAGTCGCATTTGACAGTTCCTTGCTCAAATCACTGATGCGGAGACAAGGCGATGCCCTTCGTCGCTTACGAGTTCAAACTACCGTTTTTACTTTCAACTTTTAGTAGCTGACTTTCTGTTACTGTATTGTAATTTTTCAACCGTGCAGCTCATTTTACGATACGGAAGCTGCGTAATGGTGCGTCCAAATGGACAACATGGCACGAAATAAACAATGCAAATTGTCCCAAACCGAAGTGTCCCAGCGTTAAAATGTCCCCCGACGAAATGTCTTCGCGGCGAAAAGTCGTGCGTCGAATTTAACTGCGGCGAAATGTCACGCTCCCAAATGTCCGGGTTCGGCTTCACTTGCAGTATAATCAAAAAAGCTAAAAGTACAGTAGTATGTGAATTCTGAACGGAGACTGAGCGCGCTCGTACAACGTTCGCCAGGCTGAGCCACTGAAACTTTCGACAAGTGCAGGGTAACAGTACAGTACTGTGGGTCTATGGGCATTGTTATCTGCTGCATGTTTCCGAGATAATGTTGTTTGATTAATGATTGCATACTTTGTTTGCTTTCCACTGCAACATCGCAAGGCAAAATGTATACAGTCCATAATACGAGTAGTAGTAGTCCATATTACGCGTATATTCAAGTAGGCTTATTGACAGCGTTAAAAATTAACTCATTTGCAAACGTACGGTAGCGTGTCTAACTGGATTTGCGAGCAAAATTTAAACTTTTCCTTTATTTCCTCACCGGACTGAGAATGGGAAACAACGCGTCCGACACGGTGAGATCCGTCCAAAATTTTGGCCGTACTGTGCAATATCACTATTCTCACGCGGATTTAATTGGAAGAGGATCGTTTGGCGCTGTTTACAAAGCCAGGGTCACGAAGCGTGGCGATTATACAGGAGACACTGTTTTAGCTGTTAAAGTGATCCAAACCTGCGCTCCGTCCCAAAAAGCCGCTGATTCCGAAGGCATGGTGCGAACCGTGGAGAGGTTAAGTAAACTTACTAAAATTACACATGCAAATCTCGTAGTCTATCACAAAGTGTCCATCATTGAAACTTCTGGCGGAGCCACAATCGAGCTAGCGATGGACTATCATGCAGGTGACTAATGTGTTTATTATGTTACTATCAAAAATTTTTGGCTAGGGCTATTTTCCCGCATTATTCTTCGGCGCGTGTAAATAGTCTTCGAGCATCTTCCTGCGCCTTTATTGCTCAGAAATTAAAACAAACTTTTACTTAACTTAAAGAAATCAAATCTAAAAATTCTAAGAAGTAAAAAATATTTAAAAAGAACAAAGAACTAAGAAGTAAATATTCTAAAGAGCTCCGCGGTAAAGTATCACGAATCTCGGGAACTCTGAGATATCAGGAATCTAAGTTATCAGGAAAGGATGAGGACTCGTTCAAGTTATTAATCGAGGCCAAGACTGCGGCAAAACTGTAGTGTGCGGTTGCATAGCCAAAGGCTTGAAGGCCATTTTGGCGACCTCAGTGCGGTGTTATAGCCAGTGCCTAAGTACACCCGCTGTGTGTGACCCGCACAACTTTGAGTATTCATTTCGTCGCATTATAACTCACGCAGAACTTCTCCTCGCACAGGCATGTCGCGCGAGACATTTTGACGCCAATGAAAGTTGTGACCGTCCAAAACGTGCAGAAGTGTAAGACCTCCGCCGGACGTTTTGGCCTTTAAACCGTCCTAGAACGAACGTATTATCCTAGTTAAAACTTCTGGATAAGAATTTACCGTGCAGACTGTGAATTTGCCATCTTCTTCACGATTAACAGCGGAAAAAACTGGGTGGGCAAAATGTATGGCAGTCTTCTGGCGATTCCCGGACGTTTTGGAATTTCGACGGTTTAAGAGCCAAAACGTCCGGACGTCTTGACGGGACGTTAGACATGCTGTCGTTTTTGGGATTTACTGCACCTTATTGCTCACCTTACTGCACTTAACTCAAAACTCACGTTTCAAAAGTTTGCAACCGTTGTTACATCCCATGATGCTTGTACTATCACATCTGATCTCCGTCTGTCGCAGTGGCCAGTACAGCAAATATGCAGCAATAACAAGTGTGATGAGATTTAAAACAAAAGGCAAACAAAAAGTATAAAAAGTTGGTGTTGGATCCAATGGATTGAGTGCAATGGTTTGGATTGGTAGTGGAGAAAGGGAGAGAGGCGATCATAAATGAAAAAAAAAACAATTAAATAAAGAATATTAAATTATATAAAAAAACAATTAAATAAAAAAAAGCGTTTTGCATTACTTTTCGGATGGCTTGTTACAGTAGAGAAAAATCTGTCCAGGTGATATGGCTGCTTTTCTGCGGGAAGCCAGGCAAAACCAAAATCTGCTTAACGGTTACAAAAAGATTGTTAATTTCGTGGAATCCATAGCTGAAGGACTAGACTTCTTGCATAACATTGGCATCATCCATGGAGACCTTAAGCCGGAAAACATTCTTGTAAAAGTCGCAGGAAGTGGTTGCAAAACGTTCGTGATCAGTGACCTGGATGATACAGTTCAACTGGAAGGGAGCGTAACTCGTTCTGCTGACATATCGCAACTGCGCGGCACGATACGCTACATGTCACCGGAAGTGCTCAAGAAGTTAACCCAATTAGAAGCAGAGGCACCCGGGCGAAAAACCGATATTTGGAGCCTGGGTTGCATAATTCTGGAGTTGGCACAAATATCAAGTGGTGAGCGTAGGAAACGACTCATTAAGAGCGGGAACGTCGTAGATATTGAGGACAACCTTACCGAAAACCAGTATGCCGCCAAAATCATCGAAGGTTTCGTGCCCTACGTTAGCGAAGACAATGCACCCCTCTTTGCCGGTCTTATCCGAAAATGTTTGAACGACATTGCTGCGGAAAGGATATCAGCAAAAGAAATACTATTTAGTATGTTAAAAGAAAAGGAAGTTATTGTATTTTTTGCCTACGGCTGTAAAGTTGATCGCACTTTCCTCGTTTTATTACTCGACCCTGCCACTGGATCTCTAAACGCTCAGATAGCGGCCACGAAACTATCGCCATTCATTTGGCTTTCGACCGAATTCCGTCAGTTATCAGATACAGAAATTCTGTTTGCTGAGCGAGTAGATCTTCCAAACAGTCAAATTACGAAGTTGCATTTCTGGAATGCAGGAGAAGGAACATGGCGTGAACTGACGCTTTCATCAGGCATGCATCTGGACACACGTTTGGTAATGGTAAACCGAAAGGGTTACTACTGGGATCGCAATGGACACTTCACAGAACTGGATACTTACACGGGCAGGACTGTTACTCTGAACAGTCCTCTTGCAAAGACTGGGTACGTCTTAAAAGCTAATGCGTTTTCTTAGCGCAAGCAGACCATGAGCCATTCTAATTCAACCTTTGATTTGTAGCGTGGATTTCTCTGTATCAGCAGCGGCAAGATGTGGCAAGCGGATATATTATGGTACACCGTTCAGCTTGCATCAATACGATACGGTAGCCGACGAATGGGAAGCGTTACAAAAATTGCCAATTTGGCTGACGGAATTTGCAATGGCTGTAGTAAACAGCTACGTATACATTATAGGCGGACGTGTGTCGGGCGATGCACGTGCCTCAGCAGGCTGCATTCGTCAGAACATGAATAATCGGTTGTGGGAAGAGATGAAACCACTTAGACAGCCGAGGTATCGCCATGCTGCTTGCGTTATCAAGGAGAAGATATACGTCTGCGGTGGTATAGGTGCTAAAGGTGAGCACGCGCTTACAGTAGAGTTTTACGATACCAAATGCGACGAAGGATGGTCGACTGTCGGTCTGCGGAAAAAGGGCATTCAGCTGTTGTCGGACTTGGTGTCCAAATGTACTGAACATTTCGAGTTTATGAGCGCCATGTCGGTTCATCTGGATGGCGACATTGCTGCAGTTATTACTCAATGAAATACGTGCATTATTATTCAAAAAGCTTTTCAATGTGGATAATGGATATATTCCAAACTGTACTTACAGTCAAGTGGACGGATTAAATAACTGCGCTCGATTTATTGACTAGTTGAACAACTTGAACGATTCTACTTGAGACTATCTGGACATCTTTTCCTACAAGTTAATTGCTTAAGAGAGGTCATGCGGTACATACTCTGTAGTATCAAATAGTACATCAACTGAAACTTGTACATCAACTGAAACTTACGTTTTCGCTGTACTTACTGTACATCAACTGAAACTTACGTTTTCGCTCACTCCGACACAGATTTTGCGTCGCTTTATGACATTCTGCAGCCAAATAAGTTGTTCACGTAGGCGTGAAATTCGTTTGCGCGCGCAACATTCGGTTGGGTAGTTATGGGTGAAACGAAGGTCCAAAAAGTAAAAAAATGCACTCAAGTGTTCATAAAATGCACTCAAGGTTCATAAAATGCACTCAAGTGTACAAGAAAAGGGATTGCAAGTGTACTTTACTTAACCAGACGTAATGCCGAGTTACTTTCTCCCTGCAATAAATTGCGTATCTGCCGCGCGCACAATGGACAGAGCTGTTGACTTTGCCGAAAAACCACGGCAAACATGATCACCGATTCGGCGATTCACCGTTCCGTTTTAAAGCGATGATCGATCAATACAGCACTCACTCATCGCAAACGCTTAGAGCCGCCCCTTGTAGCAGGGGCAACGATGCCCCGGGTAGCTTTAATATGCAGAATGGGGTAAACCAAGCGCCTGCACTCATTTGCCTATGCTGATACCATCACGCTGCTAGAATATGACATTGTGGCAGTACATAATTTATGGTTAAAATAGGCGCGGTACATCAGCGGTGTAATTCCACAACATCCCGTTCCAACCGGTGACGGCAACGAGTACAGCAGAAATTGCTAATCAACTATTACATCAATGGCAAATAGCGCCAATCGGAATGGTAAGGCAGCAGGGGTTACCCGATGCACCATGGCCGTATTAGTTCGCATTTTCGCATTTAATTATAATTATAAAAAATATATCTACCTTTTCATTTTCTTTTAGAAGTAAGTTATTGAATACTCCGCTAAAATGATTTTGCAGACCTTGGTTAAGGGCGTTTTCTAGCAAAATTATTGTTAATACGCTATATGTACTCAGGGCCGTAGCGAGGTCCGTGGGATGGGGTAGGCGCAATTTGGCTGCGCCATTTGCGCCCGCTTCGAAGGTCAGTCTGAGCCACTGCGCCCATAAATTTCGAAGCATGCGCCCGTTGCGCCCGTATAAACAGGCCGCGCTTTACTACTTTAATTAATATAAAATATAGTTTAATTATTATAGTTCTTGATCGCCGTACCTCAGACCAAGGCACATCGGCCAAAGTCCACTCTGCGCCCTGCGCCATTTGCGCCCGCTTCGAAGGTCAGTCTGAGCCACTGCGCCCATAAATTTCGAAGCATGCGCCCGTTGCGCCCGTATAAACAGGCCGCGCTTTACTACTTTAATTAATATAAAATATAGTTTAATTATTATAGTTCTTGATCGCCGTACCTCAGACCAAGGCACATCGGCCAAAGTCCACTCTGCGCCACGGGCGCATGGCCAGTGGCGCCCGTGCGCCCTTTGAAAAATCCAGAAATTTTGCGCCCGTGCGCCTGTGCGCCAGTTTCGGGCGCAAATATTATTCAAAAGTTGGCCGAGGAGGGGTAGGCGCGCGCCAGTGCGCCTATACCCTCGCTACGGCCTTGTATGTACTTGCTGAAATGGCGCAGCAATATCGGATTTCACTAGTCTTCTCTTGCAGAAAGGCCACTGAAAGTCTTTTGAAGAAGCAATTCTCAGCAAAAAGTATTTTAATTTCAGACAAAAAAGTGCTTGAGAGGGCTAACAAGATAAGTTTCGAATGTCCATAAATGATAAATTTATTAAACTGGTAATATGCATGAATGAGCCCATATTTTCCTGCACTTGGCTGCTGATTTCTCATCTCGGGAAAAGTATATCGCTTTAAGAGGTTCCGTAGCCTTTTCTGGCGTTAGTTTATTAAAAACAGGTTAGGATTCAGTGATTCGGCAGGGTTTAACAGTCCAACCAGCGTCGCTGTTTTACCCAGGAAACATTTCCATCAGGTTTCTTGCTGATATTCTGACAGTGCTGGGGACACCAAAACAAGGGACAATAAAGTTAGCGAGGTCGCTCGGAACACTAGCATCCACATGCGGGATATCACCATCGATAATTAGTATCTGGTATTGCTCAGGTGTCTTGTCAGTTGTATCTAGAACTGTATCGTTGTGCTTCAAGGACATGCGACTTATGCCAGCATGACAATTTGCTAACTGCAACATAATGCACCCCAAGCTCCAGACATCTGTTTTGCGTCCAAGTGGTTCTGTTGGCTGTTGAGCAAACTTTTTCAGCATTTCCGGTGACATATACCAAGGCGTACCGCGCAAGTGCGTGATGGGCCCGGATGACATTTCTTCTTGCTGCGTGACCACAAAGTCATCTAAGTCGCCAATCAACAACGATTTCCTGTTACCGCTCACATGCTTAACCAACACATTTCCGGGTTTTAAGTCTCCATGAATCATATCTTTTTCGTGCAAAAAGTTCAATCCGCTAGTCAACTCTTTCATATATCGCACGACGGTTTCCTTATCCAGTGCTGCTCCAACTGCTCGTAGCATTTGCAGAACTGAGCCGAGGTCTTCGTCTACAAGCAACAGTAAAACATTATTATTCTCCAAAACAAGGAACATATATGAAGCGCCTGTTTTCAGCTTTTAAAGCCTTGCAACAAGAAGCCGAAGTTCTCAATTAAGTAAGGAATGCAATGCAGATCGAACAAAATGTCCAAACGAAAAAGACGTCCGATGGCATGGTCTGGAAGCAGACCAAAACTTCCGGGGCCAGGAATGTCCGTCGCAGGCTTTATCTAACCAGATTTTTCAAATTTTCCTCACAGGCTTCCTTAATGGATTTAAATTTCGTACTGTGAACTTTTATTGGCATACAACCAGTCTCAGCATCACGTCGTTTACAGACCACGAAACGAATAAAATGTAACGCCGTCGCTCGCCGCACCGTTGTCGGTGACTTGAGAATTTAAAATTACTCAAAAAGCGACTGATGCATCAAAAAAGTAAATAAAACATGGGTGGGCTTACGTAGAACGGATTTATTTTGTCCCGGACGGGGTGGCAGGTTTAACGACCTAAACGTCCGCCGGCTGTCTTTGTCATCCGGACTTTTTGTTCGGTTACATGTCTTCTACTACTGGCGCTATGCTGAACGTAGCTTCGATTGATGATTGCGTAAACTAGAGTGGTGCTTCGCAAGTTATTAACGGTGTTAGGAACTCACCCCGATAGTAGTCCATTACAATTTCAATGCAGACGCCACCCAGTGCCTCCGTCACGGTAATTTTATGGTATGCAACCACGTTAGGGTGCCGAAGTTCCAGTAGCTTTTCCAGTTTAGCATACAAAGTTTTGTAGCTTTCTTTTGTAGGAAATTGTTTGCTAGATATTGGGACAACTTTCACCGCTACGATGTCGTCTCCATTAAAGCTGTTGCGTTCTGCAACCGTTGCTTTGTAAACTGTGCCACAGGAGCCCCTCCCGATGAAATCTCCATTTCCATAGCGGCATTTCAGCTTAGTCCCAAAAACACGGCTTTTCGTGTCCTTTGCATGCCGATCGTAAATCTGGAATTTTGTGTAAATTAAGCACGCATGAGTACTATACTTCGATGAACCTCATATTCCGGCACCCCTTTGTCTTCGTTTACAGCATTTTTGGGGCTGTCATACTTCTGCGAAAGTCTCTTCGATTACTTCTATGTTTTTGTTCACAACACCTCATTTTGGCCGAAAAGGATAGAGTATACGTATATAACAAACCTAAAGTGCTTATTTTGTCATTGGTATCCCCATAGAGCTGGCTCAATCGGTACTGTTAGTGTTGGAACCGCATCTTTTACTTCGCTGTCCCCGGAAGAGATACCAGTGAAACAACCAAAAGTCTAACGAACCGAAGGAACCGAGAGAACCAGAAAAAATATAGGAAGCCTAACAAACCTATGAAACTCGAAAATCTGAAAAAACAGAAAAATTTATGACGGTTCCAACAGCAACAATATTAATGAACTTCGCTAAAGTTTATATAGGGGGCAAATCTAAACGCGGTCTACCGTTCCCCTCTACTGCTGCCGTCACCCGGCTGGAGTGTGACGTTGTGGCTGAACATGACGCAACGTTGTGGCTGAACTGAACACCGCGCTTGATGTAGCCATATGTGCTGCCGTTCTGCCCCTTGTATGTTCCAGCGGTGTCATTTCAGATCAGAAAAATAGCCAGAAGCGATTCTATCAGCTGCGCTCAGTTCCGACAGCACTGGAACTGATAAACTAACGGAACTACAGGAATTATAGAACCAGTGGAACTCTGAAGAAACAGCTGTATTGTTTTCATGTTTGAGTATAGTGGAGAGACTGTGCAGTGTGATAATCATGTTTTAGCGTCCAAGCCAAGGTGCTGCCCAATTTTTAAGCAGAGCAGAGAACAGAAATTTATAGTGCACTTACTTTTTTAAGTTCGATATAGACTTCTTTAGCCGATGGTCTCTGTTGGACTTTATGTTTGGGTAGCAGGCATCGTCGCATAAATACAGCCAGATCAGCTGGTACATCATCGCTCACAAACGGGACGTGGCCGGCTTTAATCAATTCCCTGTAGCGTTTATCAGATATGTTATCTCCTGATTCTCTGACTCCTTTGGTGTCGCTGTAGAAAAGCAGCTTGCCATAGTTCTTCGTGAAACAGCACGCAAGATCCAGAATAATGCAGCCTAAGCTCCACACATCGCCTTTTGGACCAGGCATTTCTCTTGTTTCACGATCGAACATCTCGAGTGTTTCCGGCGACATATAGCGAACAGTCAACGAACCTCCCAAGTCAACGCTACATGTTGCGTCATTCCGGGATTTAGCAAAGTCGTCTAGGCCACTTATTTTTAGTTTGTACGAGTATTCATCGTTATTCAAGCGCTCTAACAGCACAATTTTCGGCTTCAGGTCTTTATGCACAATTTCTTTCCTGTGCAAGAAGCTAATTCCATCTGCAAGCTCAATAGAATAACGCAGTAATGTTTCGAGTTTGAATGTACTTCTGCGTTTCTCAAGGTTGTCCAAGTAACTTGCTAAATCGTCTCCTGTTAAGAAATAAGCACAATTTCATGAACTTTGCATTGGTAGTAGTTTAGACAAACTGCTTACCTTCTACATAATCCATCATTAATTCAATGGTCGCGCCTCCTTTCGAAACTTTGGAAGGGGTTATAGTTATTTTATGATAAGTAATTAGATTTTCGTGGTGAAGTCCAATTAAGAGTTTCAGCTTGTGCCGCAGTATATCAACGTATATGGGATTGGCGGAAAGTTCCCTGTCACTCAAAATAATTTGCTTCACGGCGACAGTTTGTTGCGGCAGCTCTGGCCGTCGATGTCCCCAGCAAGCCACGAATGTATCCAAAACACCGCGATTGTTGATGACCGTTGCTTTATAAACGGCACCGAAGTGGCCTCGTCCGATACAGATGTTGGTATATCTGTACGTGCAGTTGCTGCCGAATTCTTCATGTTGCAACTGCGTGTGTCGCTCCATCCTGTAAAAGGTGACGAGAAAATTGACACAACGGTTTAACTTTAATCAATATCGCCGCTATTCCAACTGTTACCAGTGCATTAGAGTTACCCTTATACAAGTTTCTGTGGTCTCTTAAGACTTCGAAAAAATCTTGTTTCACATCGCCGGCAGATATAAACCCATCCAATGGGTTCGCTGCTCCACCATACGATTAAATCTGGCAACGACACGTGTCACGCAAGTTTTATGAAACTCGAGTTCTGGTGCAGGATAAGTTCTAACTGTTAATACTGGTTGATCATAGAAGTGTCTTCATATCTTCGACTGTTAATCTTGGTCATTAAAATTGAATTGTTTCTCTGCCGGCTTATCGCTGGCTCTAAACAATTACTTCTTTCAAAAAGGTAAGTTTAAATTACAGTCAAACACCAAACTTATACCAAACTTCTCCCACGGAGAGTAATGTGAAACTAACTGCTTCCAACTTTACACAACAACTGCAATGGCCTGTGGCTTTTTTTCCGCGTATACAGTAAATCGGCAAAATAAAACAAAAAAATTAATAAAATTATCTCTTTATAGATTATGTACCTCTTTAGTAGGCTTCTGTAAGTGAATTCTCGCGGAAAAATTCTTTCGTTGCAGCAAAGAAAGGATTTCATATCAGAAGAGTCATAACGGTTATCAGGGGTAAATACTGATACACGCGTATAGCAGCCGCTGGCACATTATTTCACAAGCTAAACGCGTAAATGCTAAACGTGTTTGCGCTTCTTCAATATCTAATGCAACTAAAAGATTTACGGCCACACTCCACAGTAGTTCTACAGCTAATGCAGTTATGCTTAGGTATCTTATCGGGTGCGCGCACTATGTTGTTGAAGTACATCGCCACAGCGCATCTTTCCGTTACGATCGCGCTACATGGTCGCGTTCAGTCTAACTAATTTTTTTCTCAATTCCACGTACTTATCAACAGGCTGTCTCACCGAGGGAAGCTCAATAAACGAAACCGAAAACATCATCCCATTTTCTTGAGCTATTCGCCCTTTTCAAACGCCATTGTGATTTTTACTGGGTTTGTGATGGGGAACATCAGTTCCAGTGCAGTGGTAGATTCAGTTCCATTGGTACGAGTGGAACAGACTGGTAGCAATATGCAGTACCGATTTTCACGTGATGATCTTATTGGAAAGGGAATGTTTGGAATCGTATACAAAGCCAGAGTTTCAAAACGTGGCGATTATACAGGAGAAAATGTTGTTGCTGTCAAAGTGGTACACCTTGATGCGAATTCTGAAGCTTTTTGCAACACAGAAAAATGGGCAAGAATCCTGTCGGGATTAAAAAGGCTCATATATCTGCAGCATCAACATCTCGTAGTTTATCATAAAGTTTCGATTTTCAAAGATTCCCGCGGGGCTACATTTGAGCTGGCAATGGATTACTGTCAAGGTAACACGATACTCATGCATTAGATGCATAGCAGCTCTTCGGTAACCAGATTCGATATCATACGTAAACGTTTTCTAGACGATCTGGCTTCTTTTCTCGAAAACGCTGAACGAAACAGGAGCTTGGTAACAACTTATAGAAAAGTGGTTCGGCTCGCAAAGGACATTACCTGGCTTCTTCTCGAAAACGCTGAACGGAAACAGGAACCTGCAAATATTCTAGTGGTTCGACCACAAATGACAGGGAAATGCTTCTAATTTGCATCAAAATATTGGGCGACCTAAAACCTGCAAATATTCTAGGTAACAAATGGTGAAATGCTTACGTGATCAGGTTACATTGAAGTGCAAATGTTCTGGAACATAACCCACTTACAAAACCATGTCGCCGGAGAAAACTTTTACTTTGAAATTGATAATGCTGAATTTGAGTTTTTGCAATGCTGAAATAAAAATGGCGAGAAAATTTTTAAAAATGGCATTTTTGAGATAAATTCTCTTAATCAATCAACGTTTAATCATGTTACGTGCCATTTGTGAGCGCCGACATTCCTGAGCACTTAGCCGTTCTCATCCGACAGTGTTGCGAGCTCTTGAATAAAGATTGAATAACCTAAGGAACAAAAAAGTTTTTGTTGTGCTTTTGTTAACCAGTTTGTTAATACTGGATCCCTTACCCAACTCTTTTAGAGTTCGGGTGTGTAACGTGCCAACGTCGATAAATTCACTGTCGGCCCATAATATTCAGTTTTCTAGTGCAGGAACCGAAATAATGTTGATAGAGTGGGCGAATAATTCAGATTGCGGAAATGTGAAATGTCACTTCATAAACGTGAGCAATGGATCGCATCGCACACTACGGTCTTCTTTGCTGATACGCCACATGCCAGCCGTTGTAGTCAAACCCAAGATTTATTTCTATGACGGCAGGTTCTTTGCGGAAATGGATATTCATGACGGGAGTGTTGTGCCCCTGAAGACTCCTCCTTTCAGAGCTAAGTACGCAGCAAATGTTTGCGTTGCACAATTATTATACATCACATAACGCAGCATACAAAGTGTAACAGTATTTTTTGTTGCAGCACTCGTTCATCTATAGAAGCAGCTGCAAAATGTCGCAAGCAGATATTTTATATAAAAGGTTTAAATTTGGAACGGTATGATACGAGATCCAATGAATGGTATTCTTCTTTCCCACGTTTGGAAAAACGTCGACGGAAATTTGCTATGGCTGTGCCGAGCGGATACGTATACATCCTTGGCGGAGATTTCGGGACAGACTCTGAGTTTGTTCCCACAAATAACTGTATTCGTTTGAATATAAAATTTGCGACGTGGGAAGGGATAAAGCCGCTTCGATAGCCAAGATTTGAACACGTTGCTTTCGTAATCAGGGATAGAGTGTACGTTTTCGGCGGCAAAGATGCTGAAGGAGAACCGGCGACATCAGTGGAGTTCTACGACATTTACCGTGACACAGGATGGACCGAGGTCGCATTATCAGATAAAGATAAGGGACTAATGGTAGATATGGCCGGTTTATGTCAAGGATTTTGGGCTAAAACAGCCACTGTATGTGTTACTCTGGATGACGATGCGTCAGCAGATGTTGTTAGCTCACCTGCACATTGGATCCAGCATCTTAAGCTTTCGACAGTTTTTCAGTGATTTTAAACTGCAGAACGGAATAAAGTGGTGAAACTTTATTTTTGAAAATGTACAGTCGATTTATTTAAGGGAGTAATTTTTTTTCAGCACGCGAGAGGGTAAAGGTAATCTGTACCAGTACGGTGCATATGTGCGGTTGGCAATAAGCATTTGTTGTCGTCGTCGCTGCACTATAATGCACCACGGTGCAAACGTGTCTGTTTTAAACTACTAATACCAAAAACTACTAATACAATCTGACTAAATGAGGAGGCTACGGTCTATGTTAAAAAGCCAGCGAACAGCCTTTTTTGCCCGCTGAGGCTGGTTGATCAATGCAGCTTCTCTGCTATGACTATAAATAGACCGAAGACAGCGGATTCCAGTGCTGCCAAAAAGCGCAAGCTGAATGCTGCCTTGCTGTATCGATCGATCGGCACATGTGTGTGCGAGTGGGTTAATCCGCTCGCATTCACTTACACGCGTACGAGTGTGGCTGTCTGTGCGCGTACTAGCTGTACAAAGTCACTACAAACCGGTTTTCGCTGTCTTCGCCAAACGCATTATCCTAAACCCGTAGCTTCCTTTCTTGCTCGCATTGTATGTCAGAAAAAAAGGACATAAAGTCTGCAGAACTTAGTGCACCCTTGTGCACGCATTGCACAGTACGGTGCAGTCTGTCTGTAGTGCAAAATAAACCGAGCATTAATGTCGTCCTCGTTGTTACCATATTGCATTGCACTACTGTGTCCGTAACAATTGCCCACGGCTGCTTCTTGTGTGCAACAAAGACTTTGTCATTGCCGCCGTTGCCTTGCATAGCAACAAAGTTATTGCAACAATCATTTACGGGCGGTTCGCAATTTTCCGTAATTTTTTTTATATCACAGTACACCGTGCAAGCAGTTTGCAAGCTCGTAATTCTTATCTTTGGTATTATTGCGAGTACTATATTTTGTTTTGTCGTCGTAGCCGTGCCGCAACAAGCCCGTTATGTCGGCGTTCCAACACATATTCATAGCACTGTACGATACTGCAAAGAACTATTTTGCAAAATAGTGTAAATTAAGTACTGCATTGCTTTTAAATGTCTCAGCGCTTGATCGTCTGTTTCGGCTTGTTCGGCGTTGTTCGGGAAGGTCCTTTTGAGGTGCTTTAGGACTTTGAGTATTTAAAGTATTGCACTTTAAAGTTTAAAGGCTAAGCCATACTTTAAAGTAAACAGTACTTCAAAGTTTTAAAATACAGCATGCCAAAGGACCTTCCCAACATTTTCAAAACAAAAAAGCTGAGACATTAAAATTGCAGTACTTTACTTTAAAGTACTGCAATACTTTGAAATGCCTCAGCGCTTAATAGTTTGTTTCGGCTTGCTAAAGTGCAACAGTAATTTTAAAGTACTGCTGTACTTTTAAAGTACTGCAATACTTTAAAATCCCTCAGCGCTTGATCGTCTGTTTCGGCTTGTTCGGCGTTGTTCGGGAAGGTCACTTTGGCGCTGCAGTAATTGTATTTTGTACATCAGAGTATGTGACGTATAAAATACAGCGTACAATAGCCAGTACTTACTACTTAGCGTTAAGATCGACGATTTCTACACAACAATATAATACAAGTTACAGCAAATGTTGCTGCCAGCGGCTGCATGTGCTGTCACGGGTACTGTACCTGCATTCCTGATCACATTCCCCTTATTTTTACCAGGGGCGTGGGTAATACATGGTTGTGCAGTACCCAATATGGGCGCCTACCCGACGACGACGTAGTTCGACGAGAAAATACCAGTGAACTGCAACAAGGCCCACGGAGAGATGAGGAATCACAACATCAGTCAACAGTGCATTACTCGGCACATCCATAAATAAAGTAGTTGACAATAATACTTACATGCACTGATCTGACACGGCGACGATAAAATTAAATAAATTATTAGCGTTAACGTAAATACACAAAAACAATGGTGCATGCACCAAAAGCGCACATGCATGCACCAATGGTGCAAAAATGCATGCACCATTGGTACGGATCTTTACTGGTGCCATTTAGGCCGTACAGACATTCGAACGTTATGACGGAAAGAGGATTATCTCGGAGAATTGACGTTACTTGACGGAGTGGTACTAGTATTAATTTTCGCTCAATACGTTTCGGAGGGAACCATAAATAGGGGGAAAAAGCAGTCTAGCCGAACCATTCCCTGTACTGCTGCCGTCAGCCGGGTGGAGTTTTACGTGTGTGGCATTTAACCTTTAATAAGTATCATGGTACAAGTACAAACTATGCACCAGAACGAAACGACGTTTACAAAAGAAACACTTCCTCTATGCTATCCTGATCGGGGATCGTACCCATTACACAAATCGCGTTTCCCCGTTGTATTTGCATAGATATTCGCTGTTTAAAAACCTCTTTCGCCCGTTTTTGGCCAGTTGAAGTCGCTATACCGTTTCCAACCGTTTCTACTAGCTTTTTAGTACCCTCTCCATAAGGTCCGTAAATTTCGAAGGATGCAGCGACGAGATCGTATCTTTTTTGCATCCAAGCGTGTTTCGCTAGTTTCTTCCTTTCGGCGAGTTCGGCTGCGGCGCCGGCGTTCACGGAAGTACGGTCAATATACGAGGCTGCCAGCGTGTCCACGCAGGTAACATCCACTGCCAGCGGTTTTCCGCGCTTCCATGGGATGAGGGTGATCACGTCCGGCCTCTTCTTATCTTTCAGGGATAGACCTTTTGGTTCCATTCTTGAAGGAAAGCCAGCTGATTTCAGGCCCCGGGTGAATTCCGCGCTGATTCCGTCGTGTCGTGGTAATCTCCCGGCAGACCGCTTACAGCGAAGTCCGTGCCGGCCGAACTCGTCAACCAGCCCACCACAAACGCACACGTGTGGAGTGACGATCGGTGCTCCCAGACGCAGCGCGACACTTATGCGAAAAGCGTTGTCATCTAACAGATTACCGAGGCAAGCTGCCGGTAATGCATGGATCCACAGGCCTGCTTCCGGGACTGATACCGCCTTAAGATGCGCAACTTCCTCCTGGGATGTCCGTAGTGCCGTAAGCCTTGAATACGTCTGCAGGGTTGTGGGAGTGTCCCATGCTTTTTGAATGTGTCGGAAATTCCGGTGGAATTTCGTCGGTGTCAGCTTCTAACCTCCAGGCGCGCGTGGCGGTGATGACATCCGTTTCCGTCAGTGTGGGGCATAGTTTGCAAATCAGTGGGCGCAGCGAGGAAGCCGATGCCAGGTAAGCAGAAGGAGCTAGCTTCTCGGTTCGCCTGATCCCCAAACCCCCGAAACGAACAGGAAGGGATGCCTGGAGCCATGTTGGGTGGTCCATCTTCACGTTGGTAATCGTTTCCACAGCCTCGCGAAATACCTGGTCCAGTCTGTATAGCTCTTGTGGGAACATCCATGCGAGAGAGGTGCGCAAGGTATGCACTATTTTTGGCACTCCTAGGCAATTCTTCAACAGGAATAACGCCTGGTGTTTAGGGATTAGCTGCAAGCGGCCGCTCATAATTCCCAACTGGCTGATCTTTTCGTTGATCATCGGAATTACGGCGGCTGGTAGAAGAGGGGATCCGAGTAGGGATAGTTTATCAGCTGTCACTATAGCAATTCCGGGGAATAGGCTGGAGAAATCGTTAGCGGCTGATGTTCGCTGTGTTTCGCTGCCCCCGCACAAGAACACTTCGCACTTCGCGATGTTGACTTCCAGGCCGATTTTTTTAGCTTCAAGAATCAACAGCTGGAAGTTACGGATCACTTCTGATGGTGTCCCTCCTAATGTCCCATCGTCTATGTACCACGCGTTCAGGTAAGCGTTAAGTTTGCTGACGATGAACTGCAGAACCAAACAAAACAAAACGGGCCCCAGAGGATCCCCTTGCTGGACGCCGGACTGGGAGGAAATAACTGTTTCTTCTAAAAATAGGGAAGAATATGCACCGTAACACATTTTCACAAAGGCGTAATATTCCGGGATGACTTCGGCTGTTATCCGTAATACTTCCTCCCGTGACACGCAGTTGAAGGCGTTGGTAAAATCGATTTTGAGAAGAGCCTTAACGTCACTGCTGTATTGAAGCAGAAAGTATCGTGCAGCGTGGATAACTCCTTCCACACCCCTCTTTACTCCGGAACCGAGCTGATGAGGTTGGAGGATCTCCGATGTTACTGATCGAATTCGGGTATCCACTGCCTTGGCAGCAATGCGACGGTATACGTTTCCGACGGCGATTGGGCGCAGGCCTCCGTCTTTTTTTGCGTAGGGCAACGAGCCGAGCGCCACATAACAGGGGTATAATGTCCTGTGGTACTGTGCCTGCCAGGATGAGGTTAAGCAGGTCCGTCAGGGTATCACACAGATCGGACGCGGCGTCATCCATTCTTGCGCCGATAAGGTCCAGCAAATGTTGTGGGCGTAGGTAATCTAGGCCGCCAGCGCTGCCACGTGGCATCGCCTCTAAAACTGACAAAACCTCTGCAGGAGTAAGCGGGACAAATGAAGAGGCTGGGGGATCGGTCGGGGGCGTAGGTAACGGAGCTGCTGGGTGTTTAAGCTTCATGGCCTCTATCACGGCTGGAGTCGTGTCAGCTACAGAGTCCGACGAAAGCAAGGTGCGTACAGCTCCGGTGACGTTAAAGTCATCGATTTGTATACCCATGCGTCGGGCAATCTCTTCATTAGGAGTAGCGCGCCGAGGCTTCCCGAGAGCATCAGGGTCTTTGCCGTTGAGCTCCCCGTTCTCAAATTTGGCGATCCGGTCACGGATGTGGGTGGTGATCGAAGTTTTCCGTGACTTTTTATTGGCACCTGGAAGGGAGAGTATCGCTGATGGGGCGGATAGCAGCTTCAGCCATGCAGAGGAATCATTAGCAGATACGGCGCTCCGAATCAGCTTTGTCAGAGCTATCGCTACGGAGGCGCGTGCTGCTTTCGGAATACGCCGCATAATTTTCCTCTTAGCGGGGATGAAAGGCGGTGCAGACATCCCGGCTGTATTCAGAGGGGGACCGTGTGCTTGGTTGGGGGCTTGTGGAGGACCGACAGCGTTCCCCAGTCTCTGCGCTTGGCGTTCCAGGCAGTTCCCACTGCCTAAATGGCTGCCCTGACGCTTGCAGATAAGCTGACAGTCGGTGCAGGTCCACGTCATCGCAGCTACAGAGGGAAACCGCAAGGCAGAATGGGGAGTTCAAAACCCGAGAGAAAGGAACTTACGTAGTACTGGACGGTGGGGGCCTGATAACTACGGGACGAGCTGCCACGACAGCCTCCGAAAGGATTCCAAAGAAATCCTTCGGACTAGGTCCCGTAGCCACCCATAATACACGGATGAGGGAAATTAATCATCCGGGGGCAATTGTAATAACCCAGCATCGAAAGATATTCGCAAAATATCCTTTAGACACACGCTCTGTCTAACTCTGTTCAACTCGTTTGTGGCTAAACATGGTGCTTATATACCGCGACTGATTTAGCCGCATGTACTGCCGTAACATCACACTCCAGTCGGGTGACGGGGGCAGTGCCGTGAACTGGTTCGACTGATATGGTTTTCCCCCTTATATATATTTCACATACTGCGCATCCCGCTTTACTGAAATCCAAGAAACTGAAACTCAAACGCCCAGGTATATCCCATCATATATCTGTACTCGTACCCAATTTCCGTGCATGCATTTGGTAGTAAATGTGAGCAACTATTTGCCGACAACAACCGCCACATTCATATAGGGTTTTATCTTTTACGAAAGTGACCGCCATGGCGCTACGGTGTCTACGCAGACCTTCTGCAGTGCTTAAATTGGTCTATCCAAATATCTCGGAAGTCGGAAACCCGAATTTGTATGCTACGTACGTGCTACGAAACCAAAATTTGCATGTTACGTTTACGTCTTTCGGTCTTTGATAAACGATGGAACGTCACTTTGTTTACGCAAGCAACACCACACACACCAGAAGACATCACAGTTAAAAAGACTGAAAGAGCACCACAGTGCCAACAGCCAGCAGGAACATTGTGATGCGAAGCGCTTCAGCGACGCCCGGCTCACAGGAAAAAAGGTAAGTATCCCGGGTGTGGCAATTCCCACCGCTAATCGCACTGCCTTTTAAGAATCAATTCGAGTACCACCTTTTGCAGTTCTTACATAATAAGCCAATAAAGGCTTGATGACATATTATCGTATTATCAAACAACCTTCGTCATAACGGCTCTTTCTTTACAATGGGGCCCCCGATGACCAGAAAAGTATGTAGAAGTACATAGTGTCTCCGTGTTGCAACCGGTCGCGAAATATTCTCGCTCCTTCTTATTGCTGAATTTTGCTTTTTTTGGTTGTCGATTGAATAATTTCGACCGCAAAAACAATGGGCAAACCGCCAGAGCCGTAACCATGTTTAAGCTCCATCGGCTGGTTTGCTTGAAATTCAGTAGCACAGTTGAAATGTTTGTAGCGGTTAGTAGTTAGTACTGGCAAATAATGCTGGCTTCTACAGGTAACGAGCGCATAATGTTATGCGAATATCAATATGCATTCTGCTGCAATACAGAAATCGATTATTTTAGTTAATTTCAGTTCGAGAAGCCATTGTTCAGAAATAATGTGTGGTCTGTCTTACGATTACATACCAGTCGATTATGCACTACGAACCGAAAGCCTTCCCGAAAGATCAGCATTTTCCTGATATAATACCGAAAGTAAAGGGAATGGGTCAACAGGAGAAATTGAATCCATGTATGTATGTAAATGGAATTTACAACGCTCCAAGCGCAGTGAGCCGGTAAAGGAAAGCCAATGCTGGTAAATAGTTCGTGTATTGTACATCAAATGGATTTATCCAGCTTCTGACACAATACATGGCCACTCTCGAGTTAAGCCTTAACGTCATCGCAGGAAATTCTGGTCACCGGGATGAAAGTTATAAGGTTGGTACATCCGCTTTGGCGAACGCTGCTTATTGCACAATCAACCGGTAGCTGTCCAGGTGATATTTGGGCGATCAAGCAGTGGGTAGACGAAATCTGCGGGGACGAAAGAACGGTAGACGAAATCTGGGAGCGGCGATCATGTACTCTGTAGATCTACAAACAGGTACGCGTTCATTCATAATCTGTAACCATATTTAAAAAATTTAACGCAGTGCAGGCAGTTAAACTGTTTAGCGAAAAGCAAAAAATCTTCCAGATTACCCAGAAGTCAACAATTCAGCTGCATTCGAGCAACGCAAAGAACAGCTGAAGGCGGTGCGGCTACCTGTTTTACCTACAGAGTACCTGATTGCAGCTCCGATCCGGAAGATTTCGTCTACCCATTGCTTGATCGCCCAAATATCACCTGTACAGCTACCGGTTGATAGTGCAATAAGCAGCGTTCGCCAAAGCGGATGTTCGAACCTTATAGCTTTCATCCCGGTGTAATAGTTTTTATCCTGTGACGATGCGATGATGCAGTTTCATTTTAAGAACTACTTTGCTAGGGATCTGACCAAGAAGACTTAAGCGTTGCCATAGAGGCGATGGCCCAACCACCAATCCGCAACATAGTGGCAAATTAGCAAGATTTTGAGTTTTTGACAGGCAAACTCTAGCAGCCCGTTCGTGAACCAATTATCTGATTCCAGTTGAACAGTCTGAAGACCATTCCAGCCAACGGCAAACTGCGTGAAATGAGATTGATTTTTTTTTCTTTTATGTTTACACATATGTATTATTAATTTTGCTGTCATGTTCACAAGAACAATTTCACAATAACTCAGAAACGATCACGTTAAGCATCAATCGACAGAGGCGGCCTAATCACAGAGAAAATTCGGTCTAAATTTGTCCCTATCGGCCTCGCATCGGCCGGCTTCGAAAGCGAATTAGAACCACAAGGCATCTTCTCAACTGACGGTAAACGACCAGACGGTGTTACCTGACGCCTTGGTAGAGAGGACGAATGCTGGTATGGGACGCTACTTGCGTCAACACAATGGCCATATCGCACATTATTGCGACATCCGCACAAGCGGGAGCAGCAACAGCTCAGGCCGAGGAGGGCAAGATCGAGAAATATCGCGATATCGGCCAGGACTTCGTGTTTCGTGCTCTTGGCTTTGAGACGCTCGGACCGCCCGGTCCGGATGCTGCCCGCACGATAACCGAATTTGGACAGATGATACGACAGGAAACCGGCGAAAAACGAGCCACGGAATACCTTCGCCAACGGATCAGTATCGAAATCCAACGAGGAAATGCAGCATCGGTCTTGGGACAAATTTAGCGCCGATAGGGACAAATTTAGACCAAATTTTCTCTGTGATTAGGCCGCCTCTGTCGAATGAGATTGATTAATTTGTTCGATTTCGAAGCGTATCAGTGTGATTCAGATCTGGCTAGTCAGCGAACGGATTTCAGTACTTCTACGAAGCTTCGCGTACTCACCATTGCTCGCTGTCGAACTGCATCTGGAAGCCGACAGCTTTTTTTATTTGACAGATCTTCGTGTGTTTTTGGTGGAATTATGGAGCCATTTTGACAGAAGACCCACTCACTGCGATCTGGCTTTTGCACGGTATCGTGTGGGTATCCAAAACTCAGCACCTGATTTAAAATCGAACAGAAGGCAGTGTGTACAGTGTAGGATAACGGACTAACTGGAAGTACAAACAAGATGAGCTTTTTCATTCGACTGACTGTAGCAGCAGGACCGCTCTGAGACCGTTCTAACCAAATACCTTGCTAAGAGGCATGCAGATCGCTAATACAAAGAAGTTCTGTTATTCGTCCGCAGTGGCATCAACGACGCGACGGAGTTTGAAGTTTGGATGTCTACTAACGTTTTAGAGCGCTTTGCATTTGTTGATGTTCAGTTCTTTTGTTATTAATGGGAAGCATGCATGATTGCGCCGAATATAATAGTAATACTGAATACACATGTACGGGCTTGCACGGCTAATGTCCATGCAGTCGAAAAAATTGTCAGCAGCATGAACGACAGACCGCAAAAAACGCCGTATCACCGGCCCGTATGTACTGTACGTACATACTCTGTATGTCAGCATTTATTTATACATCTGCGCAGGGGCATTAAAGCTTGCTTTGTCTGTACGAGTATTAGTAGGTACATCAGCGAACACCACTCAGTAAACACAATCGCCGCACAAAGCTGTTGATCGGTGACCTGGATGACATTTTTCACATGCAAAGTACCCACACCGGTTCGGAGGCACACGGACGGAAAACTGACATTTGGAGTTTGGGGTGCATAATTCTGGAGATGGCCGAAATATCTTTTGGTGTAATTCGTCTAAGCACTGATACTGGAGCATGGGAGGAAATAGAGCCTCTTAAACTGCCCAGATATTACCATGATGCTTGTGTTGTCGGTGATCGAATATATGTCTGCGGTGGCAGAAACGGTGATTGGGCGTCTGCTGTAGAGGTTTATGTCACTAAACACCCCACACAATGGTCCACTGTCAATTTGCGGCAAACGGACATCCAGTTGTTGTCGGATATTATAACAGAATCGGGGGCAAGGGTTCAGACTATGTCGGTTTGCCTGGAGGAGGACTGGAGGACACTGCTCCAGAAACCAATCACCGATCACGCTTCTTACGGAAGCATGCAGCTTAAGAGCTCATAAATTTAGTGCAAAAGTACAACAAGACAGCTGACAGTTGATACCTAAAAAAGGCACTAACTCGTGCCAGTAGGCAATCTGACACGATTTATGCTTCCATAAAAACGATGAAATATGGCAGTGTGACCCTTCTACTGTTTTCCTATGAACTACTGTTGCTGCTTGTTATCAGTGCTATGCTATGATGCTAACTGCTCAGCTTTCTAGTAACAGCGATAGCGCCAGGAAACTCAGAATAATAAAACGTTCTTTTAATGGGCGACAGCCAGCACGCGCATTAATACACTGCACATTTGCGCAGATACTCGTACATAGCTAGATAAAAACATTAAACATTTTAATCGAAGCAAGCGGAATGGTGCGATGCGAAAGAAAATACAGCTGGAACGAAATAGCCGTGTCTGCCACAGATATCTGGCCAAGTGGAGGCTTCGCGGTGAACCGCCGTTTCGTCGACGGGATGCCGTTACCGCCGCTACGTCGTACAGGCACGATGTCGACTCGTCACGAAGTGAGTCAGAGCCAGTCTTTTGCCAGTCCGCCTTAGTTTTTCTTAGGCTTTCTTATGTTTCCAGGGTTTGATTCTTGGTTTTCTTATTTCTTAGGATCTTTTCTTGTTGTTTCTTTTCTTAACCGCCGCCCTCGTGACGGTCGACGTTGACGCAGTGTAAGCCGACATCATATCGGCTAGCCATATTTACGGCTTCGGACTTCCGTAGCGTTAGTAATGCATGCAGAAAAGGCGGTGATAACAATAACCAACATGCAACGAAGCAATACTGAAATTTCTCCATAAAGCCCATTTTTCACCTTCCTTTATAAATCAGCGTAACCAAATCTTTGGCGGAACACGGGCAAAAATAAAGCAATGAATCGCAGAGCAGTTAAAGTAGAAAATTACAAAGGAAATCGCAAACTATCACAGATTGCACTGAAGCTTCAACCAAAACAGTCAAATCACGCCAGCAAATCACTGCGCTCATCGTGTCGCGTGGTCGGGATGGGTTCCTGAAACACTTCGTCGTCCAGCCGCGGCCGGCGCACCTCCACCTCGCCGGTTTGGGGCGGCTGGAGCACCTCGAAGTCGTTCTGACTGGAACTGACGCTGGGCGCCCGCGACGCCGGGTCTATTAACCGCGTTCGCTCGTCCTGACTGCGAGGGGTGTACGCCGGACGCCCGCCACGGATCTGCGTGCCTGGAAAAACATAAAAAGCGCACCTGTGTAACTATTCATGAAGCGTCCAAATTATAAAATTGTGCTTCAGAATAAACTTAATTAAATTCTAGTTTATTTAATGGAATTATCGGGTTCATGGTTTCCAGTTCGTCGTTTTTCGCATTCGGGACATTGTCCTAACAAAGATTCGCGTACCGGATACCAGAAACACGGTATGCTCTGCGTTGTACCACATGACAAAAACTTTCGAAAATTGATTGCTTATGTGACATTTAGTGTTTTTATAGAAGTTTGTAACACGAAATTAATAATAAATTATCAAGACTTCTAATTTGGAACAACGCGAAGAATACCGCGTCTCTGGCATCCGGCACGCGAATCTTCATTGTGAAAATGTCCGGAATGTGAAAAATGTCGTACGTTTTTCTTATTCTCAAGGACCTTCACATAATAGATACAAACAGATTTTCATGTTTGTGGATTATTTAAAAAGAAAAAAAAACTGTTACGTAATTCTAAACAAGCCATTGACAACGACAATCTAATCTGTTCATTGCCGAAGTGAATACTGCAACGTAAGTGTAAGCTTTCGAACCATCGCACTACGATCTGCCCCATGTACGATACTTATCGTGATTCAAAGATTTCTAAAAATTCTAAAACGTTGCAAAATCTAGCGCAAAATAAACCAAAACACTAATTTTTCAAGGGCAAAGTTACAGAAACCAAATACTAATAATTATTAAATAAATTATTAATAATTATCTGGGTAATAGAACAACAATATGTCATCTTTCCAAAACTATCAAACAGAGTCATTATCTGGGAATTTTTATGTGAAAATGTTGAAATGCTGGTGATATTTTAACAGATATTTTGTCAGTTTTCTTTAGATTTATTCGCAATGACGCAGTGTGAGCGCGGAGACTTACCGACGACTTTGGCGTGCTCGACCATGTCGCTGGTGACATCGCGGACGTCCATCATGGCCCAGAAGGAGGTGCAGCAGGGCACTTGCGGCGCGGCCAGATCGATGTAGGGCACGTAGGAAAAAGCAAAATGATGCGCGATCGACTGAAAAACAACCAGCGTCAGCCGAAAATCCCGATTGTCAGTAGCCAGTTAAACGTGCATTAACAGCCGCATCAAACAGATTAATGTTCACTGAAATCAGGGCGAAAATCCCTAAAAATTAAATTTCAACAGGCAACAGCCGTCAGATTAATAAAGAAGGAAGCCTGGTCATAGAACATGATAAATAAAATTTAAACAAACAAACAAATTAATCCACAAATACTGATTCCGAAATTATAGCTCAAATAACAAGATTAAAGGCTTCCTATAAACAGTAACGCTGCAATTGACGAGGCGAAACTGTAGTGTAAGGGCACAGACTGGGTTACGTACATGGACTTACGGTAGCGTGCCTTACAAGCAAAACAAAACCTTTGAGCGAAAAAAAAAACAGTGTTCACTTAAATTAAAATACTGAAATCATTGTTATTTTTACGAATAGCGAATTGATACATTGGGATACAAGTGCAAATGAGTAAAATTTTTCCCAATAGTTAATAACGTACCGCCAAGACCATTTCGCCGCAGATGAGGATATCCTGCAACCCCGTGGAGACCGACTTGATGTCCGTTTCGGGAATGGCGCTCTGTCCCTTAGCCAGGCCGACGTTCACCACGATCGCGATGACAATCGACTGCCTGTTGTTCAATAAAAAAATCAGAAAAATTCGTACAGAATAAAAACTGCAAAAAACCAACCGAAATTTAGCGCACGGATATTTCCAAAAAAAAATTTGTTAAATTATTATGAGACAGTCATTCATCAGAACAATCCAGTTTGTTCGGCACGTAATAATTACCACAGCGTATCGAATTTAAATTTATTTTAGAACCACCGCACTACGATTGCACTACGCACACCAAGAAAACATAAGGAAAAAATCATAAAAAAGCCATTGCCATTGTTTTTACGAATTAGAGAAAATGCTTTCGCTTGCTTTTAAGGAAAAAATGAAAAATATAATATTAAAAATTTATATAAAAATAAAAAAAATTATAATTTTACCAGAATGAAGCGAAGACGATGAGTTTGACGCATAGGAATTTGGACAACGGCCGCATCGGCGCCAGTTCTTCTTTGCAGGCCTGGTAGAAGAGGATGAGACAGTACATGGCCCAGATCTGCGATAAATTTGCCAATACGACCAAATAAGACCAGGCGCTGGTGAAGTCGAACGTCCCTTCGTTGTACACGTTCAGTGACTCGCAGACGCTGTAAAATATTATACTTTTATCGACCGGCAAAAATAAAATAACAGAAAAATAATACACAACTTACAAAGCGGTGGCGGTGATAACCGGCATCACGACGGTGTACTGCAGGACGCCTAACTTGCAGTTGGTCAGGAAATTACTAAAAAATAAAAAAAAATTAAATAAAGGTTTTGCGGGGGTTAACAAACACAGCAACAAATTAATTCATAATAAATTCTTAAAATATTTAAAAAATACGGAGCACTACTTTCTGATGTTGGGAAGAAATTTCAGATTTAAAAAGAATAAAAACAATAAAAATGAAAAGATAATACTGTTTTAAAGGCCGGTATTACGCACTATCCCATGGCCCATGACGGCAGGACAAAACGGACGGGGACGAAGTGGCACTGCTGCGGCTTCAGCTCCAGCGCGTACACAATGTCGCAGCGTTCCTCCAGATAATTCAACAGGAAACGCATAAAATTGTAAATCACGTAGGCTTCGTAGCACGAGCGGAATGTGTCGAAATAAATGGCTCCGGAAGGAAAGCGCAGGGAAAACCACTGTAAACCAATCCAGTAAATCCACAACCATAATTAGATTTCCAATAATAATTAGATTAAGCAATTTTCACCCTTTCCAATTCATCTCTGTCTCCAATATTTGCTGATTTATAACTGCTTCTACTTATTCTTTTCACCAGAAATAAAACACGCAGTGCAATCGAAATCCAGAATAAACAAAAACTGATAATTTTTAAATTATTCGCCTGAAGAATGCATTGTGGAAAAATCGAATGCAAAATTCTGTGATATAGACAAACATCGTAAAAATTATTACAAAAAACTAATTTTCAAGTAAGATAATATAAATAAACCGAAAACATACATAAATCGTATAACGCCGTAAAGCATCGTAAAAATTATTAAAAAATAAACTTTTAAACAAAATAGTGGAAATTATTGACAACAAAAATTTTGTAACGCCGTAAACCCTCCCAAAAAATTGTTAGAAAATAATTTTAACGAAAAAATACCTTATTTCTCATTTTCTTACCGCGGACGCAGCATAAATCGTGGGCATCCACAAAATCCGGATAATATGCCGTTGCAAACTCGGTTTCGTGTAGTGAATCAGATGCTGCACCAGCGTGTGCAGCGACACGGGCACACTGAGGAACACAAAGATCCCCCCGATGAACCAGGTGCGGGTGCGCAGATTGGTCTCCTCGTGCTTGAAGACCAGCACGCACAACGGCAGCGCCACAATCAGCAGGATGACGTAGACGGTGAAGACCAGCGGTTCCAGCCAGGAACGCCACTTGGTGCAGATCTCGCGGGCGGTCGGCCCCGTCCACGAGGGGGAGCGGTGCAGGGGGGTGCGGGAGGAGGGGTCGGCGGGGAGTTCCTCGGCGGACATGATGGGGAGGGGAGAAAGACCGAGGGGAGAGGAAACGGGAAGATTCAGGGATGATTTTCTGGGAATTAGCGTCTGGATGACATCCTTGATTTCACGGTGATGATGCGATGGTAAAAAGTTTGACAGATGAGCGTTTCATCAGGATCTTGTATCCAGAATATTAAAAAACAGAAAGCAACGGTTCCTGGATGAAGGTTTCCACGAAATCAGAATAAATCAATGACAGATTTCATGGACTGTCTGGATTTTCTGTACAAAGGTAAAAACTTGCTAGAAAACGCGGGGAATATCAAAACTGGGAGAAAGTATATCAAAAACAATACCACGGTTTAAAAAATGAGCATCCTTGAGAGCTTACATTCCAGGAAATAGGAAAATATGATAAGAATGTGACTTTTTGAATTTGCTCCAAATTTCAAATCTGCAGTGACGAACAAAGTCGACGCGATAAAGTCTCGCTTGAAGATAGGTAAGTCGACCGTGAATAACATGAATCATCGTGTTCTACCAGCGACTGCGGGCGGCAGCCTGCTGAACGGCGCTTTGCCGTAGTGGGTAGCACCCGCAGGCGGTGGTCTGAATGTATGCGACTTTCATCTTTGATCTTTGAGCTGTCGATGCGCATGTTTGGTTTTCGTTATGACGTTATAGTCGTTATTTTCCTAATTTCATTCTCCTGATTTTCCTCTCCGGAATATTTTCGCGTTGAAAGCCTCCTGGTTCCAACATGCTGGTTATGTCATAATATTTGTTTCATACATTCAAACGTTTCTGAACGCAAAACATGGCGGAAGTGGACGGGATTATCATCCAGACGCTGCGAAAACTTGGCTGGTAAGCAGCACTGCAGTTCCCATAACACCAGTAATCCGCGATTTTATTCGTTAAAAATTTGAATTTAATTTTCACACTGGTTATTATTTTTCGAAAAATAATTTAAAAAATTCTACGATTAGTTAGCATTACTTCCAGCTATGGTAATGCGGTATTGCATTTCCCGTGTGTTGTAATCTTGCAGCGAAGTGGGCGACGATGTTCTGTCCATCCGCGATTTCCCCACGGAGCTCCTGGTGCAGTCGGCCGCCGTGTGCCTGCGCGCCATTAACCCGCAACTGCAGGTGCCCACCCGCCTGTCGGCCTCCATGGCCACCAAGTACCGCCAGGCCGCCGCGCTGGCCGATGCCTGCAAAGTGAGGAAACCCATCCGCCCCCGGGGTTGCCATTTTCCAGGGGTTTTTCTCTGTCTTAATCAGAAAAATTCGACTGTTGATTCGGATTGATTGCAGACGGTGGGGTATCCCGGGGAAATTGGGTATGAAGCGTTTCTGTACGGTGGGGAGAATGAAGTGCGGAAGCTGCTGCTGTTTTTAATGGATAAACTCCCCAAGGAGGAGAGCGGCGCGGTGGGCCTGGGCGTCAGTGCGCAGTGTGAGTTTGGATATATTTATTTTGCTGCTTTAACTTTAATTATTTTCAAAACAAAAATATTTCAAAACAGATCAAATAGATAGCATGTTATTAATATTATTAATCGTTTTTGATTTATATTTGGTTTTAGAATGAATGAAGCCGTATGTGGCAACTGGCAATTTTAGGTTTTTGAATTGTTTTTGATGTTTTCTTTAAATTTTACTTTTAATAGATTCTGAAGAAAACCAGCCATATTTGTTATTGAATTACTATACTAACTATCGTGAGATATGTCATTAGTAGCTAGACTCGAAACGCACTTTAAATGCGTTCTGTACGATACAGAGCCGGAAGTTCTGTAACGTTTCGTTCACACCCCCCTACCGCTGATTGGACGACCGAGTTAAAAGTGTTCTGTATCTAAAAGGAACTCTCCTGGCTCCGTTACGATACAGAACTCGCATTTCTTGCTAGGTCAAATTCATTTTCTGATGTGGATGCACAGTCCGCTGTGCGTCTATAAGTCCTATTTTTAATTTTCAAGTTTTGAGGGTGTTTAATTGTTTCTATCGAATCAACATTTCCAGTCGTCTATAAGTCCTATTTTTAATTTTCAAGTTTTGAGGGTGTTTAATTGTTTCTATCGAATCAACATTTCCAGTTCTGCTTTGTTCACTGTTTTAGCTGCCTCAGACTGTGCATTTTTGCATTTGTATCGATGGCAACAGGCAACTTCGCCATCAGCGTGAGGAATGATAAAATTCCACCTCGGCGTACTTTACGTGCAACTGCCTTTCGCTTTTTCACCAGTCGTTTGATTTCTTCAACTGAACAAAACTTAAAATCGTCAGAAAAACAGAAAGGAAACTGCCACAACATTTTTGTGAAAAATAAATAAATTGTTGACCAATTCAGCCAGCTATGGTAACTGGGCGCTTTCAGAGTCCGAGGTCTCGTTGCTCTGTAACGCTCTATAAGATTCAGCGCTGCACCATTGGTAGATTCACTTTTACAGAACTCTCGGCTCTGTATCTTAAAAAACGCATTTAAAGTGCGTTTCGAGTAGTACTAGTGGAACATTGATTTCAGCGTGGCAACCGATAAAAGCTCTCTGTAACGAAAACTGGGACTATGTGTGCTTTATAATGGAACGTAGTGTAGTGGCATATTGGCTTTCGATAAATGGTGCCACGCCAATTTACCAGAATGTTGTAGATAATAATAATAATTATATTAATTATTAGTATGTAGATAATAATAATTTTTTTGCGCGACGAATATGCAGATCATAAGAAAGCATTCGTGGCGACAAGCAAGCGTTTCGTTACGAGAAATTTCGTGTTGATTTTTCTTTTTAACTTATGATGCACTCGTATTATTTCTATGTTGGTGTACGTATTTAACTGATGGTTAATTTTTTCTTTAACTGACTTATGGTTAGCGTTAACCTTTTGGAGATTATTGAGCGTAGATTTTAAATGAAGATCTTCTGTATAATTTTTATGTGGATTTTTTAATTGTATTTATTGTTGAATAATTCATGTTTTCCGTTTGAATTCCTACTGATTTGGTGGTATAACAGTGGCATTTCTTTTAATTTTAATATAGCTTACGGAACGGTATTCGCGCGGGATATTGAGCTGGCCGTGAAGCGGGAACTGCAGCGTCCCTGGCTGCCGATGGCCCTGTGGGATTACGCCGATCCTTCCTCTTCCTCGCTGCCCCATTCCACAGCGGTACAGTTTCCCCTTTTTTACGTTTAATTTTTCGTTTACCGGCAGCTATTAGGGCCCACAGAGCAATAACGTGTTTTTGTATAGAGGTATTTTATTATAATTATGCATACTAATATTTTTGTAATTAAATTTGCCTTGGACTTGTTTTCCGATTTTTAGCGTGTACAGATATAGAGGTATCAATTTTTACTGCACTCCATAAAAGAAAATAAATAAAATAAATAAATAAATAAAAAGTGTTTTTTTCTGAAGAAAACAACAAAATAAAATAACAAAAAACGAAATAAATAAAACAAAATTCAAAACAAATAAAATTTCTTGGTTTCTGGAATTTTATTTTACATTATAAAGTTAGCTTAAGAATAGATGTGTCTAATTTATGAATACTTGTACCGAAAATTAATTGCATTAATGATGTTAAAAAAGATAAGTTGTAAACGTGATCGAATAATTGTCTTCTAATTATGATTAACCACAACCCAGCTGTGGTTATGGTCCGTTGTAGTAGAATGGCTCAAAAGTTTGAACAACGCCGAATCAAAATTGAGAGACTCATTTTGTACGGCCGGCTGTGACGTAGAATTTGAAATTAATTTATTTTGCCTTTTTTATTTTATGTTTTGGTTATATTTGCATTGGCAATTTGATATTGGAGGTTTCCATTATTTTTTTTTAAATTTTCCCTCATTGATATTCCTTTACAGTCCAGCGCCGTTGTGACGCCGTTCCGTTCCCAGCGCATCACCGTCCTGTCCACCGGTCCCGGTCAGCCGACAACCAGTGATAACGATTTCCCTGTGATAACCCAACAAATCCACACCTCCGACCCGTCCGAGTATCCCGCCGCGTTGATCACCTCCATCGTGGAGTTCAACAGCCTCAGATTGGTCGGAGCTGCCGCATCGCGCTCCCGTGCTTCAGTAAGTGCAATAAGCAGCAAAACTTTTCAGAGTTTTGTAGATTTTTATTGCTGTTTAGGCCAAAGTGATGTCCAGCGTGAAGAAGGCGGTGGCCGAACAAATCCCCGCGGAAGCCCGGGCGGCGCGCCAGAAACCCGCGTTACCGCCGCGGAAACCGGTATTTTCAGCCTGTTACGATTTATTCTCGTTGTATTTCTTGGGTTTTTATTTTATTCTTTTTATTATTTGTTAATGCTGATTTTATTTGTTATTGTTTTAATTATTGATATATCTTTTTGGGTATTATTTTGTTAATTTTGTTCGTATTCCCATATTTTTGTTACCGAGTTATTCTTATTTTATTCATAAAATTTTCTTTTGATTACTTTTTTTTGTTTTCTGCCCAAATGAAATGATAATTATTTTCTTCTCTTTTTTTCTTGTAGAAGTTGGGTAAAAGCGCTCCGGAAAAGGCCGAAGAGGTGATTACAAAATAAGAAAAATCAAAACCCCCAAATGCAGTCCGACATAAAACCTAGAAAATTAGGGCGTAATGATTTTAATAATTCATATTGATGACAATAATTATAAACGCTTTTCCGTTGCGAATTTCGTCGTGGTGATTGCCGAATCAAAGTTGCAAGCGTTTCGTAAAGTGCGGATGTTGGGATTGGTATTTTCAAGTCACGCTGTGCATTAGTGAGTGTCTTTTAATGATACTATTTTGGTAATTTTTGCAGTTTGTAGAGTTGCTTTTGTTGTTATAAAGCAGTGTCAAGAGACAAGATAAGAATTTAGCAAAAACTATTATTATAAAATCATATAATTTTTCTCTTCGTTATTCTCAAGGCAACACCGAGTAGCCCGCCGGAAGTGGAGTTGACCGAAGAAGAAAAGGCCGCCGCGCTGAACAAGCAGGTGCAGCTGGCCACCGACAACATTCGCCAGCTGACCGGCCACATCGACGCCCTCTCGCAGAGCGTCAACAAGGTACGCGATTTATGTAGGAACTTAATGCGGCCACTACGCCGCAAAATTACTCGCAGAAAATTGAAGATAACGCAGTCACGAATTCACTGATCAGTCTGTGTTGGTGTTTGCATTTGGGTCGAATACCGTAGTAGCGTAGATGAGTGGCACTAACCAATTACCACGAGGCGCTTATTGAGTGCGTTTTTCTATTTAAAACAAGACCCCTAAAGTTGTGTGCTTTCCTCTTTGTTTGCGCTCACTGTAATACCGGCAGATCACATCAGATAGACGCCCTACATAATTCGAATTTCGTCTGCTTTCGTAACTGTTTGTTGGTGGAATCGGCGGGTCTGTGTATCTGTAACAAATTATTCTAAAAAGCAGCTGTGAAGGCCGATAGCTCCGCCTTCATGATTGGCCATTCGCCGTTGTGTTTTGCTGTTCTGGGGATTTCCATCCACACATTGCTGCTGTGTTTTGACGGACCTACAGCACAGCTGCGCTGGCTCTAGGATCCGATCTCATTAGTCGGTGTTTGATGCGCCACGGTGCGCACCTTAGATTTCGGCATTAAAGCCTCAATCCGGGTTCGCCGCTGTTTCGCCGTCGAAGGTACATGGGCGCCCATAAGGCCCCACGTTACACAGCATACCGATGTCAGCGAGAAGCTCTACAACAGCGCACGGTGTTGTATAAGGACAGTGCTATAATTTCCGCGATACGTCCCGTTGAAGAAATCATCATCCATAGAGAATTTAATATATGTTGCGCGCGTGATTTTTGATTGGTTTTATTACAGACGGAGTCGGCGATTCGTGAAGGCCAGGAATTCCTGCGGACGTTCGAAACGACGACCAGTGTGAAGCGGCAAGTGGCCGCGGAGAGCGCCGAGGGGGATGTCATCAGCGAGAATTCGGTCCAGGTAAAGAAAACGGTTCGCGGAATTGTTTAGTAAATTATTAATTATTTACTGGTTAATTCAAACGAAAAAATATACTCGGTTTAGAACGGCAGAATTTGGAAAATAATTATTGGTTTCTGTATCTTTTTGGCAGAAATCAATCGACGAGCTGAACAGCGCTCTGGAAAGTATGCATGAAGAATGGGAAGCCAGCCAAGTGCGGATGGCCAGCGAACTGACGCAGATCCGCCAACAATCACTGGCTAACGAAGTAAATACTTATCCAGTTAATTTAATTGTTAAAAAAGTATAATATAATAAACTAATTCACGCGTTTTTTCTAATTTTTCACAGTTCCTGTAATTATATTATTTGTTATTTATTCCATATTTTTACGGGTCTATTTGACCGTTTCAGAAAATTGAATTGTAAATTAATGAATTTATTTAAATAATAAGCAATTAATATTAGTTTAAAGGTAAATTAATTTTTTGTTGAGCACATGACTTTTAACAATTATCATAATTTAAGAATGTAAAGTGCAAGTAATTATCAGTTATCACTATAAGCGCAGGTTCGTTTCGTTTGACTGGCAATAAATAAACAAGAAATAAATTAAATTTTTTTCCGAATAAGAAAAATTGGATAAAGATATCGATGAGTTCTTATAAAAATTTTCGGTGTTTGTTTAGGGCTCGGCGGAGCGGTTGAAAGACGAGATCCGGCAGAGCAAGCAGACGGCCTCGCAGCTGCACAACGAGCTGGCCGAGCGCGACGACTACGTGGCGGCGCTGCGGAAGGAGTACGAGCGCGTGGCGGAGAATCCTTCGAGCAGTCGGACATCCTACACCAAGCGCATCCTGGAGATCGTGGCCAACATTAAGAAGCAGCGCGCCGAGATCGACAAGATCATCCGCGACACGCGCCTCCTGCAGAAGGAGATCAACCAGCTCTCGGGGCGGTTGGACCGTGCCTTCACCGAGACCGACGAGCTCATGTTCCGCGATGCGCGCAACGATGAGTTTGTTCGGCGCGCGTATAAACAGGTGCTGATCGTAGCTTCTGGAATTTTAAATTTTATTGGAGCTATTCGGTTATTTATTTGAGTTATTTATTTGGAATTTTATTTTTTTCAAATTTGGAGGTTTATTTGAGCCCTCCTCATTCATGGCGTGTTTATTCGGTTTGAATATCAGTTTTGCTCGCATTATAATTCCTGTCTGAATTCCTTTTTAATACTGATTTTATATAGGAATTTGTTTCGCGTACAGAAATTTATCTCGTAAATAAATCTTTGTTAACTAATTCTTTTTGAATTCTTATTATTTTTATTTTATTTCTCCCTTTTGTTTCTCGTTGTGATTTTTACATATTTGTTTTTTATTTTAACCGTTTATGTGAATCCTTATTTAATTTTTATTTCAGTGGTTACTTTAAGCTTAATTTTAATTATTGTTTTAATTATGCTTTTTTTTAAAAATCGTTTTGATGGTGTGTCTTAGGTAGCCGCATTCCATGAGTTGTGTTCGTGTTTGATCGGCGCCGTTGAAACCACCGGGTTGATTGTGCGGGAAACCAAAGATTTGGAAGACGAGGTGGGTGTTTCCTTGTAGTTAGTGTGTACTGTATAGAGTAATTGCTGCATAGTTGTGGTTGAACGTTTCGTGCAGGTGGACGCGGAGATGAAGCGCGACAAGGAGACCAATCTGCAGCGGATCCGCGAGGATCTCGCGCAGGTCAAGAAGGAGAACGCCGCCATGACGGCGGCGCTCAAGCGATGAACATGCTTTGCGCGCATTTCTTCCCCTTTTTGTATGCTGTTTGATTGTTAACCATTTTAGTTGTGATTTCTAATATGTATTGCTTTACCTTGCGATTACGTAGTCAAACATGCATGTTTGATGTTGGCCGGTTAATTCTTGGTATGACAAAAAACGGTCAAGGATTCAATACCCTAAATGCCGGTATTCGAACATGAACAGTATCTGTATCGTGGAAAGTGGAAACTTGAACCAGTTATGTACTTTTCATTGAAAATTGCTTGTGCAGCAGCGCCCTCCAGTGCGCATAGTTGCCAAAACTAGGTACAGAAATTTATCCCGGATAAGTTGTAAGTACTGTACAGAATTTCTCCCTAGGGTTTAATAGTGTACCATCTAAACATTTGCCGTGATAACAAAACTCAAATCGGAATCGTTGTTCTGAAACAACGAAGCCAACGAAGCCTAAACATTCCAGGAGAATGGTCTGATTTTACAAATACCTACGTTTTTCCCTAAAAATTAGTATTATTAATAATTTATTTCCAAGTTGGAGAGCTAGTCTATTGCCGAGTATGCACTACGAGTCCTATAGAATTTTATTGATCACTGAAATAATGTGAAATAATTCGATTTCAGGAAAGGCAAGTTCGGCGACGAAAAGGTACAATAAGTACTCTACCTTTTAGTAAAACTGCGGTGACAAAGTCCACTGGAGGCCGAATTACGTCGCTGATGAAAAGGTGCAGCGCGCTACCAAAGTTCTCACGCTCATAGAGGACAAGGTTGCAAATCATTCTTAACCTCTCACCAAATCAAACCGGTTGGAGCTGTTGGATATGGTTGAGGAAAGCTCGATAGTTTTTCTGACAGGGATCATTCGGCGCTGCATAGTATGTCAGATGCATTTTCGCCGAACTTTCCGCATTGGATTCGGACAGGACGATTCGTCCGTGTTGACAGGCGGCTACAATGGACTCTTGGGAATTTCGGTATGCTACGTCATCCTGCACCATGGTCCCTTTGTGTTCCATTCAAGTATTTGTGGCAGTTAATCACTAAGTTCCGGCAACGAAGGGAAGGATCACCACGAATGTGAAGAATGGTGGATCTGGTTTGGTTTAGGTCCTGCGAGAACACCACATTCCCGTTTGTGCAGTTGACAAACAAGGGAGCACCCAGCGGACATGTCAAATGGCTCTCTATCCACGTTTTTAGATGAATCGCTGACACGGCCGGTGATAGTGCGGTGCTGTTTCCTTCCCGGGGGTACAGCGCAGCGAAGTGTCGCTGGTGAAATGGATCATTAACGCGTCCGTTTGCTGGAAATTAGCGTCTGACAACAAGATGGATCCTTTCCTGCACTTAATTTGCAGTGGATCCGGCCACGCACACCTCGGACCTTGAAACGCGAAAGCCGGATTTGAGTTTAATTTGTGATAGGTATAATTAGCACAATCAAAAACATTTACTAGTCAATGTTTGATTTCAAAAGGTCTTGCAAGAGAGGTGAAACGGGAAATTTAAGAGGTCTTACAAGATGGAAGAAACGGTGGACGGCGACCGTGGCTTCCATATTCTACGGAGCCACAACTATAATAGAGAGAAGTAAGGTGGTCTGGTCTGCTTAGCAGCAGTTGCCGAAATGGTTCAGATTCGCAGCAGGAACAGTCGTCGACATCGCATAACTTATTTGCGAGCAGCTGTTTTAGTTTCGGCATCGATTGCATCATTTCGATTGGTATAAAAGTGATATTGTTTTCAGTTAGCGAAAGCCATGTCAACACGGGAAATTCAAAGCAGGGACCGTTTACGTGAAGCTTACGGATTGGAGGTTCTTGCTGACCGAGGTCCATAAAGCTGTGCAATCAGGCAATATCTGTCGTAATCTTCAGCAGTTTTCATAATCGGTGAAAAAATATTAACGATGATCTGCTATGAATTCCTTACTATGTTCTGCCGGAGCGGCTTGAATACTCCCAGATCGAGCTCCGGCAATGCGTTTCCTCGAAACCATATGGCTAACTCATCCTTCGCTGATTTTATATACTGGAAAGTATCAGGCGATATATCATAGATATCATTAGTGGACAAATCAAGTGATCGCAGTTTTATGAATGGGCCAAGAAAATCCGAATCAAGATAACCAATTCTGCTGTGATAAATATCGAGGAGCTTAATTCTGTTGTGCATGTTTGTAAAAAAGTGCTTGAAGGGCGGTCGTTGGTTGCCTTCTCCAGTAACCCCCCTAGAATCACTCCGATTAAGTGTTCCCTGTATGGAATACTCTTGTGGTCTGCTCGCAGAATGTTGCAGTACACGCGGACATCTCGATTTCCACTTAGACACATGAGGAACAGTTCCTTTACGTCGCCCGGAATTTTATCCACGTCAAATGAACGCGGAAAATCTTAGTGCACTGTTGAATTGCAAGTGCACATGAATCTGGTACAAGATTTTACACACGGCTGATGGGAAGACGTTGCAGTTACAACGCAACAGACGAGGGAACATAATGTGGTCAGATAAAAACTGAAGCGCAGTGAGGCGAGCATAGTAATGATTTGTACCACTGAAAAGCGCAGTGAATGTCGGCCTCGGGCTTCTACAAATAAAAGTGATAGTGCTGGACAAAAATCCACAATCAGTGGTTAGAATCCGAACTGAAAATGAGAACTGGTTTTAGAAAAACGTAAAAGAGGCAGCGGTAGAACCGAGGACCAAAGGAGTTTCGCTTGCGGGTTTCGTAATATTCTTATATCTGTATCACTGCATGCACGAGTACATCATTTCAAAAGTCAAACTCCACGCTCTGCAGAATTATCGCGCCACATGAGCGGCATTACATGCAGTAGGGCTCAGTAATTGTGGCAGTCAGCGATTTTGTCGTCAGAAATGATAGCGATCGGGGTTTGTTGTTTTTAATCTGATTCTAACTAAGTACAGTACATTAATCACGCAACTGAATCAGCCGGTGAGATAAATTAAAAATGATCGGTAATAAGCAGGGTTGATATGTTTTCAGTTTCCATTGTAAGCACTTGCCGTATCAGTTTTTCTTGTTCGTGCTTACTTACTTCAACCGCAACCAAGCGGATGCCCGATTTCTATCGCGACGTAATCAGCAAAAGATTTAAGAAAAAATAAAGCATATAATTATGCAAAAATGCTAACGTCAGCCTACGTGAATGGCAACACACACGATGGAGCGGTAGGTGCCAACCACATGGGCAAACGCAATCGAAACCATGGAGCGAGCTTTGGGAAAAAAATTATTGATCTGCCATTCCATTTTTCTAAACAATTTCTTTGTATATGACTATATACTGTACTATATAATGTATTGTAGCACCAGTATCGATCTGGCTGAGTATTTATTGAGTAGTACCTTGTGTGCAATGTACATACTACAGATACGTAAGTACCGTCACAGCTGTCACGAGTACGACTGGTAGAAGTACATTATGTATGGACAGTCATACTGTGATGTGGTTTGCAACGGAAGGAAGTGGCAAGACAGTATCAGCCAGTTAGTAAAGTGTTAAGTGTACTTTGATCTCTCATAAAACAATCAATAAAATGTTGTCTCATGGTTTGTCTATGAGTGCTTTTAAGTTGAAGGCTTGTTCTGTCATCTTTCATATTTTGGATCAGAAATCACTGTTGAAGTGCTTGAGGGAGAAGAACTTCTTGTAAATGAATCAATGTCATCTTGCATGGCTAGTAGCTCTGGAATATCTTGTCTAGAAAGTGTTCTCTGGAATGTCTTCTTAGTCTTGATGTCGTTGCAGTGTTTGCTTCAATCAGTTTACATAAAGGTCAATGTTAGCAGAACGATTGGGTTAGCGTCGTGTCTGAGTTAGCTATTCAGTAAAGGTCACTCACCACCATAAACTATCAGTAGCCTTACGCTATCTGACACAGCATTACATAAAGGAAAAGAGTGGACATCTAATATTTACATCAGTAGCCTTACGCTATCTGAGTTAGCTATTCAGTAAAGTTCACTCACCACCATAAACTATCAGTAGCCTTATGCTATCTGACACAGCATTACATAAAGGAAAAGAGTGTCTTGATTCTTGTCGTTGTCTTGAAGAGAGTCTTGATGTCGTTGTCTTGATGTCGTTTCATAAAGATAAAATTGGCGGGTTTGGTAAAAAAATTTTTCATTTATCAGCGAGCCAAAAACCGTCCGTCGCTCTGGAATATCTTGTCTAGAAAGTGTTCTCTGGAATGTCTTCTTAGTCTTGATGTCGTTGCAGTGTTTGCTTCAATCAGTTTACATAAAGGTCAATGTTAGCAGAACGATTGGGTTAGCGTCGTGTCTGAGTTAGCTATTCAGTAAAGGTCACTCACCACCATAAACTATCAGTAGCCTTATGCTATCTGACACAGCATTACATAAAGGAAAAGAGTGTCTTGATTCTTGTCGTTGTCTTGAAGAGAGTCTTGATGTCGTTGTCTTGATGTCGTTTCATAAAGATAAAATTGGCGGGTTTGGTAAAAAAATTTTTCATTTATCAGCGAGCCAAAAACCGTCCGTCGCTCTGGAATATCTTGTCTAGAAAGTGTTCTCTGGAATGTCTTCTTAGTCTTGATGTCGTTGCAGTGTTTGCTTCAATCAGTTTACATAAAGGTCAATGTTAGCAGAACGATTGGGTTAGCGTCGTGTCTGAGTTAGCTATTCAGTAAAGGTCACTCACCACCATAAACTATCAGTAGCCTTACGCTATCTGACACAGCATTACATAAAGGAAAAGAGTGGACATCTAATATTTACATGCTGAAATGCGAACATGTTTTCCGGCAAAATGTAGACATAACAAACGCTTAAATACGGAATTGTTGTGGGAAAGCCTCATTTGTGGAAAGTTAGAGAAGCGCACCACCAGTTGCTATTAAAAACAGAGCGGACAATATCGTCAATTCTGCATAGTCATTCGGCAAGATACTATGTTGGTTAAACCTAATTTCAGTTTTTCGATAAAGTTGAGGAAATCTCGGTACTTTTGCTGGCAAGGATTATTTGGCACTGAATAGTACGTTAAATGCAGTTTCAATGAGCTTTCTGGACTCGACTCAGACAGGATAGTTCGTCCGCGTTGGCAGACAGCGACAATGGACTCCTGAGAATTGCTGTACATTTCATCATCCTGCACATTCGATCCTTCTTTCTGGATTAAGTAATTGTGACAGTTGCTAACGAATTCGCGACACCGAAGTGACGAATCGCCACGAATCTTGAGAACGGTTGATCTCGTTTGGTTCTGCAGTCGTTGAGAATAGATCACCGCTCCTTTTATGCATCTCACAAATAAGGGAGCACCCAGCGGACATGCTAAATATTTTTCGATCCACGACTTGATGGGAATTACTGGCAGAGACACTGCGCGGGGGGCATGATCGGTGAAATACTCGTTTCGAATGAATTGTAGAAACTTCGTGCGTATATCGTGGCATGATGGAGTGAAATCCGTATCAACAATGACCTTTAGCGGATTAATAACTTGGGGATCTGGACCCCATACCGAAATCCAATTACCGCGACAGTATAACGTTACCGCAGCGGAAGAGCCCGGTTGTGGCTGCGCGTCTTGCGACATGTTACCCAGTTCCAGAATCTGGTAATACAAGTCGTGAAAGACGGCGTTACAGCGCGTCGAAGTATCGCCCGTGAAACGGATCAGCAGAGCGTCTGTGACTTCCAGGTACATGTCAAACGATGAGATGGATCCTTTCCTGCACTGGATATCCAAAGGATCCGGGGGTGTACATTTCTGACCTTGAACGCACAATGTTTAAACGCATTCAGGTGTACCAAAAGTTTATTATAAACCGATCTCCAAATTGGGCTGGAAAACGCACATCGAGAAAAACTGACTTTTTGGCAGCACTTACAAGACGGAAAGTGCGGTGGAAAAAGCTTATAGTGGGTGAAGTCCTTGCTTTTATAATCCGTAGAGCCGCATTTAAAGCTCGCGTTCAAGGAGCGATTTAAGCCAACTGGTGCATGCGCTATCATTTGCAGAAACGGCTCGATCTCGCAGCACGAACAGTCGTCGACATCACATAGCTTGTTTCCAGGAAGAGCCAGCCGATACAGTTGTGGCATAGTTTGTATAATTTCGGGTGGCATCCATGTGATATTGTTTTCATCTAGCCAAAGTTCGTTCAGAGCGGCAAATTCAAAGCGGAATTCGCTTTCCTGAGTGTCATGAAGCTTACTCAGAGGTGGGTTTCAAAAAGAGAGATACAGTCGTACCTGCAAAGTGCAAACGAATGACGCTGGTTACTATTAAAGACAACATGAGAGGAAAAAAATAATCATTTTTTTGTGATAAAGTCGACGGAGTCTTACTAGTCGTTGGCCAAGTGGCTTAAATACTCGCAAATCCAGTTCCTGCAGGGCATTTTTCTCGAGGTTCACACGTAAATCTCCTACTTTCGATTCCAACTGTTGGAAAGTGTCAGGGGATATATCATAGATGTCGTTATTCGATAAGTCAAGTCTAAGGAGTCTCTGGAAGGGACAAAAGAAATCCGCATCAAGATAGCCAATTTTACTGTACTGAATTGAAAGAAATTCGGTTGTGTTCTGCACGTGCTGTAGAAAGTTCTTGATTGGCGGTCTTTGCTCTCGTTCCCCAGTGAATCCCCACAGCCACAATCTGGTTAAGTGTTGCCTAAAAGGCAGAGTTTTGTGGTCATCTCGTAATATATTGCAGTGGACGGGAGGCGACTGCCACGGACAATCGAAGAACAATCCACTGATGTTGTCGGGAATTTTGTCAACGTCAAAGGATCGCGGTAAATCCAGCTGCGCCGTTGAATTGCAAACGCATTTGAAACCAGTGCCAGATCTTCCACACACTTGACAGGAGGATCCAGCGAACAGAATAAAGTACACGACAAAACATAATATTTCAATCGGTTTAGAACTGCAGTGGATGGAAGCAGCCATGGTGGATTAGAACAGCACACGATCGTAAAAAACCAGCTCTTTCCGATATTTCTGATGGCAGAAGCAGAAATCCGTTTGGACGAAGTCAGAAGAGATGTCAAAAAGAGAAATGGAACATTTAAAAGTGTAAAAACGTTGTGAATCCACCGATGGCAGTTAGTACAATTTTGATACTACAGTCATTGGTCATATACAGTACTCTACAGCGTTTGAAAGTTAAAAAGGTTCATTATGTAAAGACGGTGGTATTGTCGTTACGCTAGGCCGCACGAAGCAGTTGCAGTTGCTGTCCGAATGTGTCGCAGCAACGTGCACGCGATAACAATCGAGCTTTTATTTGATGTTAATCTGATTCCGCCGGAAGAGCATCAGTAATGCAGTTTGCCGGCAACGCGACCGCTTTACTCGCCTAAAGCCTATTCGCGATCTTCTGCTGAATCTTACGGTAAGCAGGTAGACACCCAGTAAGACGGACAGAAACTCAAACACAATAGTGTGAATGCAAGTTGTAGGTTACCAATTAATTCCTGTATAGAACCCATCTGCGTAGCTGACGATCTAGGCACAAAAAGTTTTGCAGACATCGATATAGTCTGTAGTTAAGTTGGGCAACCAATATCGGCCCAGCTGGGGATTCATGTTTTCTTTTTTGAAAGTGTTTTCGTAACCTGCGCGACAGGTGGGACTGGGGTCGCAATGGACCTTACAAGATGTGCAGAAATCGCACCAAGTTGCACGGCGCATGGAACGGTCACAACAGAAGGCGACTTCAAAGGGGTCAGCACAGCGAAGGCCAGTGGGCAGCCGGATCTACCCCACTGGCTTGTTTAGTTCCGATGACCAGGAAGTCGCCTATGCTAGTCAGCCTGATCGGTACCGCAGTGGTTGCGCATACAGCGTCGAAGATGATACGTCGACAGAACCCATGGTAAAAAAAATTCTACCGCCTAAAAACTTAAAAGTTCATTGGTCGACTCACTTAACACCCCAAAGGTTTCGCATACAACAGGATAAAAGGAATATGGCGGCTGTAAGAAACGGAAGTGGTTCCGGCTGTAAGAAACGGAAGATTCAGCTACACGTGCCGCTGAATCCGCATGCCTTGCAGAACGGCCCACATAAGAAGACGCCACCGTACAGGAGAACGTAGCATCCCACACCACATACTGGCCGCCCCGCACAGGAACTAGAGTAGCACCATCCGGACGTTTGCCGTTCTGTCCATATATCCAACTGGCACGGAACGCCCGGTGCCGAGAACAATTTTTCCACAATCCTGTTCATTTCACAGTGCCGACTCCATCGTCCTTACTCCTTTATTGTACAAGAAAGAAAGACCATGATGTCCATTAGGCTGCACTCTGCTTCCTAGCAGTAGTATCTGGTTAATGCTGTCATAATTAAAAATCGAAACGAAGTATACTAACACTGCAGCCGTTTCCCGGCGGAATATAAATCATGCTAAAGAGAATTAAAATAACACGACAAAAAGTCTTACAACTGCACGTGTTTTCTATTTATACTTAAAAACGTATACGTTTTCTATTTGTATTTAAAAAAGTATGTGTTTTGTATTTATAAGTATGTTTTATGGTTTCTGTTTATATGTGTGAACGCCAGTGCACTGCATATCGCATAGTCAAAACGAGTACGAAACCTAAAATCAGTGAACTCAAAGCCAGCAAAGTTGCATCCCCTCATGCTACAACGGTTCCGTACTTTAACCTCGGCTTGGTAACGACAAGCGAAGCCGCTGCAGCTACAACACATCTCAAAATACCGCACTGCTACCTGCCATTTGCGGCGGTATTAATTGGGAAAGGCAATTTTCGATAATGCCACCGAGGAGTGTGTTAAAGATTGGGCAAAACGATTCCATGGTTCCCTTAGCGGCTCGAGGGACGCGGAGCCATTGAAGGATGAACAAGGATGCGGGACCATGATATTGCTTCCACCAGTTCAGTATTATATGACATTTAATGATTAACCAAATGGAATACAGGTTTTCAACAAAAAATTCGCAGACAGCAAATCTACCAATCCTGAAAACATGACAAACGAGATAAGCAGCAGTCTAAAAGACAGATTCCCCACATGTTGCACAAACTAGGTCACTGGTTAGCGGTCGAAACGCAAAGCGTTGAATTAATAACCCCAGATCACATCGTGCGCAACAAGCAGAAAATCCCGCTCCAGACTTCCACGTCCCATTCGCCAGTCCATAGAGCTCGGAAGATTCACCAGCCAGGAGGTTCGCGAAAATGACCACAGACAGTTGAATGAAACGAGCGAAGAAATGACGAAAATGCCAGGGTCCTCCAGGGTTCCCGAGTCCAGATCCACGGTTCGCACCCTCACCAAACACGAGGGAAGCCCACACGGAACGCCAAAGCACTGCACTAGCTAGGTCACTGGTTAATGGTCGAAACGCAGAGCGTTGAATTACTAACCCCAGATCACATCGAGCACAGCGCCCAGAAATCCCCCGCAGTCCGCCCCCATGGCCAGCTAAATTCTCCCCGTGGCCCCAACTCCAAGCCCCGCATGGCTCCATAAAACAGGCAGGAAAACAGTACGACATCAGAATCAGATCAACAGTCATGAGTAAGAGCAGCAAAGAGTATCAAGGAATGAGAAATGTGCTGGAAGGCAGTAAGTGAGGTGATCCAGTACGATGGGCTCGTGGCGAACAGTTCCGCGATATGGTTTGTCCCTGCCAATCTGGTATGAACCAGAAATGGCAGGGCTTGTAATTTATTCGAAAAGGTTACCAAAAATAAAGTAAATCGTAAGGAAAAACAAGAACTCTAGACAAACCTGTCTAGAGGAAAAATTAGAGTACATATGACATTGTATGTATAAAAATTAGAGTACATATGACATCTATTAAAGTATTAAATGGTTGCACTCAAGTGGAGTGTTGCTTATCCCACTATGGCATATCAAAAACCCGCCAGCGATCTTTTTTGACACCCACCGTGGCCCATGACCTTTTATCACTTTGCATAACTGAAAATATTATGATTTATACCGGATGTTTGAATTCCCGTTGATATTTTCCACTCGTATTCCCAGCTGTGAACGAAAGCGGCCGTAGATTTCGGAGATAAGCACCCCATCTCGTCATCATCTGCATTTGTCAGCGAAGTACAGTTGTACCATATTAAGGGGCTAGACGGCCGTGTATGTGTACAAATACATGGCAGTTTAGCCGCAACGCATGGTAAACTGTCCAAATGCCAGTCCAATAAATAGTACACAGAACACAGTTCAATCGTTTATTGAACACAGTTCAATAAATGCGCCGGTAGAAGAGTGGTGTATAAACGTCAGCGGCATTCTTATAAGATGGCGCTTGGTTCTAAGTAAGACGGTTCAAAAAATGTTTTGAACGAAGATCTGAATGACATATGTATTTGGGATATGAATGCCATTTTTCGAGATGAAAGGAGTCACGTCATGACTGTAAACCCATCCGGAAATAAAGGTGCGCGTGCCTTTTTCACCAAAACTCCTTACCTGCTGCGGCAAAATACGCAAAGGCTAAATACGTTAATAAATATGCACTATACAAATTATACAATATATAGACAAACAGTGATTATAATAGGCTGTACGAAGTAAAGTAGACTACCACAGCACCGTTTATGGGCAGGGTGTAAAACCTGGCAGCGGCACCTGCCAATGGCTTTGCCAATGGCATGGCAAGGGATAAAACCTGGAGACTCTGGCAAGTGGCAAACGATAAAACCTGGCAGATGCCGCATAAAATGGGGCACCATATATAACAAGGTTTTGAGTGTTTACCACCTATAAACGGTTCGCAGTGCTTGGCCAACTCAGACTCAACTGTATTTTTTCGAAGTATTTTTTGCCACTGCACAGTAATTTATTATTGTAAAGTGTTAATAGTATTGGTTACGCACGAGGCTGGTAAGTAAGCTTCGGCATACTAAGGTTCGAAAAGGTCAAGTTCTATTTTGCCGTTTTGCGCATAATACCACATTGTAAAACGATAACGCGGCGTATTTAAAATAAAATGCGGCACTTCCATATCTTATGTAGGGTTGCGCGGCTGGAACATGCTTGCCAAGCCAAGTGTGAACATAAGCATCATAGTTACGGTACTAGTTAAGTTCCTCCGCACACCTCTTTAGCGGCTTAGCTTGTGAAAATCGTTGCCGTAAGGTGATACCAGCCATAAAGTACTTAAGGCTTCAGTCAAACCGAAGCAGAACGGGGATCATTTTTTAAAAAAATTTGTTAATATAAAAGCTCAGAGCAGGTTTACTGGTTTTCATCGAATTTTACCAATTTTTGGGATAGTCGTACTGCAGCACAGTAGCGCGTTTAATATAGTATGCAAAGGTTGTACGTAACAGACACGTAGAAATCCCAAAGTTAAATTGTATAATTGCCACTCTCCTGTAGACTATTAATAATTCAGAAACAAACAAGCGGTTAATGCTGTCTGACTTTGTACTACTGCAGAGTGGCAACGTCGCAACGATTATGCCTAAAACCACACCGCTCACTAGTCAAGCGATTTTAGTATTCTATAATTTTTTCGTACGTACCCGGTTTGGCTTATTTAAATCAAAAATATATTCTCTGTAAAATATATTCTCTGTGCTCGTTTCCGCTTTTGGATAACAAATCTTAATAGCGAGATCCAGACTGCATCTCTGCCAGTTCAAACACTAATACTAAATGATCAAGGTGATGCTGCTTTTACGCGTAGAAGCAGCATCACCGTACGTTTACTGTAAACTACGTTATGCAATTGCTAGGCTGCTTAGTGCTAATTAAACATACCCAGTAACACTCCACGGCTTTCTACCAGTACTATATCATGAACAACAAACCTAATTTCGAACCGGAAATACATTAAAATCGAGGGCTATAATCGCTTGTAACACACTTGATCATGTCTAGCTGCAGAGAAAAAATTTTTGTGAGTGTTTTGACTATTGACTGCAGGCACAGGCCCAGCAAGGAGGTAAAAAAGGCGCCATAATTTAGTCTTAATCTGCGAATAGTGTTTGTACTTTGTACTACGATACGTCAGTACCGGCTTGGCTTAACTGCTCGGTAAATGTGCACGTGAACTTTGCTGTTATGGCAAAAAAACCGGCGCCATGTATACGCCGATGTATACACCGGCGCCATGTATATCTTCTAGTTTTGTTAGCTGATTATTTTGCTTTGTTGTACGTAACGGCGGAAGTAAGCCATGCGACACAAGCAGATGAACCCAAGCAATACGCGAATAGTACAGTATAACCTGCTTTGCGGTGTGTGTACGTTATCCGTGCGTTGAAGGGTTTACATCTGACTCCGAGTCTGGTGCTGTTTTTAGTGTTTAATAATGCCATCACCTGCCGTTACTCTCACATTCATGAAATGTATGGACTCCATTTAATAAGTTGGACAGGAATAATAGAACCAAAGTGAAGCGTCATGTGAATTCGTGTTAGTCTCTATCTGTGGTCTCGTTATTCGACTACGAGGTCAATTTGTGTAAGCAGTAAGTAGTTTAATTGTTATTTCTATTAGTTTTGCCAATATTATTATTGGCATTCGACAGTTTGACAATTTTTTTAGTTGACACTTTGGTTTTTAATATTTAACACTTTTTTACTTAAAAGTTTGCGATATTTAACCTGCAAACAAATTTGTATTTTTATTGTACGTGTCACAACCGTATATGAAATTTTGTTGGTTCGCAGTTTAATTTAACAGATCACCATGATAACTTGTAAATTTTGTACAGAATTCTAGTTGCAAATATCTGTACTACAGATATTGGCAGATTTAGACGGGCAGCGCGATATTGCACATCATTGGCGTCAGTTTGCTACACCAACATTATAATATTGTCAGCGTCATTGTTTATGTATAATTTTATATTTTTGGTCACATTTGTACGCCTGGTCATATTTTATTATTAGTTTCGATTGGTAAGGATGCAGTACTGATACGTATGGTTAATAATATTAGTTTGCTATTCTCAAGTGTACAGTATATGCTTCATGGAAATTATTCAGACAATAATATTATTATGATGATAACTGCGCTGAAAACTGATAATTTCTATAGTGAATCAACAAGCAGCGAAAACGAGCGGTCTCATCACATAGCAGTTGCTCTAAATTAGCCGCAACAGGTTCCTTATGGCTCATGTAAAACAATACATATGTAAAATCGTATAACATACTAATGCAAATTTTGGATATGATCATTTTGCCTTTTTCCTTTAGTGCAACGTTATATAGCATGAATTCTTCTTCTTTCCGAATGAGTCCACTGGAGAGTGGGAAATGGGAATGATACAAATTTGAATTTAGCGTGTGTTCATGTGCGAATAATTTTGCTTGTAGTATTGCTGCACTGCGAAAGACGGCTATCAAAGAAATATTTGGTGAAACCAAATTAATAAGCTAGTAAACTGTTCTCAACGTTCTTTTTCCCAGCTGCTCTCATAGAGTCTTATCAGATTTGTTTTCAAGTAGACAAAAGTTATTCGCTTAATCCTTAATCGCTTGCGTTAACTTACGGTAGCTATCAAGTTAAACCACCAAATGAGTGTGCGGAAAATATTAAGAATTTATTGATTCATCAGTCAACCGTTCTTGACTAACCGATTAGCGTACTCGTATCACGCAGCTTCACGCTCAACCGCAAGTCATATTCCATCGATTTGCCTTATGCAGATCAGGAACTGCCGCGATTGTACTTGTAATGCGCCCAATGATTCTGTTTTCTTGCGTTACTTTTTGCAAACGGCGAAATGCAGTGTGACCTTCTGAAATTGTGTATGCCAGTATGACTTTTTGCAAGTCCAGTAATGCTGTTAACACTTTACATGTAACGATGGCAGTGTACTGGCAAGATTTTTCACAAATTATGCTGTTGACCAAACACTCGAACCCGCTTGTTAGTTGCGCCATATTTTCTGTGGCATCTGCCAGCTTTTATCGGTCGCCAGTTGCCAGAGTCTCCAGGTTTTATCCCTTGCCATGCCATTGGCAATGCCACTGGCAGGTGCCGCTGCCATGTTTTACACCCTGCCCCGTTTATGGGCCTATGGCTAATTTCACGACAATGTTTACTGTAATTTTAGAGCCGTCACTGATTCGACTTTTAATACCGATTTCGGGATATTGCATTTGTCTGTTATCCCGACAGTCTTTCTCGCTCTTTACCATCGGACACGAAAACGGCGACGATCAGAGGCAAAATACTATTCCCAGTTTATCAATAACGACATCCAAACGGTTTTTAGTAATCTTTCAATATTGACGATTACCGGAAATTTTTATCTGATGCAAGATAGAAGCAGCGCGCGACAGCAACCAGAGCATGGGACGAATCAGGAGTGGACAAGTTGTGTCCCGCTCGCACGATCGCGGATACTGTCAGGATGGTCACGAACTACTTTTGACGTAAGTAAGCGGTGATCGTCATAAAATCAAAATTAACTTGGACGCCCATTGTATAACCGGCAGCTGTGCGGAACTTATGTTATCCAACCGTCAATGCGGATGAATTGTCCGAATTCTCCAAGGAAGCGTTTTCCCGTACGCATGTTGACTCAAGAGCCGATGCTTTGGATCGTGTGCTGATAAAGCAGCTACGGCGCCACTGGAGAGCACTTAAGCCCAGCAAAAGCAAACTTCACTCGCCGGTGTATTCTTGGAAAAACACTGCAAATGCAGAAATACGCTGACGAAATGAAACTAAAAAATTATAGTTGTTACGTATGACAGTGATCTCACAAACTAAATCCAAGACTGTAGATGTACCATTCCTGACTGACTGTACAAATACTGACTGTAGATGTATTTGCACTGAATGGATGTAAATAAGTGTCTTGGAACGTCAATGAGAGGCAAGTGACTTAAACGACAACCGTTATTACTCTCGTCGACATTTTATCAACAGTCACCGCTGATAAATGTCGACAATATGTCGACCAGAGTAATTAACAGTCTTTTCGAGTGGCTTGGTTACATCTACATCAGTTCTTTATCCAGCCTCCATTTTGCAATCTGTTACAACCTGACAAGTTGTTTCTTGTACAGTTGTACTGCAGACACTGCCATACTGGATACTGGAAGAACACTGCCAGAAAGACACAGAGACTGACTCATCATGTGCTTCACTTGTGAGCGATAAAGTGAACAATACCACGCAAAATGATTGCGGCACCGCTTGGATGCAGCTGCGAGGTTGGCAATCCAGTGAATGATGAGAGTACTGTACATACTACATACTGTACGTACTCGTACAAACGGCAGCGAGTCACCTGAGCCGTTCAGCATGGAGTCGCTCGTAGGTACTGGATGCGCCTCATCTCAGGCAGAGCAGTGCTGGTTGGTTGGCGCGATAAAAGAAGCTCTGCGTAATCAGCGATGTATCGGCGCCAGTGATGTGGTTGCCACATGAATACGGGCGCTCAGAGCACAAACCGAGAAGCGTGACGAGCCACGACAAGCAGCTCTTACAACACGGATTGTGCATTGTTTATCAGGATACGCTGCGCTTCTAGCGGCAAGAACGAGCGCTCGTGGAATTGTTCCTGTATAATCACCCGGAAAGGCTTCTGACGTGCCTTTTCTTAATTAGCCGTGCAGATCCACAAATTTGTTCTTGCATACTGTTATGTGTTTGGATTCCCGCTGACGCTTTTAACTGCTTAACTGTTTACGCTTCCATGACGCTCTCGCCGTCTTACTATAAGTACCTATTCAACTGCAGATCTCAAAGATTTTCCTTCCTGACCATCGGTGTTAAAGAAAAGGGTGATCTTAACGTGAGAATTTATGGTGCCACTTGCACATGCGTCAGGGTTTTGTTTGGTGGAAACTGTTTTTTCGTCTTAGCAAATTACTGTAAAATTAAAAAGTCGACAACATGTCACCATTGTTTAGCACCTTCGGTTGGTGATCCATTTTATAGACGACGAGATTAACGCATGCGAACTGTCGCACCAGAAACAGCACAAAATTAAGAACCGCTGATCAAACACAGGAAGACGCCTAGCGCATCCTGTTTCTACAACCCCGTCCGTTAACCTCACCTCAGTTGCAGCAACCGCGGTCGGTACCGTTGATTGAGCCTGTCATACATATCCAGATGGCAAACATCCGTACAAGAATTTGCGAGCATACACCGGCGAGTGGAGTTTGGCTTATGCGTAGGCTGAATGCACAACATACCAGTTTCCGTTGTGTTTGCCGTGAATCGTGTGCGTGCGAATTGAGTATCAGCTTTCAACGTCAGCGAGAAGGAAGCGCATACAAGTTCACAACCTTTATTCCTCTGGTTGACTCATTGTCCGCATTTACTGCTGATAAACGTGGATAATACGTTAACCACAGTGATAATTGCCTTCTCGAAAGTCATAATTTTGTATGGGTCAATTTGCCGGTCATATTGAAACATATTCTGAAAAACCTACGTGGGAGGAAGTATTTACCGTCTAAATTACGGGCACGTCCTTCTGAGCCACCAGATGTTTGGTTTCACCGGTTATAGACGTGTTGCTGGACAATAATTAATGCGGTTTCCAAATTTCTTGTTTGGCGCATCGGTTAAAGTCTGGTTCTGTTTGTCGCACGCATTCTCATCCGCGAGTTCACCCGTCGCGTAGATGGCGGGAACTTTCCAGTTGTGACACGTTCTCGAGTGATGAAAAACCTGCGTGAAACGGAGATCAGCATCGCTGAAAAAATGGACTCATAAGGCGTCAGATTACAGCGCTGTCACTCTTTTACTACAGTTTATACAAGCGCGCTAAGTGTTTCCGAGTATGTACGATGAGTGCGAGATGACAGCTTAAGTTCTATATAAACCCCTTTGAAGTTAACACTTTTACACCTACAGTGTTTGCATAAGTGGGAACTTTGTGTTTGCATGGGCTGCTTCTGCTGCTTTTTGTCCACAGGGATTCAAATTTGCAAATCATTGCGAACCGGATTTTCCTTCATTTTAGCCGGAGGAGTATTCGGCAACTTTCTGCAAATGTTATCGGTTACATCAACACTGTTCCTGTCGGACCTGGCAATTGGTTCCTGGACTTGTATCCGACAAATACATTACCTAGTGAACTCAGCGGCTTTGCTGACGATATTTCTGGTGATAGGCGCGCGTCTGCATGAATCAGTTATTGACTAATTTCAGTCCATTGTACTTAACACATATTGATTTTGTATTCATAGGGTCACTCATAGAGATCAATTTTAGGCCTTGTCCCGAATTCGAAGCGAATCTCGCTATGGTACGGTTGCTCAACCGCACGAGGTGGCTGTATGCAGTGGCCACGCCTACAGATACGGTACGCGAAGCCACCTCGCGAGGTGGAGTTGCTGTATCGCAACGAGATTCGCTTAGAATTCGGGACGAGCCCTTACTTAGCATGCACGTTTTTTGCTGGATATGATGCCCAGTGAATTTCAGGATAAAGATGCAACGGATGAGAGAAAGCTCGCATGACAAGGTCAAGGCACTGAGATGCGCAGTTGTTGCTTGGTGGTCTGCTTTAGGAATTGTACCAACAGAAAATCGAGATGCTGCAGATCGAATCGAGATAAGTCTTGGCAAAGAGCTTTTTGTTGTACAATCGACTGCAAACCTGACCTGAAGTCTGACCACTGAATCACTGATTGGTTAGAAACACGCTTCTGTTCAAGTTCCGTGTTGCCCGTCGACCTTCGATACCTGAATACTCAAACATGATGCTTGCTGAAAGATTATGTTATATCTTTTACTGAGGAGCGCGAGTGCTAACACTGGCATGCAAAACCCTGGAGAAACCAGTCGATAACCATAATCATGGGCCGATATGGCCAGGGTCTGCCACGGGGCCATCTACATGCAAACCGATGTACTCGTATTGAAACATTTTGCGGAACGATCGTTTAGGGAGTCGTCTGCTTCTTGTTAGTGACACTTTTCGCACACGGGTCTATGCACAGTCAGTTCATTCATACGGCTGCTAAAGTTTCGGTCCATTGATTGATTGCCCGATGTCAAGTCAATATATCTGTAGACAGTTAACTGTAACCATGCTCACACATTTACATGTAGTGGTAACCCTCGGTCGGGAGAGTTTTTGCGTCAGAGAATCAGCATTGAAATACAACGTGGAAGTGCTGTGTCTGCCCTCGGAACATTTAATGAGATGCGGGACAACGAAGACGTTTTTTCAGCTTTTAGATTGGCTAATCGGGAATGATCGCAGCCCGATGTTGTATTTCTTAGCAGCTCCGCTGTGATTTTGTTATTATGCAATAAACTAACTGATTTTATGTGTAGTTTCTGCAACTGTACAATAGAGACATCAGCGATTTCTGGCCATTGGCAACCATATAAGTTTAATTCTAACTTCTAGAGGATCGATTCAGTTGGACTGTGGACCGATTTAATTACTGCGCACCAGGAATGGCGAAACAAGGTAAAGACGTACAGATAGGTCATAAGGCAATTTCTCCATCCTTTCAGACTTGGTTGACACGGTGGAAGCTGGCACGTTTACTTAGCAAACTATGCAGCTGTAGAAGCAAAACTTTTCTAACTGAACTTTTGGACTAATAATTACCGGGTAAAGGTTGCGCTATACAATTGCGCTAGCTACCTGGGATCACCTAACTATTTTTGCTTCTCTACAATGTTTCAGCAAGCGAAGCACAGCGTGGGAGATGTCACTTTATTGCTTTTCTTGCAAAAGCTTAGTCAAAAACTTTGGCCGGGTTTACAACCTTATCAAGAAGCACTGCTGTCACTGTAAGAATATTCATTCTTTCGTATTCTTGGTACAGCTATTATTTTTTACGGAGACATTCATTTTCCGTTAAATATTCCAAAGTGCCGCATTCATACTCGACATTTCCCTTAATGGCAAACGGAATTTATTTAATTATTGACATGTTTTTACCTTTAGTAGTTTAGTGCATAGGGCCACAGGAATACACAGATGCGAGTCAACAAAAATCGATACGTCATCTCGAAACACGCAAGCTCGGATAATGCACGAGTACCATATTAAGAGTACTTAGGAACTCGTAATGGTGTGATCTGAAGCGAATTTCATTTTCAATTCTGCAAATGCTGCTCTGTATACGCTCCACTTTTCCTTATGTAATTTCACCTCTACTATTTTATAGCTGGGTTTTGCCTTTCTGGGATTTGCCGGGTTCTTAATGGAAAGGTCGGAAGATTTCCGAGGCGGGGAAATGGTTACTGAAATCCTGAAGAACTTGACACAAGGTGTTAGTGTTGGACAACCCAGCCCTGTCCGATGACCATATTCAATAACATAAACCACGAATGTACTTTGAAATAAGCTAGCTTGCTATGATTTCGAAAACCGTGCACTGAATGCGGTGTCTGAGATTAAATATTTATTAATTAAAAATGTCTGAGAACATATGCATGTACGAGTATATAATGATGTTTATTTAATTCGTTACTTTTGGCATATTCAGAGTGTTTTGTCGCGGAGTTTTGGTAGAGTATTCTCCACAGATCGCAGGACGGAAATAAACCTGAAATACTATGAAACCAGTAACTATGACATTTTTAAAAAGAAACTGACGTGTACGGGCGTACTAGCCCCGTACATATCGGTACTACTTCTACTACTTCTACCCCGAGGCTTAGGCTTACTCCTTACTACAGCCCCTTCTCGAGTCATGGCCGCGAGTCTGTATTTCGACTTCTCAGAAATCTCCGGGAAAGAACTTTGACCGCGACTTGCCATTTCGACGTGACCGCGGTTCGATGACGTACCTCAACCTATTGTTCTAGTGTACTAGCTGACCTCATGTTCTTATTGGGCCACGTGTGTAGATGCTTTCTAGATGCTCTCATTAGATTAGTCCACGTGCATGCAGTCGTGTCTCATTGGCTTACGTTTAGATCTCTATTGTTCTCAGATCTATACCTGCGCGTACGAAGAGCCGCACCTACGAGTGCCCAGGGCTATATAAGGCGCTCGTCGCCCACAGAAATGTCAAGAGTCGTAATCCCAACAAAAGTAGAGGCTTGTACTCAATCTGATTAACTTCAGGCTTTTGCTCTGGTCTTCTCTTTCCAAGTGATGCTGTTCAAACTGACCTCTGGGTGACCTTTCACCTATTGTCAGGGGTCATCCCTCTATCTCGTCGACGTGCATTATCATCTTCGGATAGTCTCGTGACGTAACATGTTTCCAACTTGATCCCACTTGTTTGCCTTGACCTTTCGGTCTGTTCTTCGTTCTTCATGCCCTGTATCGCCAGGTTGATGGATATTTCTCTTATCGCTTCTGCTAACATCTAGCGTCGGACAGGTAACGTATACTTCTCCGTCGTTTGTGTTTCTCGTGTTTCCAGGATCCGGACCTCTTTTCCTTTTCTACTTCTACCAGATCAACGTTATCTTCCTACCATCTTCCGCAACAGTTTGAGAAAGAGTCGCTCTATCCGATTGTGACGTGGTCGGACAAGTGGAGATAGTATCCACTTTATTGTGCAAGGTCTTTACTTCACGTCAAAACCTATTGCACTTGCATAAGAATTAGTGCTTTTTTCTTGCTCGCATTCAGCCCTGAAGGCTAGTAAACCAAACTCGTCTGCAATAACGACCGATGTCAACTGCACAAGCGTCGAGGTAAAGTTAATTGGCGGCGCACTTTGTGAATTTGCACCAAGCGCTCGTCACAGGATCGAGCATGACTTAGTCCTGAAGTCGTTTTTACCACTGACGCCGAACGGAACGCAAATCAAGCATACCGTCTCTCGTAGTGCTCGTAGTAGAGCTGGTATTCGGTTCGTTATAGTATGTTGTAAGCACTTTCGGATCAAACTGGCTAAGCCGGTCATTATGTCATTAGTGGTAAAAGGCGAAAACCCATTCATGATGAGAGTGGCGTACCGGTCACTAGGCAAGGTATTTTCGATAGCCACTGTATTTCCAATATGTATGAGCTGCTTTCTATTGGTACCCCTCCCCCCGCCAGCTTAAAGATTCAACAGCCTAAACTGTTTAATCTTTAAGATGCTGAAAATAGTCTGGGGTAGCTGTTATTTGTAGAAATGATTTAAAATGACGTTGAAAGTTGTGTGAGTTGTAGACATGACTGTAGGGTAGGGTCAAAGGAAACAGTTCGAATATACGTCGGGTTCGAGTTAATCTAATTCGATCCTTGCGGCAATATGAAATATGTGTATTTTTGTATTGTAACAGGTAAATAATAATGCTACAAAGTGCACATAAACAATGAACACCGCAGCTACCCTAAACTTTCAGATGGCATGAAATAGGAAGTAAAACGGGACATACAGACACGTAAACGATAGAACTTTCATTAGATACTTGGCCCTTACGCTGGTTCGGCTGTTCGATATGGTAGAGGAACGCTACGGTAAGTGCATACACATTACACACGATTACATAACAGTCAGAATGTCATGATATCATTAGAAATTTTCGGGACCCAGAATGACTGCATTCGTACAGGACTGCGCGTAAAAGAGAATCGTAACGTAAGTTTTTATTTATTATCAATGTCAGAACCTTTAAAATACTGAACTTGTCCATCAATGGTTGGCTGTACGGCTGACAGCAAATAAGCCTGCTTGGATTATTATCTGTAGACGTGAACTAACGTTCCAACTTCCAAGTCCAGCCATGGCACGTGTGCGTTAAGGCGCATGTGGAACAGTCGAGGTCGTTTGGCACACCGACAACATTTCGCACGGAAAGGCATACGCAGATTACATTTGCTTGCACGTGGCGCGCTTACAGGGCTTCAGGCGCAGTTAGAATGACGTATTTCATGCACAAGATTTGGCCGCGGGACAACCAAGAACAGCCTGCATTTTTAGCTGAGCGTGATTTAGCTATCGTGAGATTTGCTTTGTCTGCCGCCGTGGCGTTTTTATTGTCTACTTGCCGTATGTGTTTATTTGTTCAGGAGCTAACATAACACAATATGTCAACTGTTTTTATTGCAATACTAGAGCGCGGTAAGCGCCGGTTAAGCATACACGTCGCGCCGAAAGCATCAACCTGGGCATTACAACGACCATAACTTTGAATTGATGGAGTTGTTGTCGTTGGAGCGTTACTCATAGAGAATTTTTTGCTTATAATGTCTGGATAATGGTCCACGTACTTGACCTAACACATGCTTCGTTGTTGCATAGTTGAAGCACCGGACGACAACGACAACAACTCCCTCAAAAGCCAAATTTATGGTCAATGAAATTCCAGCAGATTATTGCTCTTGGCGCGACTTGTACGATTACCCGGAGGCTGTCACGCGGCAGTCGTAAAGTAAAACAACTGACATGTTGCAATATGTCGACTCCGGGCAGCTCCTAAACAAATTAGACACCTAGCGCAATGGACAGTCAAAACGCCTAGACGACCGACTCAATTCAAGAGGACTGCCTAATCACACTGTCGTACGATTATCGTGTAGCCGCTGACAGCGGTTGTTGTGGAACGGCACCTTCCCACAACATGCTACCGGCGGCGGAAACATCTCGAAAATGCATGGTGACCTCGCTGACAAGAATTTTTACGCTATCGTCTGTTCCACAAAATCCGGCGAGGCAACGTGGCTTCGGGTCTCGGAAACGTGGAGGGAGCGGCTAAGTTGGAAAAATTTTTGCTGTTATAAATATTATTCTGCTATTGAGAATTTTGTTTTTATTTCAAAACTTGTGCTGTGACTGGCTTGGTTTAATAAAGCATACTGCGCTCCTAGCTTTTACTTTTTTTGTCCATTTCTGAGTTTATAAGCAGATCTACGAGTGAGCTGGTTATAAATGTTAAATCTTACTGCACCATGCGGCAATTTGTATAACGATGTTTCCTACTAATAAATGCAAACTAAAGTCTAGCAGAAACAGTTTCTCCAAAAACATTGCCATTCGGTCCCTTTTGCATCTTGATTCGCTTGATATTCGGAGCAAATTATGCAAGAACAAAATAATCCCCTCACTAGGTCGCTGCCGTCTGGATCTAACGGTTGCGCTTCTGATCAGTTTAACCAGGATCTGCAAGGTCATAGAACACTCACGAAAAAGGATGCAAAGGCAGCCGACTATCACGAGGCAACTGCTGATCACGCTTGTTTTGAAAACTGCTTACAATGGTAATCTTCGAGCAGTGACCGGCATTGCTCCAAACGCACCACCGGGGGGGGAAAACTATTCGCGAAAAACAGTACAGTTCTCGGAAGCGCTTCACTGTAACCGGTTATTCTTCGGCAAACTCCATCGACTGCGGCACTTTTGCAGCCACAATAAAGCTGCCTTGATCATGGCTGTATATACAATGTTGTATTAACGGCAGAACTTTAATATTCTGCAGTTGCCCGGGTTTTTCAACGAGTTGTGAGCTGTTTGTAATCAAGCGTAGCGTCTGGTCCAATGTTTTCTTGCCTCACCATGCACGCACTCCTTATCGCTGCTTTGATGCTGGCCGCCGTCGACCGCAGTATGACGCAGGATTGTGGCAGTGTCTGCCGAGATCCCATCTGTCGCATTGTATCAGACCGCACATTGCCGCGGTGATACAATCAGAAGCTCATAGTAGGGAACAGTCGCAGTGGTGCAGGGCTTTATGGATACACATATAACTTGGACAATGGACAAGAAAATTACTCATTCGAACAAAATCGATGCTCACTTTCCGGTCTGACAACTGGGACAGACAGCTTTGCACAGTCCGTTAGCACTGCACGTGCTGCAGGTCGATGCGCAGAAGACATCGCCGGGTCCACCCGATTCTTTTCGCGTCAAAATGGCGAAATTAAAATAAATCTCAAGAAATTGTAATTTATATTCTTTGTTACAAAGTGTTTACATGCATGCATACAGATAATGTACTTACTTCGTTGCACGTACTTCATGGCATCATGTGCTTTAGCAGTAACTATAAGCCATTTACGGTAATGTGAACTGCGTATATGAAATACTACCAAATTTTGTGTAAATAAAATACTGCCAAATTCGATCCAGTTATCCCTACACTAACAGAAACGTGCGCTGCATGTGACCTAAGCTCAATATTAGCTTAATACATTGTAGTTCCAGTACAAACATATTGATGAATCACAGTTCGTTCGAAACCCTACAACCCGCTACGGATAACCTGGCTTTGTGACGCAAAATGTTGTATAGCTTTGCGGGGCCGGCAAGTTGCATAGCCTATATCGTACTGTTAACGGAAAGCTGTTTTTGCGGGGTTCGCGGATATGGGAGAATGCCGTTATCTGTTCACTAATATCCATTGCCAGCGAGCTACTGGCGAGCAGACGGCCACCTGAGCAAGCCGTCGTATCATGTACCGAGACGGCGGTATTGGCATTTCTGTTGTCCGCTGCAGTAGGTGTTTACATGCTTCCGGGGTGTCTGATTGGGATGCACCTCTCTCTTTTAGTGATTCACTCACAGCAACCGGTTCCGCCTGCCTGTGAACTGGCAGTTTGCCACGTTTATAAGACAATGGGATGGGATGGCTTAGGCTAATTTTACCAGGAAATGACTCACGAATATTCGATGAATCATTAAAAGTTATACAGGCGATATACGAGTGTGTAATAATCTGCGCTGTATCAGTAAGAAAAACCGTGTAAGAAATACTAATGAAGGCAAATGTTCGACTGGTTGTTGGTTCCGATGGCTGTTGTTAAAGGACCTGCGGTTGCTGTAGAATACGTACGAGTACGAACTTTTTTGCAGTTAAGGTTTTATTAATTACAAGGCTTTTAACTACGGCCAGCACTGCACAATTAAGAATTAAAAAAAAAAACAATACAAAAAAAATTAGAAAACGAGTACAAATCCTAAAACGTCGAACGGCGCTAATGGTTCTGGTTGATGTTTTTACCGCCTAAACTTGAATCACTCTAAGTATGCAATATCACGTGCCTTTGGTTGTATTGATGAAATTTTCCGAGTTCGAATTATGTCGACCTTTGACAAAAAATCTGATTTTTGTGACATGAAGTGTACAACTTTGCACCATGTACATGGAGCCTTCAACTGCCACAGTTAAGTTTTTATTACAATATAAGATTCAATATACGACAAGGACTTAATATATTAGTTATAATTTTAATAGTCTGGTGGGCAAAAAATCGGTCCTAGGAAAAACATTTATTTTTTACCGAACGCAGTTAAAAACTTAAAGTATGAAGAGCAACAAAATTACATGATAATATTCAGGTTGTAAGTACAAATGTCCGCTGTATCGAGGGATACTGGTTAAATCCCGCACATTGCCATATAAGCATTACAAAAAGCAGTTCAGGAACAATGCGAGGGAATTCCGCCAGCGGGAATCCGTGGGCTCACTTTCCGGGTTTACAAACGGCGCAGCTTTGTTGGCACGGGGCAGGACTGCAGAATTGTGGAAGGCAGACCAGGGTGCAGAGAAATTCGCCGTAGGCTCCCTGGCCGAGAATGCTGAGACAATTACACTATGTGCAGTTTGCTGGTGCGAGGGGCCGATAGCACAAAGGATTCTCGCAGACATTAGTGCAAACTGGATTCGGCTCACCCGTCGCCAGCTGCATTATACCGCTATGGACGGCCACCAGAAGCAGTGCGGTGAGGAGAACGGCGCGCATGTTGGACAGGAAAGAGTAAAATAGGCGTTGCGATCACATAGAAAATTCACAGAGCTTTGCAAAAGCGGTAGGTTGATTTGCCGCAGTTTTCACAGGCTGCTTTTTATACAGCAAATTTTCATGGCTGCGGAAGTAGAGCAATAATCGGTTAAAGTATCGTCTTCCAAGAATTGGTTAGCATTATGCAGACTTGTTTTCCCCGCCGGTAACGTGTCCTGGGGAGATGCCGTTGTCGAAAAACAACCATTGTTGGCGTCTGAAAAATAGCTTTATCGCAGCGTGATTTAGCAGTTGTGTTTATTGGGTTTGTCGGCTTGGTGCTTTTATTGTCTACTGTGGTATGTGTTTATTTGCTTAGCAGCTACCTGGAGCGTGTATATTATAATACGTCCAACTTTAAGTGCTCGAAGGCAGCGCGACAGCCTCCGGTCAACCACACAAGCCGCGCCGACAGCTTAAATCCGCCGGGCATTTTATCTTCCATAATTTAGGTTTGATGGATTTGCTGTCGTTGAAGCGTTATTCGCCGAAGCCGAGCATTTGGCATTTCTTGTATGGATATATTAACATTCTATAGTATTCTGTTATGATTTCTTGTTATTACGATTCTCTAACAAGTGCAAAGGGAAACTAAGGAAAGAATAGCAAAGCCCTAGAAAAGCCGTTACTTGCGGATAATGGTCAGCTAAAGCATAATCTTCAGAAAGCGTGCAAGAGAGGCCGTTTATGTGGAAAGAGACTTGTTTCCAAAAAACGCGCCACAGGCGGGAATCGAACCCGCGACAGCTGCGTCTATAGCCGAACGACTAACCACTGCACTACTGCGGCAAGCATCCTTTATCATACAAATCTCCTCACACTGTAGTGTAAGCGCCTTTCAAGCGCACACTTTATTCGCACACGAGGAGGAAAACTAATTTCTTCAACTTTTTTGTGGAATGGTGTCTCAGTGTGACCTTTCAATGGAACAGAATGGCTCGAAGGGTGGCAGATGAGAAGACATGAGCCCGGTTTCGGAAATCAAACATATTATAGGGAACGCCATGTTCTAGCGATACTGGAAACTGGCTCTGGATGCATGATGGGCGTTTTCAGAGAATGAGATGTCGAAAAAACGACAGGACAACAAAACAAAGCAAATGCGTAATTAAATAGTTTTGGTATTTTGTGCATGGTTATGTTGTATACAGCCATTTATTTTGGACATCTCAATAGCACCACGTTTTGTCTTAGGGGAAAAATTCAAAGCTGTGCTAATTAAAACTGGTTTTAGATGAAGTATTTTATTAAAAAAACTGAATTAAATTATTCTTGAACGTCTTCAGCTCATACTGGCGATTTTGCCAACACAACGAGTAGCAAAAAACATATACTGATATTACAAATTCACTGACTTGTTTGACACAGACCATAGAGCAAATTCATAACATGTATGCGACGTTATTGTGCCATGCATTTACATAAAATGTTAAGCGCCATCGGCAACCGCTCCATCAACCCAAAATAATGGACAGTTGATCATTAAAAAGTCCCGGGTGCTAAATTCCTTCGTCGCTGTTTGTGTGCTTCGACGCGCTGCAGCCGTGCCCTAAACCTGTGACCTCAATATAATATGCAGGCTGTCTGCTCCTAAGCAAATAAGCACATAAAGGAATAGACAATAAAAGTGCCAAAGCGACAGACCAGCAAACACGATTATGCTGCGTTTGGGTTGCTTTGCAGACGCTGACAATGGTTGTTGTTGAACGGCACCAACCTATAACACACTAACAGTGGCGAAAACAACCCTGGATAATGCAAAACAGTTCTCGGAAGCCGACACTTCAGCACGGTTATTGCTCGGTCAACTTCGCCAACGGCTTTACTTCCGCGGCCATAAATATAAGCCCCATATAAGCTGCTTTTGCATGAATTTGGCAAGTCAGTCTACTGTTTGTCAGCGCTCAATTAACTGCATTGATATTCAGCCTGTTTAAAGTTTAAACGTTTAAATAACACACGGGAGACCAATATGCGCGTCATTCTCATCGCTTTTCTGCTGGTGGCCGCCATGGGCAGCGGCGTCATGGGTGACTGTGCCGCCACCTGCCTCGCCTGCCTGACCAAACCCAACCGCATCGAATGTATAACCTGCGCCTGTACTCCGTTCGCCTGCGCGAATATCTGCGCTTCGTGTGACACACGCAATCCTGTCTGCAGAACCTGCCCTAATTGTCAAGGCTAGCAGTGGGCGTCGTTGGCTGATTCCGCGATCCAGTGGACGCTTGCTTATTAACGCTTCTAACGATAAATTAATGATGTGCTAGGGAATTGTTGCAACATCAATCAACGGCGCAGCAGGAATCGCCTAGCCGGCTTTTACTTTTGCTTCTCTTAACGCAGCAACCAGCCGTAGAATACTTCGCTTTATCGCCGTTTGCCGCATAACCATGCGTGATGATTTCTGTGCCTTAGATTATAAAAAAAATCCCAAAAAGTTTTGTGATTTTCTGTTTCCTCACATATACAAAAATATAGATTCCACAAGCATTCAAAGGTCAGAACAATTACTATATTATGTGTAGTCCGAAGTGAATGCTTATTATGCTGCTGCTGACTATTCACTGACCGCACACAGACACTATATTCTTCATGTTCAGTAGATACTCCAAATCGTGCGCTAATGAAAACACCATAAAGAGTGACTTCTCCGCCTTTCCGGCAAACGTGGAAAAAATTGCCGGAAAGGCGGAGAAGCTGTCCGTGCACCAGAAAATTAAGCTTTGAAAGTCAGAAAATCGTGCTACGCGAGTCGAAGCGCTTGTACAGCGTACCGCATGTACAGTATTGCCAATAGTCTGCACAACGATTACAAGGCAGTTCCGTTTCGTCTGTCAATATGTCTGTCAATAAGTTAAAGGAATCGGCAAAAAGCTGTATAATACATCGGGAGAAAGCCGCTTCACGTGTTCTCGTTTCCGACAGTTAAGCCTTGAGGATCAATGAGAATCCATCTGAAAAAGCTCAGAGCGAGTTGGGAACTGTCCCTCCCGTCATCTCTATCCTTGTACTGAGGATTCTATAAGGGTGCGAAGAAAATACAACATGAAAGCAGCAGCACGAGTAATTACGGTATTTATGTAAAAAATAAAGTGTCGCGCGTAGTTGTCTCGTTGCCCCGCTTCAGGTTTTTAGATTCGCTGTGAATGTCGAGATCCTGTAAACAAAACCGTGTCAGTTTTGTTAATCGCTCTTTTGGTTCGTGTATTTCTTAACGTTCCCGCGTAGCGCAGGCACAGTGACGCAAAACCTGGACTCTCGAAAATGGACGAATTATTGCCTAACGCCTGTTGTTTACTCGCATATGGCGAACCGAACGCAAGGTTATCACTCGGCGCTCTTTATTGCTTTTTCATCTGAACTATGTAACAGCTGAATTTGTTCACTGCACTTGAGGAAGGCATTTGTTTTGCAGATCCCGTTGAAGAAACTTGAGTGTGCACTATTCTACCTGCGTGAAAATGCTGCAGATCGAGTTTATATTACCAGTTGCAGCGCATAGCCATATCTACGACTACGAGTACTTACATGAACCGATGAAGCACTGATTCAGTACGACACTACATACAGCGCCCCAAAGGAGCACTGTCAACGGGGTCGAATTGTCCAAAAACAGCGAGACAAATACTTTAATAGGCAATAGCTATCAAAATAACACCAGGTGCAAACTCGGATACATTACGGCACAATCGAAATAATTTGAAGACTGAAAAAGCAACCAAAAATCTCCTTCCATCATGGGTGAAGAATTAACTGAACAACGAACCCCACATGTTCGACTGTGACAGTTACTGTGGTTAATGTGACTGTGAAATGAGGACCGGGTATCGTACATGCAGTAAAATTATTAGGATGGTCACCATGTTATGGTAAGTGACTGCATAATCGGCAATGAACTGCAACTTGGCTATGATTAACAGTTTGGCGAACAAGAAAGCCGTGCTAAGAAACACATTTATTTTCTGCAGAATGCAATTAGGAACATAAAACAGGAAAAGCAGAAACATGGAATGATTATATGGTCTGTAAAAATAAGTATCTGCTACATTAAGGGACGAGGCATACCGTGCAAACTCCGAGCAATAACACATTGGCATTATTATAAGCAATTTAGGGACATTGGAAAAACACTCTATCAGCGGAAACCGGGATCTCACTTGCCGCTCTGACAAATGGCGCAGTTCTGGCACAGGGGAAGCGTCGGGCTGCATCCACTGCATACCTGGCCGCAGATGATGGCGCCGCCTGGACCCGAGAGAATGCTAGGACAATCGCATTGTTCGCATAGCGCTGGGCCTCCTGGGACAAGGCAGAACAGATTCCGGCAGACATCCGCACAGTTCTGCTGCGCCATGCCACTGTGGACGGCGGCCATCAGCAGTGCAGCGACGAGAAGGACGCGCATATTGGACAGGAAACGGTTAAACAAAGAGCTAGATTTAGACAGTTGAAAGTTGCGAACACTGACAGATTAATATGCCTAACGTATGCACAAGCTCATTATATACCGCATCTTTTTATGGCTGCGGAATGACGTGAATGAAAGACCTGACACAATGAAGTGGGTTCTGTATCCACTAGTCCGACCACGTCCAGTCGGATAGAGCGACTCTGTCTCAAACTGTTACGGTAGATGGTAGAAGATTACGTTGATCTGGTATGAAGTAGGAAAGGAAAAGAAGAAGAGGTCCGGGTCCTGCAAACACGAGAAATACACACACGACGGAGAAGTATACGTTACCTGTCCGACGCTAGATGTTAGCAGAAGCGATAAGAGAAATATCCATCAACCTGGCGATACAGGGCATGAAGATCGAAGAAGAGACCGAAAGGTCACGGGATGCAAGTGGGATCAAGTGGGTAACCTGTTACGTCACGAGACTATCCGAAGATGATAATGCACGTCGACGAGATAGAGGAATGACCCCTGACAATAGGTGAAAGGTCACCCAGAGGTCAGTTTGAACAGCCTCACTTGGAAAGAGAAGACCAGAGCAAAAGCCTGAAGTTAATCAGATCGAGTAACAAGACTCTACTTTTGTTGGGATTACAACTCTTGACATTACAATGGGCGACGAGCGCCTTATATAGCCCTGGGCACCGCAAGTGCTGGCTCTTCGTACGCGCAGGTACGGGTCTGAGAACAATAGGGATATAAACTCTAGCCAATAGAAGACATCTAAGAACACGTGGACTAATCACGCCGCTGCATCTCTACACGTGGACTAATGAGAACAAGAGGTCAGCTAGTACACTAGAACAATAGGTTGAGCTCGTTGACCGAAGCGCGGTCAAGTCGAAATGGCAAGTCGCGGTCAAAGTTCTCTGCTGGGGATTTCTAAGAAGTCGAAGTGGAGACTCGGGGTCAGGACTCGCGTAGAAGTTGTAGTAAAGCCTAAGCCTTAGTGGTAGGGGTAGAAGTAGTAGAGTAGTACGATGTGGACGGGGCTGGTACGCCCGTACACGTCAGGAAGTAATGCCCTGCCGCAGTTGGCCGAACAATAACCGGATTGAAGTGTCCGCTCCCAAGAATTGTTTGGCATTTATCCAGGGTTGTTTTGGCCGCCGGTAGTGTGTTATGGAGAAGCGCCGTTCAACAACAACCATTGTCAGCGGTTGCAAAACAGCCGGAGCGCATTGTTATAGCCTTGTTTACTGGTTCTGGCGCCTTGGCGCTTTTGTTGCCGAATGTGTTTATTAGCTTAGCAGTTGCCTGGAACGTGAATATCGTAATATTTTGTCAACAATTTTAAGCGGGACAGACTCCGGTTAACCGCACAATTCGCAACGAGGCCATTAATCCGCCGCGGCCGGACATTTCATCGACCATGATTTTAGTTTAATACAGTTGTTTTCGTTAGAGCGCTCTTCTCCGAGACCGAGCTGTGGGTCAATGTGTTTGTGCAACGCACTACTCATTGCAGCATTATATGGTTCTCTAATAAGTGGTAAAAGTCACACTGAGACGTCGCTCCGCAAAACGGTTACGGAAGCTAATTTTCCGTTGCAAAGGAAGTACGCCTTTTGAACAGGCTGATCCTCAGAAAACGAGATATCTGAAAAATAACACAAGACAACATAAAATCACAAAAAGACGCGAAATCTAAAACGTGTTATTATTATTAGCATGTTACACAGAGCCATTTTAATACAGGCATCAGTGCCGCATTACGATAAGGCGCATTTTTAAGTAACACTTTTTGTGAAAAAATTTAAAGCAGCGTTAATTTTGAATGGTTGTTTTTATGTCACATACGTTCCACCAAAGAACAGGACTGAATTACTCTTGAAGGTCTCCAGCAGACACTGGCGAATAAGAACATGTTCGGAAATATCTCGTGTAGTTCGGTTAGTAATATTAAAAATTCAACTAATATCTACAGCTAAAACATTTTCCATGCCTCGTACACAAAGAGGATTTTCATTTCCCGAACTGTAGCTTAACCATCGGTTGCATCCGTTCCCGTGGTACGGGAAGCTGTGATGCCTTGTAATGCCACAGGGCATCTGCTTACTAGCAGTGGAAGTTGCTTGTTTGAGTCTCAGACCTCATGCCTCAGACCTCAGTCCAAGCTGTCATAATGCCTATTAACAAAAAGTTTTATGCAGTGTTTACAGTACAATTTTAAATGCCATCGGCAACAGCTTCCTCAAACCGAAATAATGGTCGCTAAAAATTTAAATGCCCGACAGCTAAAATCTGTCTCTCTTCGCGATTTGTGTGCTTAACCGGAGCCTTTCGCGCTCCAGTCGAGCAGTAAAACATTTGCCAAAATATTATAATATCCAGGATGCCAGCTCCTAGCAAATAAACACATAATGGAATACCAGTACCAATAAAAACGCCCGGGCGACCGACCAGCAAATACGATTATGCAGCGTTATAGTTGTTTTGCAGCCAATAGCAGGGTTGCTGTTGAACGGCACCAACCCATAACACACTACCGGCGGCCAAAATAACTCTGGATTGTTCTTGGAAGCGGACACTTTTAACACGCTTATTGTTCAGCCAATCCCGCCAAAAGCTCGTTTTCCGCAGCCAATAAAATATGTCATATATAACCTGCTTTAATATACATGAATTTAAGAAGTCAGTCTGCTTTGTTTTATCCCGTCCCGTGAGTTCTGTAATCGTTGTGACTGTTTTAAACGTACTCTGTCCAATATGCGCGTTCTCCTCATCGTTGCACTGCTGCTGACCGCCGTTGGCAGCGGTGTCTTGGCCCGTGACTGTGCTGCCACCTGCGTTGCCTGCCTGACCAAACCCAACCGTATCGAATGTGTAACATGCGCCTGTACTCCGCAGGCCTGCGCGATCATCTGCAATACGTGCGATAGACGGAATCCTGTCTGCAGAACCTGCGCCAACTGCCAAGGTTAGCAGTGAACGCCGTTGTCTAATTGTGCTGTCCCGTCAACCTTTATAATTTTGTATTGTGCAAAGTAGCTTCCGTACAGAGTTGCAAACGGACCAAAACGGTTCTCGCACGCAAGCGTTACATTTACTTATACAGAATATGAAGCTAGAAATATTAATAAGCCACAGTATAAATTAACGGCCGTTCACCGTTCTTAGTCACTAGGTATTGCTAAAGCGATTTAACGCAATATTGTATCGACAGGTTCCGGTCATGTTGAGGTCGATGAGTCTTCGGCGTTGGTGGTGAAGAGAGATACAGCAACGGAACTGGAATTAAGAGCAGCATTTAAGCTATTCGACATAGACGGTAACGGCGTCATTATTACATCTGCTCTTGGAAGCCTTCTTCGCGCTCTGGGATATGACAACATTACCGAGGAGGAACTGAGTGAAATCGATACCGATGGCAGTGGCACCATTGATATCGACGGTAAGCAGTAATATTAAGCAACGCCTTGCAAATTTATAACAAACTCAATTTACAGAGTTTCTGGCATTCATGACCGCTGGCTGAAAGACGACTTCCTTGTAAATAACCTAAATGGATTGGGTAAACGATCATCTGTTACGCAAAATAAACCCGCGCTGGTGGTGCTTTGTTGCGTACACTACATCATTCTATAGATCCATATACTGCTATTTAACTTTAACCTGCTGAAGGAGACGACCTTGCGAAATCGTGGGATTGTCATCCAATAACACACATCCTTACATGTTCTGATCCCTGTATAAGTCACTCCAAATCAAATTAAACTTTTATGCCGTCAGATTTCCGTGTTAACTAATTTACGATCTCGCCGTCACATGGACGCATCACGCAGGTATACCTCAAGGCTGTCTTAAAATCGAAAACATTAACGACCACTCTTTTTAAATGGATGGTGAAAAATGTTTCAGAATCTTTCTTATTGTTACTTTAAATCTGATAAACAGTGGAGGGGCAAACATCGTATGCAGGGTATTAGGGTCAATAATAGTGTGTAGTTGCATAACAAAACAGCATCCACCTGGGTTTTGCATTGTCGCAGTTGTTTTGTTCAGGAAAAAGCCGTTGCGCTTCTAACTGGCGCTGTACACGACGCATTAAGTAATCACATTATCTAAATTCGGTGAATACTGCCCGCCAGTTATGCTGGCTCACTTAGAAAGGGCTTTAGTACATTCGTTAATGTCCAGCTGTGGCGCGAAAATACTAAGCAATTTACCTTACATCATTGTTTCGGTTAATTGCAGCACCCTATCGGCGCCACAGCTCCAGGCCTTCTTCCAGTTCCAGTTCCTGAAATTCTGGTTTTGTTTCCTGCATAAGAGACACAATGCCTGGTCTTTCGAACAGACAAATCACTACCTAATATGTATCTACGGTAAATGAAGAAAATATTTTCAGGTCGTTAGATACATATATCTATAATGGAAATTATCTTTATTAAGGAAACGGTGGTCTGAACTCTAAGCCGTCGGTTTAGGTTGTCGTGCGGCGTACAGCGCCTGTTAAAGCGGACATCGATAGTTTGTACCACGTACAAGTGATTATGTTGCATAAATATCCGGTTGTCCAGAAAGGCGAATCGGCTCCCTACAGTTTACTTATCGTTAATGCTAGTAGGGACACGAATAACCAGGCCATTAATATACGAAATACCATATATATTTTATATATTCATTTTCATTTGGGCATGCAAGAGAAACTACAATACAGATATAACAACTCTTTTACTTAAAAAACACAATGAAATTTACGTAGAAACTGGAAAACAGCATACTGGCTAGACTCGTGCAAGTAAAGTAAAGCCCTGATACATCGACCGAAACGATGCACTGCAGTTGTAGTATGCATTCACAATAATAAGATAATACAGACAAAACACGAGGAAATTCTGCCGGAAAAAACGGCGCTCGCTTTCCTGTCTGACAGTGTGGGCAGGTATTGCATTGAGTACTGGCGCTGCAAGTTTTGCAGGTGACTGAGTACAACTCAGTGATGACGCCTTCATCGCCACCGGAAGAAAGGCAGCGCACTGGCACTGTGCGCAACCGAGGGAGTGGTTGGGACCTTGCACAGGTTACACAATTCTGCATCATGCTGTGGCGGCAGTGCACTCGTGTGCCCGAGACATCTCAGATATTATGCCCGCAATGTATGCAAGACACAGACTGGAAGATACTGTAATTCGCTGAACGGACAAGACAGCAGTAAATTGTTAAACACAACTACCACATCCCTGCCGCGCCCAGTTATGGCACTTGTGTGAAACAATTCTGTCGCTTTGACTAGTAAACTCCAGAATTTCCATTTAAAATTTTGCTCGATAGTTCTTGGTCTGCAGTACTTTTCATAAGTTCCTACGCAGGCAGCTAAAGCAAACTGAACTAATGCTACGTATTTCCCAATGGCTGCACGTGCGGCAACGGCTGTAGCAATACAAATTACTAATTTCTCGATCTTCATTAAACAGTATTTTAAAAATGGCGGCTTTGCCTATCGACAGTGCTGGAGTTTTCATGGAAATGTATAATCAAACAGGTATTAACACTACTGTAGAGGATCTTCTCCAAAGTTCCATATCTGTTTAATATTTCTTACTGTACGATCTGTTAGAATCGAGAATATGGCAGACTGAAGAATACACGTGAAAGAAAACAACAAAAAATTTACTCCAGTTCCGAGCTGGATTTTGCGATGGCACCGCCGCCGCCACGCCTCGTCCCTTTAGTAACTGCCAGCTGAACAGGAAAAGCAAATAAGAATCCCCAGCAGCCGAAACACTGGTGCTTATCATACACGTCAGGAAGTACAGGAGTCGTCCCATCCCCTGCTAAAGAGCTGGTCGAACACGCAGCTGTTCATTTTCGCTATTGCAGTTGACCCCAAAAACCGGCCGTATGCCAAACACGCTGATCTGATTTCCGCACCCAGTGAAAGGTAAATTAGGCGGAGGTGGAACCAAATTTCCTGCAAACATATTCCGCACAGCTCCCGCAATATCATCACATCTACCTTAATATCATTCCACAAACACACACCACTTTTTTATTCAAGAGACAGTTTAAGAAACTGAAGGAACCAACGCGGTTGTCTTACCGTTAATGAATCCCGGACTTATATTCGCCCCAGTCGCATCCAGTCTCCCGGCGGGACCGGCGTGAACGGTAGCTACTAAAATGGCAACAAGTACGATCAGTTTCCACATGGTGATGTGATATCTGGTCCAGTGTTGTGCAAACGATATTGCCACCTGTATAATATAAATACAGTAGCGGACGTTTTAGCGGCGCACTTGTTTTCTTATTTCAAAGCCGTAGCGACACCATCTGCAAAATAGCTGCGGGCTGCTTGTGCTAGCTTAGTACGAGTGTAACAAAAGGTGTTTTTCGAAGACCACTGCAATACTCGGTGACTGTGAGGCCAAAACACCGAGCGATTTATCGTACAGTGTATGTTTCTGTTGTGAATACGATATGTACGGAAGATATCAGAGACTCCAAGCGTATTTCCACTCGGGAAATCATTATTTTGATTTATGTTTAAGCGTAGCATCCCGCCCACGTGGCTCAAAATCGCACACGAGAAGACAGCTAAGCGTTACCAAAGATTTTTTATCGGTGCGGCTAAATAGAAATAACACAATCATATTCCGTAAGGGAAAACCATACATACGGTAGGTACTATGCGCAAGAACGGAGGAAAGCGCAGGTGTTAGGAAAAATCTATCGAATAAAAAACGAAGCACTAGGTGTGCTAGGAGCAGCCGCGAAAGGCAGGGTCAGTTTTTGTTTTGGGGAATGGCTCAAATCAGCGGAATGAGCACAGAACTGTCAGAACATACAAATAAATGCCACCGGCCTTGACACGCAGAGTGGAGAGTGTAGTGCATTAAGGCTTCGCATGTCCACTCGAGACTGGATGAACTTTTTGAACGTGATTCAAAAAATCTCGGTACTGTTTCTGGCAAAGATCATTTAGAGCTGAATAATATGTCAGATGCATTTTCACCGAGCTCTGGGGACCGGGTTCGGAAAGCATGATTCGGCCACGTTGGCAAACGGTCACGATGGACGCCTGTGATTCGCTGTATGTTGGGTCATCATGAACCACTGTTTCTTCTGCTTCGAGCACATACCTGTGGCAGTTGATAACGAATTGTCGGCAATAAAGTGATACATCGCCTCTAATGTACAGAATGGTTGACTTGGTTTGGTTCAGTGGTGTTTGCGAAAAGTGAACTTCTACATTTGCACAGGTGACAACTAAGTGAGCACCTAGTGGACACGGTAAATAATTTTCGATCCATGTTTTTACGGGAATCACCGCTGAAATCGCTGTCCGTGTGATGCTGTCTAATACTGGATTTGCAAAAATGTGTAATCGTGCACTTAAACAACGGTCGATTGTACATGTATAAGTATCGTAATAAGTTGCTGCTAAGTGTGGCTGCTAGTTGCATGTGTGGACACAAGTGAAAAGGTACATCAGACAACTGATTTATCAAGAAATCAGTTGAACAAAAAATTATCGAGCTTGGAGAGTTGCTAATAGGCTATTCAAAGGCCCTCGCTGATCCATGAAACAAGTCCCGGAGCAAGCAAAGCGCCAAGTAGTCAGAATGGAGTCATATGCTCAAAACTTTCAGAATGCGAACGGTCCAGCATTTAGGCCCAGTAAATTAATTAGTCTTACTAATCATATTGTGTTAGCGGTTGCATGCTGCATGCTGACATCAATAAGCCTTCAGCCGGAAAACAACGGAAACCCGATCACTATCGCTTGCGCTTCGTTCCTGCAGATTTAATGATACTACTAGTCAACACGCTTTATCGCTGATGTCAGATATTTGGTTGTATTATGTTCTTATTCCGGTTGTTTGCCAACTGCAGGAATTCTAAAGAGAATATCTGGGCTTTACGTAATCTGTGTTTTATCAATTTCTGCATAACACAGCATTTTTGAGCTTATACGTGAATTTGGATTGCCTCTAATTTCGTGAACAAGCTTTTGTGAACAAGAGAAATTTCACCAGGGTACATACACAAATCGACGCTGCTGAGAAAAAAAAGATCTCGGGTTATTCGACATCTGTATGTCTTACAGCTACACCGCTTCGTAATTTACCATGACCGTCATGCTCCTGGTCATGCCCCGTCGTTTCCAGCTATGCTTCGTGGTGTGGTGCTTAATGGCTGCTGGATATTTCGGTCAGCATTGCAAGAAAGTTTATAGCCGTTATATCTGCACTTGCAATTCAACCGCGTTTCTTGATTATTCTCGCGCGGTAAACTTCGACCAGATTCCCGACGAAGTGATGGACTTATCCTTTACTTCCGCTCAACAGGGCATTTGGCCCTATAATCGAGGGGATCTTTTGCATTGTAATATCCTGCGGCACGAGCACACGAGCATTCCGTTCACTAGAAGCTTGACAAAACTTTATCTAACTGGATTTACTGGAGAGCGCCATCAACGACCGTCATTCAAACAATTTGTAAAGAACGTGCAAAGTGTCATCGAGTCCCTCACCATAAATTTTTGCAAAATCGGATATCTGGATTCGCATTTCTTCGGAAACTTCAGGAAACTGGTCTACATTGATTTGTCGAAGAACGACATTTATGATGTATCCATTGACACTTTCCAGAATATGGAGTTGACTAGTTCGAGTGGTTGGTTGGACCTCAGTGAAAACGCTTTGCAGGAAGTTGATTTCCGGGTATTCGAATCACTCGAATCTTGGATGGTAACATTCCCCAGCAGTAAATCTTAGTAGTAGTTGTAAATGTTTTCTACGACTAAATAAAAAAATATCGGCTTTCTTTTAGGATGGACTAGATCTTGACAAACAGTATCCTAAATTGCGCAAGTTATATCTCAGTGGCTCCAACTTTGAATTAGCAGCATTGAAGCAAGTTTTTCTTGTTGAGAACGATAGTTCGTCGATGCCAGTTGAAATTTTGCAATCATCGCCGCAACTCCAAGGGTTGGCTCTTCAGGAAAATAAATTGTGCGACACCGACGATTGCTCCTGCTGCGAAACCCAAAGGTTTCTGAATTTGCTCGTCAATACATCAGCCAATCAAACGGAATTCGACTTTGATTGTGGTTTGCAGACATGTGGCCGTGGAGTAAATCACCGGTCCCAGATGCACCTACCACCGTTGCATCTTTCTTGTGAGTACGGAAGAGGTCACTAAATTTAAATCAGTTCCACCCAGTAATAAATGATCATTTAAAAATTAAGCTTAAGTACAAGATGATTTCAAGTTAGCAGAACTTTTCGTAAGTATTTGAGGTCCGAAGTGTACTCAACCTGATCCGCTTGATATCCAGTGTGAGAAAGAAATAATCTCGTTATCACACTCCAATTTGGAAGCAACAGATGCTCTACTGATCCTTTTCGCCAGCGATTTCTCTGTGCGCTGCTACACGGTGTTTCACGACATTTATCACAAAACACTGGAACTGGGCAACGTCTCGCAACCAGCACCGGGCTCTTCATCTGCCGTAACGCTCTATTCTCGTGATAACCGGCAGTCCGTGTGGGGACCAGACCCTGACGCTATAAACCCACGAAAGGTCATTGTTGACACCGATATCAGTCCACAATGTGACAACATCCGTGTGAAATTTTTGCAATTTGTCCGCAATGACATTTTAACCGACGAAATCGACACCACCGTGTCTTCTGCAGCACCGGCAATAATTTCCATTCAAACCTGGATTGCACGTCATTTGGTGTGCCCGCTTGGCGCTCCGTTACATGTTAATTGCACGGCGGGAATGGTTAGTTTCTCTCAAAGTCCACTCAACGCCACGAAATCAACGATTCTGCACATTCGAGGCGACGCATCGCTGCGTTGCAGAGAATTCGTGATTCAGTGTCACGAATATTTGATGAACGCGCAGGGGACTGCGGTGCAGTTTGATGCAGAATACTGTCGGTTACAAGACGCAGTTGTCGCAACGTGTCAACGTGGTCACATTTCCTGTCCGAACCGAATCGACGAAACTCTGCTAAGACGCAGCTGACGTACTATTCTGCTCCCAACAATCCGTGCCAAGCAAAATACCGAGTCTTCCTCAATCACATTCAGATGGTTCAGCTAAATTTAGCGCTCGCTGGTGCAGACTGACGAAACGCAGATCCATGACGATGACGAAGAGAACTTATGCTTTTTCAATTTGGCCGAAATGTGTTGGTCAACAAACACTACTCCACTTCACTATGCCTGGCTGTTGTGCATATACAAACAATATTTTTAAAAGCTAGCTGTTAAATGCAAAATTACGCTTCTCGCACAAGTTGCAAAACTTTAGACTGCAGTGCATCAGAGTACTTGTACTGATAAGTGATGAAGAACGGAGAAAATTCCACAGCGGTCAGGTTGATTACAGGTTATACGAGTACGTTATTTTGGCTTCTATCAACAAATGTGTTCCTGCTGAATGAAGCCAAAACATAATGAAAACATGACAGAAGTATGATCAAAGCATTGTGGAAGCGCTAATAAATAAACAAACGTGACCAGTTGAGGCAATTTTTTGACGAAACAACTGTGGCCGGCAACAAACTTCCTTGCCATCCTCGGCCAAAATGTCCGGGTGACATTTTTGCTGTGTTCGCCCTGTCATTATACCGAAAACTGTTACCATTTGTCCAAATGATTGCCGTCAAAGACTTATAACCTGTATGGGATCATTGGTCTTCATGTCAATCCATACGTAAACATGAAAAATTTTTAGATGTCCGAAACAGTGCTACTGTTTCGTATTATACGTACTTCATGCCGTATAGTGAAAGAGACAAAACGCACTTTTAAAGGTTAGAGACGAAAACAGAAAATTTGAGCTTCCGTCAGTAATCTACGTTTCCCATATTGCGCCGACACTGTATCAGTGATCTAGGTAATATGATCTAGAATGTTGAAAACAAAACAAGATGGGAAACCGCGCAGTTAAAAATCCAGATGACCTTAATGACCGCTTCAAGCGGTTGGATGAAATGGCAATTCCTTGCATGCATTTAACAAATGTGTTTGGAATCGACTAAGGCGCAACGTTTCGAAGTCCCGCAGATCCGCTGTTGCCCAGTAATTGTCACGCAAAACATTTCCGTCGAAGGCATGTCTGCAAACAAGAAAAGTAACCGTAATGTTGCAGTTCTCGGTTTTAGTGGAACGTGGCCAGACTTATTCACTTCTGCAGGAATTGTCGGAAATGCTGCCATCCTTCTGGATAAGCCACTACGTCCGCCATCGCGATCCAATTTTGACGAATTTTCTCGATAATGGTCTCCACGGAAGGTAAATTCTCTTCTACCAGTGCCATGAAGTAACGCAGAATATCTTCGTCATGCAGACCGTTAGTGTCGTGGAAGCGCATGAAGGACAGTGTCACCGAGATATCTTCTGAATGCCACGGTTCAAAAGGCTCAAGAAAATCCCGAGGGCAACTGCAGAAAATATCTAAAATACTGTAGTTGCAGACCAACAGTTGCCGGCAATAGGGCGCTAGAATCGGCAGATGAAATAAATTACGTTCCATGGAAAAACGACCACAAAATAGTTCTGACGGTGCAACGGAGTTTTTGATGATGATTGTGGGTAACTCGATCTTTTTCAATCGGAAAAGCGCCGCCATACCGTCCAACTCATCGTGAACGTCATCGCCGCGTCGCCCTAGATTTAGCAGCGCCAGCGTCCGCGTGGAATGCTTGACGCTGTGATCAATGAGGCCGCTATAATAATATTCCTCGGTTTCCGGCAAGCCTGCCGGATGATGTCGTATGGTCTGGAAGTCGACTATCACCAACGTCGAGTTAGAGGCGTCTATTGTTGTCTTCCACACGTAACACACTCTGCAAATTTCTGTAAGGTTTATTTGAAAATCTATAAAGAAATCTCACTTTCTACCGCCAAGCCGAAACTTGAAGAAAAAATTCCTGCCGATTTAAGGCTGAATCTCCATACTATAGAATATAGGATAGTCATAAGAATTACAGTTAAAATCTATCACTTCTTCTACTGGAAACCTATATCACTACAGCATAGCTGCATTGGCATATGATGTGGAAGAGGTGTATAGGTATACTCTAGGTGTTATGGGAAATTTGATAGGTATGGACCTTATGGCCCACTGGCTATAAGTATATGATTATAAGTATGTATTAAGTACAGAGTACATTTACAGAGTAAATCGCTACGTTTGACAATGACGCAAGGCGAGTCCCATTGTTCTAGACGTATAAGACTGATATACCTCTGTAAGTAGCACTACCTACGACAACATTTTCCAAATTGTAGTCAACGAGTAATAAAGGTATACAAAGCAGCAAGTAAATGGAAAATAAGTTCAAATGCTGAGGATATACCCAGAGATGCCGTGTCAGCCTTTATTTTGTGACTTTCTTACCTTCTCACTAGAGCGCGAGAACGGCAGTCGAGCTGCAAAAGTACTTCCGGCAAGATGGTGATGCCAACCTTTCCTGGCATGTACGTAATCTTGTCTGCGAATTGTCAGGCTTTGTTAACAGCCAACAACTATAACGATAGCAATAAATACTTAAAGCATGCTACATACTGTACCTATATGTTTAGTAGCGCTGGTTAGCGCTCGCTCGTGCTCGCTGCTAAGTTTTTACCTTCCACTAAGGAACGTTAAATTCGGATAGAAATTGGCTGTTGTATAACCGAAAAACACCATTCTACCCTGGTATCACAGCAAAGCGATTTCCACGTATTTGCCAAAATTTAGAATTGTTCGCTAGCAGCCTAGAACGTCATGGCGAGCACGGCAGGAGTGCTAATCACCGAGGCGCGTTCGGAGGTCTGTACATCTAGGAAGCCGCCATGCCGAGCGCAAACTTACTGGACTAACCTGAAATAGTGAATTGGTCGACGGTTTGATGGAGAGCAGCCTGCTCGCAGGTAGGTCGGCAACAATAACTGGCTTTTGTATACTCCGTTGAAAGGTTTCGGCATGAACATGGCGCAAACCACGTTCCGGTAAGCTCAGCTAAAGTCTGCGGAGACGGGAAGCCGAAACCATTCTGTGCTACCGCTATAAAGGCAAACAGTAAGAAAAGATCATTGCATTGTAGCGCAGTATATGCAAGTAATGCAACTGAAGTACATTCCTTCGCGGACTCTGGCTACGATTTTCCGATAGACCGAATAGAAAGAAGTATGTCCATGCTAATTTGTTGCGTTCCAGTTACCTAGCATGTAGACATTCCAGCGCGCTTCCAATTCACGTTCGGTGTAACTGTAATAACGCACGAGATTCTCCGCGGCAGTTACCAGTCTCCGTTCGCAATCTGCTGAGAAGGGACAGTGTCCCGATAGTCCATCCTTATACATTCTCCACTGATTAATTCCCAGGAACAGCCACACCATCCTATCGTCTACCAGCTTCACGAAAAACCGATGCGATTCCCAACCGTATAACGAGTATCCGGCAGAGCTAAAGACCAACTGAACAAATCGCAGCATCTCGTACTCGCTAATTTTCCGAATGAACCGATTATGTTCCGATCGAAAAGTCAGTTTGATGATGGGTATTTCGTGTAGCCGTCCCCACAACGACGGCTGCTCAGTTGGTAGTTCCTCAACAATTTGCCTCCGATGTACTACATGTTGCGGTGCGGGTTCCCCGGTATCCTTATTCCGAACGACGTAGAGCAGTGCCACCCTGTCAAACAATAATCCAGGACGGAGAATGTATGGTCCGTTATAAGTCTTACGCACAGCAACGTGGACGAGGCTTATATTATCGATCTGTGGTTCGCAGAAGTGATGCTGCCATACATATTGCGAATGGATCCAGCAGGGTGCCAGCTCTGCACAGTCAAAATCCACAAATATGTTATCACCGTCAATATCCTGAATGTACGCCAGCATCCACACATCGTCACCGCGATTAATCAACACCGTGTTGCCCAGATTGGCCTGGCGGTTATCAGTATTCCTCTTTCCATGCGAGAAGTAATCCATAATTCCGTTTAGAGATCCTGATTTGGTGGGTCATTCGCTGATGTATAGTTTTTATAAAATTATACACCGTCTCAGAAATTAGCGGTACTTAAAATATCGTAACTGCCATCGAGTGCAGTTGGCACTGCAGAACTGATCCGCCAATGCGGAGCGGCTGCGCTAAACAGGACGGTAGCTGACATACCGGAACCGACCGGAGTATTTTCCTATTGGCAAACAGAGTGCAATTTTAACTGATGAAGATAATCAACAGCCGTCAGCCACTGTCTATGTTAACGTGACAGAAGTGTCCTTGATGGCGGTTTCCTAGATTTGTTTTTATACAAATAAATCCTGCATCCATATCCCATGGGTCCGGTTTAAAAAAGAATTGGGATTTGATCGTGCACCCTTTCTCTAGTACCTGTTGACTGTTACTGAGTGAATTTTACATGACCTTTGCTTTGCTGCGTTTCAGTTGTAGCTCACCCGCATTCTTGCCACGGTCCGAATATGCCCTGCTTAACAGAGTGCAAAGATATGGGATAGAGAATCTGCAACACAATATACTGTAAATAAAGCCTTGTTATTAGAATGTGCTACCTAAATGCTGAATCTGATTGCTTACAAACTGCGGGATTATGGTGAGGATAAGATTATTTAATTTTGTTTCCTCAAATCTTTGTAGCAAACGTAACTGGAGATTATCAAGAACCAAAACCCGGGACTGGACAATAATGTCTCAAAATCACCAAGAATTAGGATACAAAGCCATAACAGCATTACCCAGCCAAAGATCGATATGTCTCCCAAAGTTCGACGTCGAGGAGGAGCCGTCGGAGGATAATCGATTTTCCTCACCAGCTCTTCCGCAGATATTCTGCTATCGCTCTCTCGATGTAGACACCGCCGGATCCAGTACGCCAAGCAATACGGCACTTTTTTATTCACGAACGGCACATAACCATCGATTATCGGGGTACTATAAAGGGTGGGTGGGGTTTTCTCAACATTTTTTATTTCGCCATCTCTTTCTAATTGCTTTTTCGGGACTGGTTGACAGCATGCGGCCATTTCCAAAACGATGCAGCCCAAACTCCAGATATCAGTCTTCCTTCCGGGAGTTTCCGTTGGAAGTTCTGCAAATTTCCTTAACATTTCGGGTGACATGTAGCGATCGGTGCCGAGTAAATGGGTTACATCAGCAGAACGTGTAGCGCTCTCTTGCATCTGGACAGAATCATCTAAATCACCGATCAAAAGCCTTTCCGTTGAGTAGGGCAAAATATGCACAAGAATATTTGCAGGTTTCAAATCTCCATGGATAATGCCATTCCGGTGTAGAAATTCTAATCCTCTTGTAATATCTTTTACGTAGTGTGGAATTTTTCCATAATTGTTCAGGAACGATCCACTTTCCTGGCCTTCTTCAGGAGACCAGTAAGGTCACCTGAAAAGCAGGCACCTAGTTTTTGTGCTATGAGTTTCTGCCAGATACACGGACTACACGGTGTATAGTCATAAAGTAGCTTTTCGTGATGGCGATTAAAAGTGCTGTTGTTTTTTTTTTTGCTGTTTCTAAATATACGACTAGGTTACTTGTCAATCTAAGTGGGTTTCTTTAATTTATCTGTTTTCATCTAGGATTACTTTTTTAGTTTCCTTAAAAGGTGCGCAATTATTACAATCATCCCATTCCATGTTATCTTCTTCCAAATGTTGTTGGAATGCCGCGATAGGTGAACAGATATCACTCTGTGCAAGCTACTGGATCAATAAATAAAATACAAATATCAATGAGCTTACTTGAATAATAATCAATGACCAGGCCGACATATATTCCGCCCGATGATCTGACAATATCTGCACTGTAATACGCTACCAGATTATAATGTTTTATGTCTATGATGGCGCATAGTCTCGTTTCGATTTTCTTCGAATCATCAGGTTTCGACGGGTCGGCACAGTTTAAGGGCCGAATATTCGCGTTCAATGCGCTCAAAACCGATCGTGGCCGCTCTGTGTACAACACCAGAAGATCCCTTTCCAATAAACTCCTCTTTTTTATAGTCCCATTGCTTGCCGATAGTTGTTGTTGTGTTGATTTTACGTGACCAAAAATTGCCCATTCAAATGAAAGTGTGGAAGTAAGACGAGCAAAACAGTAAATACTGCCAGAGTGGCTTCAAATCGTGTTTATGTTATTATCGCACGCTAACGCACACTAATTGTGAGAGTCCTTAGAACTGCAACACTCAGCTTTGCAGAATGAGTAATCAAGAACGAAGCAACGTAGAGCTCACTGGCGACAGAAATACTTACGTTACGGGGCGATCAGTGATCACAATATCTATAAGCCTATTTCAGATTGCACGTGTTTTTCACTTTCGTTCAGTAGACCGTACGCCGTAACATAGGCCGCACGTCGGCGGACCGGAAACACTTCAGATATTACTTCAGATGCTTTACAGCTGCAGTGACGTACACTAACACTGAAATATCAGCCAGAAAAATTCAAAAATATTGTGCCACTGATTCTCACGAATATGCACGGTAAATCATCATAAATTGGTATAAATTCCAAGACGAAAATTATAATTACTCCTTCTATGCCACAAAATTTTTAAAATTATAACCCTGCCAGTATTACCTGCAGTTACTCCAACAGTCCTGATATTCCACAATAAATTTGTTATAATAATGGCCCATTCGTTCAATAAATTTTTACAAACTATCATCGCCGTGGATGAGTTCGAACCTGAAGAGATCGCCCTTTTTCTGGCGTTCCACGACCAAGAAAAATCCGAGCAAAAGGCTTCCAGAAAGAAATTCGCTCTTCAAGACATCTCTGATCAGCAGTGTGTCGACTGGTTTAGATTCCAACGCGAGGATATCGAATTATTGCGCAAGGAGCTGCTCATCCCGGATGTGGTGCGTACTGAATCCGGGTCGATTTGCGAAGGAACTGAAGCTCTGTGCATTCTTCTCCGTCGACTAGCATATCCGTGTCGCTATACAGATCTGACAATAATCTTCCATAGATCCATAACGGAACTTTGTATGGCCTGCCACTGGGTTATTGAGCATATCTATTGCCACTTCATTCATCTCTTGAATACCTTGGATTTGTGTTGGCTTACACGAGATGATTTGCAGGGCTTTGCTGATGCAGCCCTTGCCAAGGGGGCGCCCCTGGATAACGTTTGGGGCTATATCGATGGCACTGTGCGACCAATTTGCAGGCCTTCCGAGGGGCAGCGTGTAGTCTGGAATGCACACTATCGCCTGCACAGCATGATTTTCCAGTCTGTCGTTGCTACAAATGGCATGATCGTGAATTTAGACGGTCCGTGGCCAGGAAGAAGACATGATGCAGGAATTCTCGCTGATAGTGGCCTAATAGATAAACTCCGAGAAAAAATGGTGGAAATTGGGAAAAAGTTTATTTTATACGGAGATCCTGCTTATCCATCAAACGAATACATTGAGGCACAATTTCGAAGACGCATGGCGCCACTTCCGGAGGATCAAGAGCAGTTCAACGAAGGTATGAGCAGGTGCAGGATATGTGTAGAATGGGGATTTAACAAAATTGTGCAGTATTTTGCTTTTGTCGATTTCTCAAAGAATTTGAAAGTGCTGATGCAGCCAGTGGGCAAATTTTTTTTGGTAGCTGCAATTCTAACAAACTGCCACACTGCTCTCTATGGAAGTCAAACGGGAATTTATTTTGGAGTCGATCCTCCTTCTTTAAAAGAATATCTGAGGAATGTTAGGATTAATGAAGATTAATGAAAAATGGAAATAAACTTGTGCCGTTCTTGTTATTTACCCGTACAGAAAGCAAACATGTAGTGCAAAACACAACCACACAGCGGTACGACAAACACACACCGATACTAAATAATGAGATTCCAGGAACAAAATCTACAAATCACGAACCGGAAATGGGAAAGTTTTCTGAATAGAACCCATACCAAAAAAATCTCAAAAATTACAAAATTTGCGGCAGTATTTAGGAAAAAATACAAACATTTGACCGCTTTTCGCAGACATTTTGCCCATTCAATGTCTCTCCGTGAAGCGAGTTACCATCTGCGCCATCATGCGATTGTTCTCGTACAGCGCTTCCCGATCTTTTAATGACTGGTCCAGTTTTCGCGATTCCAGATCAAGCCGTTTTTCTTCGAGTCAAAGTTTTTCGCGTTCGATGTCTAGCTTGGCCTCCTCCAGTTTACGATCAGCCAACTTTTCATCCCGCTTATCGGTGAAATATCCCGCAGCAGCTGCTTGCCAGGATCCTTTTCGTTCTTTGTTGGGTTTTGATTCTTTTGCCTTCTGAGTCAGGTTGACAGCCGCGTTGAATTCATCGTCGGTGTTAGGTTCTTCCTCCGGTACTTGCTCCACTGTAAAATATTTATGTCGCTACTTATGTTTTCTGTTTAGTTGAAATTCCTCCTGGTTAATTATGAAACAGTCAACATTTTACTCACGCTGCTTTCGCTTTTTCCGGCTGTTTTTGGCTGCACACATAAGTTTCGGCTCATGACGGTCTCTTTTGTGATCTGCTTCAGTTTTCTCCTTTTCCTGGGACCTTGCGTGCTCTTTTTCCAATTGACAGATTTCCAGGAGAAGGATTTCTTTTTCAGTAAAATTCCCGTCTTCAGAATCTCACGTTAGCTTTTCCCAGTTCGGATTGTCTTTTTTGAACTTGGCAATCATCGTCGCGACATGATCTCGTATTGCCCGTGGAGTATGCAGTCCACACCATCTTTCTTGCATTCTTCATAAATGTTTTCCCACATTTTGCCTCTTTTGTTTGTCTGGATGCTGTATCCTGCGTGGAAGCGGTAAGACCGAAGAACTCCACACTCTTCGTCGTGCGTCCAAACATGCCTTTTGCGCTTCTCTGGGTTCTTCTCTTGTGAAGTCCCTTGCGGTGCTTCCGGTTCCACAGACATATTTGGGTTCCACAATGGTTATCGTCTCAGTAAATTAAACAACAATGGAATAGCTGATAATTCGGGATTTGGACAAATTTGCATGGAATAATTACTGAGCGCATAAAAATTTTATGAAGTGTCGAAATGCTAATAAAATTTTCTTTTGTTGAATCGAGTGGGCAAAACGATGGTTATAGGAAAAATGAACCATGGGCCTAATAAACGCACATGCCATAGGTATTCAGCATATGCCGTTATAGAGATCCGGCGTAGGGCGGATAGTTTTTACGCGTCACAGCATGACGCTAGGTTACAGCTGCTAACGTCGCGAACGGACGTAAAACAACCCGGAACCGAAGGTTCCACATGGAACCGAAGCCGAACTCAACACAAACCGTGCAATCTGAAATAGGCTATAGTATAATGCAGTACTGCTACAACATGTGCTACACCACGTGCACATGGTGTAGCATGTGGAAGGTGGCCGCTCGGCAGTCGGCACGATTGACGAACTGAGCAGAAAATTGTTAATGATGAATCATCTTTACAGTACAAGTACAGATAGGCACTGCGATGTACAACAGATACACAATAATTTTATACGAGTTGTGTGCTACAATACTTTAATTTCCAAAGCGCGATAACAATATCAGGAGCTAGCTCCGGTTAGTACAAAACAACCTTCTCGACGGTACCGTCACCGTCACGGTACCTATAAGTCTATAACAAAAGTGGTATTTCCACGTTGAAATTGCTAAAGAAATGTTTTGCTTTAAAAGCTCATGGCGCGATTACTCGAGTTATTACTTGTACTACGTACAATTCTAAAACAGCTTAGCATTTCTATTAGTCTGTACTCAGTAGCCATCGAAGTAATAAAACCCACAAACGCGGGCGCACCACTTTACAGTCGAAATTTTAAGCGTTGTTCTGAATATATTGAAAATATACTGCCGAGCTGTGCCTTTTACAAAGTAGCATTACTCTATGTACTAAAATAAGCAGATCGGCTGAGCGAATAATATAACTCAGCATTAGAATATTCAGGCGAAATTTAAAAACTGGAAAAATAGACTGAATACGGAATGTAAGCGACCATGGCACGGAGGCACAAACGGTTTGGATAACGTTCAACGCATAAAGTTGCGAATGCCAACGTTCCTTTCACTTTATGTTGATTGGGCTTGTTCAATGTAGTCCAAGAATTCTTTGTATTTTTTCTGGCAGTCGTTGTTCGGCGGTGAGTAACATGCCAGACACATTTTCACGGAGTTTTCCGGATCGGATACGGAAGTCGGAAAGTACAGTTCGTCCGCGTTGACAAGCAGCTACGATGGACTCTTGAGACTCGCTATACTGTATATTCCGTCATTCTGAATGACCACTCCATCTGTTTGAACGAGATGTGTGTGGCATTTGATGAGCACTTTCCCTTTTGTACAGTTGACAAATAAAGGAGCACCAAGAGGACAGGGTAAGTGACTATCGATACACGATGGAAGGGGGATAGCCGGCGGAAATGTACGTTGACTGCAAGAAGTTTACTTTTGTTTCCCATTCTATTTAAAACGCATGGCTGTTTGAGCGGTTTTAAGTGCTGATGTTTGAGCGCTTTTAACTTTTCTTTTAACGCGATTCGCCATAAAATTGGTCAGTGATGTTTGTTTCTGAAATAGCGGACAAAACAACATGGGATTTACAACATGTTAGAATTGTTTAGCGTGTACTGTGTCATTACGATTAATCGTTAATTTCGTGGCACGAAACGTGTCAGTGTTCGTAAACGCACTTTTCGATCCAAATAGCCATGTACATAAATACTGCTCAAGAATATTATATTAATCACTGTATATGCTTTAAGAAGATGGTTCAGTGCGTATTGGAAAGGACTGTACAGAAAACGCTCGTTGTATTACCACGCATGATTTTTGAATGAACATGCAACAAAAACAAACAGTTTGGCCGGCTTGCGGGCGTTCAAAGGAATAAATTTTGGCCTAAATCCTTCATGGACTTTACCGCATCTAAAATGAATCCATTCAGAGCGAAATTAGGTACAGAAGCGCTGGCAACAGCATCAACGGTACCTCCGTCATCGCTGGCCGTTTCGGGAACTGATTCTTCAGTACTGTCCTCTGTAAATGCACTGCATTACGTCAGCTTGCTTCACAACATTACGATTCTTGCACTGATAAGGAACCATTGCTATTATTACGCCTTACCAGAAGACACGCTCTCATCCCGGCGTTGCCGCTCAAGAGCTGGCGCGAGTGATACTGACCGTTAGAAGCGCAAGACACACAACCAAGTTCCACATTTCCATAACGTATTCGCGTGACACGGCTGGAGAAACGAAAAATGCAAAGTTCGACTGTAAGCTTTGATCATGTAAAGATTCAACTGAAACCGCGTAGTGTGTACTTTAGCGCGTTTTTATGGCGGCAGTTGTTGTCATGCGGAAAAATCCGGTTTGAAGCCGCATGTACAAGCTTGTCCGGTAATTTCCTACGTAAAGGTACAGCTAGCGCGAAATTTGCGCTTAAAACGATGGCCACGTCACTACGCTTTATCTGATCTGCCTAAATCCGCTCCGCAGTTAGATTGTCCATTACCACACGGACCGCTTTTAGCCACCTTTCGCCAGGCAGTTACTGTTATTCTCATTGAATTATATGGCATGTACCAAGCCACCAGCCAGCGAAATGCAAGTTACGTGTTTAAACAGTGTGGCGTGGCGCGCCGTAGTGTGAATTTAGGCATAACACGCAAATCTGTGTAGTTCGCTGTATTGATTCGTCAGAAATTACCGGACAAGCTTGTACGGTCTATTGATTAACATTATCATATTATGTAGTCGGTTTGATTTATTTATTCTTAGTAATCTCACCAACAGTGGAATGAAACCAAAACATGATGAAAACCCGATAAACATATGATCAGTGCATGATCCAGGCGTTGTTGACCATACAAATGTAACCGGTAACAATATTAAGGAAATGATTCGCTATATGGTACCAAACTGGTGTAAATGAACAAAAACCGTTCGCTTTCTCGCATCTCCTAACACTTTTTTACATTTATTTCCGATAAACGTGCTCAGTCATGCTGCGTTCATGGTAAGCTGGTCACAACAGAAAGCCACAACTTGATGATCCTCCTCGGCAACCGCTTTATGATCCTCCTCGGCAACCCCGGACATGTTTCCCGTGTTCCCCTGCCACCATGCCCAAAAACGGTAACTGCCATGTATTCATATAGTGTAGAATCGTAGTTTATTGTATCATACTGGTGACGGAATGTGATGAATTGAAACTAGAGGAACACCAAAAACAGGCGAAAGTTGCTAAGAAGATTACAACAAAAGTCACAAAAGGAACGTAACAAAAGTACAGGAAACACGCCAACTAAATATGCAGCAACCCTTCGGGGAAGGGGTGACACGAAGGTTAGACGAAAAAGGGAAAATGTTAACTTCGCATCAGTTATCTAGGTGTTATATCCTTCGACATATGTATTCAGGTCTGTCATAGTGCGCAGACACCACATTTTGCTCATGTCGAAAAAAAAACAAGTTTAGGATAAGTTGATAGCCACAGAGTTAACGATGATTCGGATGACCTTGACCGATCACGTCAAAATGCTCTTGGGTTGAATGGCAGTTCCTTGCACGCATTTAATAAATGCATTTGGAATCTACTAAAGCGCAACTTCTCAAAGTCCCACAGGTCCGCTGCTGCCCAGTAATTGTCACGCAAAAGGTTTTCGTCGAACGTATGCCTGCGAAACGAGAAAACAGACGTGTTGCATTTCTCAGCTTTGATAGAACGTCCTCTAAAATGATGACAAGGAGCAGAATGTGGCCGTCGCTTACATTTGCAAGAACTGCCGGAAATGCTGCCAACCTTCTGGATAATTCACTGTTTCCGTCATCACACTGAACTGCTGGCGAATTTTCTCGGTAATGGATTCCACTGGAGGCAAATTCTCTTCTACCACTGTCATAACATAACGAAGGATATCATCATCCAGATCGTTAGCTTCGTCGAACCAAAGGATCGGCAGCGTAACCGAAATCTTTTCTCGATGCCACGGTACAAAACGATCCAAATAATGCTGAAGGCAATCGCAGAAAATTTCTTTGATACGATAGTTGCAGACCAGCAGCTGTTGGCAATAGGGTGCTAAAATCGGCAGGTTAATCATATAATGATCCACAGGAAAGTGGTAACAATGTAGTTCAGACGGTGCAACGCAGTTTTTAATGATAATTTTGGGTATCTCGATCGTTTTCAGTTCGAAGAGAGATGCCATAACGTTGAGCTCAACGAAAGTATTATCGCCGCGTCGACCCACATTCAACAGCGCCAACGTCCGCGTGGACTGCTCAACGCTGTGATCGATCAGGCAAGCAAAATAATATTCTTCCGTTTCCCGCAAGCCTGACGGATACTTTCGTATGGTCTGGAAATCGATGATCACCAACGCCGAGTCGGAGGCGTCTATTATTGCCTTCCACACGTGACACACCCTAGAGTACAAATGCCGTCAGTCTATTACAAGATTTACAACATAATCCTACTTTTTCGCTGAAAGCAGAAAACTAGAACAAACTGCATCATAGTACTTTTCAGATTGAGGCTGATTCCACATACTCGTGTTGTAAACAATTTATAGAATACGGTGTGCAGTATCACCATACGATAGGGCATAGATTAGAGTACAGTATATAAGCAAAAAATATATTGGGTAAATTACTATCTGTGACAATTGCCGCACGGCGATTTGCGATTGCAGATCTATTAAGTCATAGGTAGCGTTACCTGTCACACAGCCTCGTCCAAATTATAGTCAACAATTACTAAATTTTAAATACGTAGAAGAAATCAAATAAATTTTGTTTCAAACTTTGCGTTGATGACTTGGTGTATGGGAATGTAATCACAAATGTCGTGCTTCCCTCTATTTTTATTTTTTCTGACTTTTTTACCTTTTAGCCACAGCGCGAGAACAGCAGTCCAGTTGCAACAGTACTTCCGGCAAGATGGTAATGGCAACCTTTCCTGGCATGTGCGTCATGTCGCCTGTAGATTTTGACAGAAATCGCTGACAGCCAGCAACCACAGCGATAATGTGTATGCGATAGCAGTAATTACTTAAAGCCCTACATATATGTTAGCGGCGATACGTTCGCCGTTCAGTTTTCCGCATTTACCAGCTAAGAAAAATTCAGTATCTACATCCAGCAAGCCGCTGGATAGTGCGCAGAATTACCAAATTAACCTGAACGAGTGAACTGGCCAACGTTTGGATGGAGAGCTCCAATCTGCTCGCAGGTAGGCCGGCTACAATAATCGGCTTTTGGAAGTCCCGTAGAAATATTTCGGCATGAACATGGTGCAAACCATGTTCTCGTAATCGCGTCCAAAGTATGCCAACACGGGAAACCGAAGCCATTCCGTGCTGCTGCTATAAAGGCAAACAGTAGGAAAACAAAAACATTATTGTAACGTTATACGTACACATATGCAACTGCAGTACTTCGATTGCAATTTTCCGGTACTTGGACTATGTAAGTGCTCAGTCAACGATATTGGTATACACTGTACAGCCTTTACAGAGCACATAAAAAATGAATAGGAATAGAATTATAACGCGGGGATGCGACGTGTATTGTAGAGGACTACTAACTTAGATCGGACGTTTTATGTAATTAAGCCCCCTGTTTCAGTTGTAGAACTCTGATGAATTACAGGTATTTCTAGTAGATATGCCGCGTGCCCTTAAATGCGTCAATTATAAAAATATTACTGTGAATGCTAACTTGTCGCGCTTCCGTTACCTAGCATATAGGCATTCCAGCACGCTTCCACTTCGCGTTCGGGGTACCTATAATAACGCGCGAGATTCTCCGCGGCCGTTAACAGCCTCTGTTCGCACTCTGCCGAGAACTGACAGCTTTCCTCTAGTCCATTCCTGTACAGTCTCCACTGATCAAGCCCCACAAAGAGCCAGAAAATCCTATCGTCTTCCAGCTTCACGAAGAACCGATGCCATGTCCATCCGTATAACGAATATCCGGCGGCGCTGAAAACCAACTGAACAAATCTCAGCATCTCGTAGTCGTTCACTTTCCGTATGAAGTGAATAAATTCCGATCGAACAGTTAGTTTGATAATGGGTATTTCGTGCATTCGTCCCCATAACGAAAGCTGCTCAGCCGGCAGATGCTCAATAATTTGCCATAGGTGTACTACGTATCGGGTCTCTGATTCCCCAGTCTCCTCTGTTAGAACGGCATAAAGCAGTTTCATCCTGTCAAATAATGTTCCACGACGGAGAATATATGGTCCGTTATCAGTCTTCCGCACAGCAACATGGACAGTGCTTGTGTTACCGGCTTGTGGCTCGCAGAAGAGATGCTGCCATACATATTGCGAATGGATCCAACAAGGTGCCAGCTCTACACAGTCAAAATCTACGTACACGTTATCCCCGTCAATATCCTGAATGTACGCCAGCATCCACACATCATCACCGCGATTAATCAGCACTGTGTTGCCCAGATTGGCCTGGCGGTTATCAGTATTCCTCTTTCCATGCCAGAAGTAATCCATAATTCCGTTCAATGTTATTGCTATACTGCGTTTTTTTTCTGGCGTATAGTTTTATCACTGGCCCCTTCGGGTAAAGTCACAAGGGGATCAGTCAAAAACAATTTTTTTCTGTTTATTTCAACATTTATAAATTAGCGGTATAGACCAGTAACAGCCATTGCGTGCAGTGTGCACTGCAGACTGAATCCACCAATCGAGAATGGCTGCGCTAAACCGAAAAGGAACTAAACCGGAACGCGGCGTGAGTACTGGGCACCGTTGATGGAGTGGATAAGCTTATATGGATTTTTTCTGGTATAGTTTAAGCTGTTCTGTTTACTTCGTATCTTTGTTATAGGAATGCCTTTTGCAGTTTGTTTCATAAATGTTTCCTAAATTTGTTTTACTGCATTTTAGCCGGGATTCTTATGCCCTTTTCAAATGTTCAAAGCATCGTTACAGAAGGTGTACCGAAGTCGTTTAAATAAACTGGTGGTGACGTTTTAGAATTTGGACTCAATGTATCCCTAAAAAATCTATAAAAATACAATTGTGTAAGTGCAATACAGTTGGCTAAGTTGCGCAAGAGTCTACGTTCAATCGAAATTTTAATTTTAAGCGTAAATAATCGTTGTTGCTTTAAGTTAGCAAATATTAGTGTACAAAATTGTTTTCTTCTTTTCCAACAGAGTCAGTTCTTAAAACGCGTTAACAGAAGCAAAGCTTGCACACCATATGCGACGCCATTGAAAGTTGATTATTGGTCACATACCCGAATCAACGAAAAGGAATATAGCTTCCTCTGAGCAGTGAGGTATCGCTTTCGATTAACATACAAGAAAGGACGGAGACACCGAAGGGATTTTTCCACATCTCGCTTGGTGTCTGCTTCAGTCTTTGTAGTAAGCGTCCAGTACGGCGCAGGTCAGCCGGTTCAACGATGACACGTCCAGTTGCCGTAAGTCGACTTGATCCCAGTATTGTGGGCTGCCATCGGCGCAAAAGCTGTTGAACCTGAGGAAGATGCAGCTATTACCTTCAGTCAAACTATTACTACATATATTGTCTGTGAACATTTGCATGAAAAGAGTAACTCACATGCTCCCTGTAGCTCATAACTAACTGTCTAACGGTGTGAATTTTCCATAACTGCTCAGGCCTGAGTACGTAATCGTCTTATTCTGAATATAACCATGCAGTTTTCGGTGCGAAATCAACTACCTGGTGCGCGATTTAACAAAGCGTCTGTTGTTACAAAGAAAAGGAAGTCTACAAGACAACTTAAAAGAAGCAAATCTCCAGATATCATGTGCAGACGCGTCAAGCGATAAGTAGTGGCCTGACTTACATCCGGATGAAGCAGCCAATCCCCGCCCACTGATCGGAATAATCGAACGTCCGTACCCAGCGCGAATGTATTGTTGTGACCTTCTCCAACACGCGCTGCGTAACGGCCGGACAACTGTCGTTGAGCCCTGCTAAGAAGCGCCGAGAATGCTCTGCGGCTGTGTCCGTGCAGCGGAAGCGCAGCAACGGAGCAACAACAATATCCAGCCGTCCTCCACCGATATTCCACAGAAAGGCCTCTTCGTCTCGTGGCCACACCACTCCGGTATGGTAGGCGTGGAAGCTGATCTGACAGGAGGCGGTGTAGTTGATCAGCCACAGCTCGACACACGCCGACATCCATCCACGCGCGGCCGACGACAGCGCCTGGCATTCGTAGTTCCGACCAGTTCGATCGTTAGCCCGCAGCTCCAGAAACGGCAGGCCAACGAACGACGGATCCTCGTTGCCGTTTTTGGCGATGAGCAGTGGCAGGCGTAGACCTTTCTTTCTCACTGTACCGCCGAAAAGCTGCATTCGTAAAGCGAACTCGTCACTGCGGTAGCCGCGCTGTTGAACGAAAGAGCGCTCTTCAGGTGTTCTTTCGTCAACCAAAGCCACTGCTCGCGTGTTCGCCGAAATGCTGCCTTCCAGCAATAAGGAGAATGTATATGCTTCGTTAGCGCAAAATGCCATAGTAACCAACCGACCCCAAGGATCACTTTCGGGCAGCGGGCTGATGACGAAAATCACGTGACGTCTGCTGGCTGGTTCACGCTCCACCAGTCTCCAAAGTGCACATACGCTGCAAACGATTATCAACGGAGAATCAGATTACAAATTGGAGAAATACTGAATTTCCGTCACAGTTTACCAAAAAAGTCAAACAAGTGATCATAGGATAACTTGTTGAACCGGTGATTGGCTTGGAGCGTTAGCCTCTCGTCAGTCGTCTTGGGTTCTTTTATATAATCTTATGTATTTTAATGTCGGTGCTTGTTGGTTGATATGATTCTATGACTTACTGGCTGATCCTAAACTTAGTAAGTATATCCAGATCCCACAAAACGCACTGAAGAACATCAGCAGACAGATGAGTGATGCCCATCTCTTCGCTTTCTGCAAGAACATCAGTGTTATCAATGGAAGGTGTCACGTTAGCCGTTGAAACTGTCGCTGCTACTTCACCAACCATCAGGGACTTCACCAACCATCCAACCATCCGTTGGACATTTCGCAACCGTCAAGCTGACTCGCAGCTGGAGATCCAGTGGCTGTTGCTCGGAAAGGTACTGCTGACATGCTTCCTTCAAAAAGCTCACGGTCCAGAACATACTACGCCCAGCGGCGTCCGCGTGTATTTCAGCACAGATGAACGTCACCGTGTCGACTGCCGCTCGCACAAACGTCCGAACACTAAACACATGATGTTCGCCCGTCTGATAATGCTCCCCCGTGCAGCGAAAAGAGAACCCATCCAAACCGAACGTAAATTTTTTGAATCGACAACTAGCACTGCAGGGGCGGCTCCCCTGATCCAGCGCTAATTGGCATGTCTCAGCAAGGAACTTTGGCATAAACTTTACGTGGCGCAAGCGATACGGCTGGCCGAAATCGACGATATGCTTCCGGTAGACGAGCCCGTGAGCCCTTGCGAAAAAGCTCGGCTTGCCATCCACGGATGGCAGCTGTGAAATGAGATGTCGCACCGGCACGATGCGGCGGTCGAGTGAATTATCCAGGTAGACGGCGCAGAACATGCAGCGCAAATCCTCGATGATCGTGGCGCACCGGAAACTCAGCGACCCCCGTACTTCGTCTCGCAGCGCCACATACGCAGGAAACCCGGGCAATTTCAGTAGATCAAGATCGCCGATAAAGTGATGCGGCCAGAGATGCTTAGCATGGATCCACTGTGCACTGACTGTGCCGGCATCGAAGTCAACGAAGAAACGGTCGCCCTCAATATCCTGAACGTATCCCAACCACCACTGGCCGTTGTCGCGCTGCACCACCACCGTATTCCCGTAGTTGATTTCCGGCGTACCCGAATGCAGCTCTCGAAAGTAACGTAATGTGGCCGGCATGTTGGTTGGGGAGCTGCTTTAGTCCGAAGTGTGGGGTGTTCACTGAATTTCTCCCAGCCTGCGACACAACTTACGGTGTTTATCTTGACGGTCCGTAGCAGCACAATATAGTAAGCTCTCGTCTCCGAGCTAAAACTGCGAAGATAAAAATGAAGCATGAATAAATTTAATTTTAACTGCAGCGAAATCATAGCGCAAATCTTACGATTCAGGACTTAAGATCAGTGCATAACGATTCTCCAGCTTCTCATCATCGCATGTGTGACAGTCCACTTGAGAAAAGCCCAGAGTGGCTGGAGGAAAAAACGGGACAAGAACGCGAACTAATGGCGAAATCTTTATTGAGCAAAACCCAAACCAGCGCGTGCATTGAATGATCCTTCAATAATGAATGAATGCAACGATCGGTGTGACCGATGTCGAAATGGGGGTGCTCTTTGGACTGGGCGAGGCCACGCCGCCGTTGAGCTGTGATTGGACGATAGGGCGATGGGACGAGGTAGAATGGCCAGTCCAGCTCTCGAGTGCAAGCAGAAATGACGAAACTTCTCACGTAAGCCGAGAGCCATGCGACGCTAACACATGATAAGGCTTTCCTATCAGCAACACTCACAAGGTCGGCTGACTTCATGTACAGTACAGTAAAACCTCATCGTACATACACCCCTAGACAAGACAAGACAACTTTATTCCCCCAGATTTCTTCTGGCAGGGGCACACCATGCGTTGTGCCGTATGATTAGGCGTAAACAATCATAAGAGCTTTTGCATAACAGGCACTGAAGATGTCAAGGAAATAGTAATAAACATAGCAAGTTAGAGATGTAAAAACCTTATGTAAAAATTAAACAAAGGTGGGTTTATGGATTCGGCTGCATTTTAGTTATACAGTGTACAATTTAACGCAACCGTAATTATCCTCCAAGCCTGGGGTTGCTAATAATGTACTGTTTGGCAATCAATGATTGCGATGAAGTACCGATATTTAACTTAACTGACTTCCGCTGGACAGATTTTCACAGCTTGTTAGAATTGCTTAGTGTGTGCTGTGTTATTATGATTAATCGTTCAATTCGTGGCACGAATCGTGTTGGTGTTCGTAAAGGCACTTTTCGATCAAATTACCTATGTACATAAATATTGCTCAGCAATATAGAGTAGTAATTATGTGTCTAAAAAGTTCGTCCCAGTGGGCATTAGAAGTATTTGTGACGAAAACGCTTGTTGCATTATTAAAGTTTCTGAATCTGAACACAAAACTGAAAACAAACACGTTGACCAGCTTGCGCGAGCTCATAGGGCTAAATGTTTGTTGGCTCAAATCTTTTATTGATTTTACCGCATCTAAAATGAATCCTTTCAAACTGAAGCTAGGTGGAGAAGGGCTGGCAAGTACCTACGTGTATCCGTACAGAGTACATTGTATCGTACTGGTCAGGGAAACTACTTCGTTAATGGAAACAGAGGAATTATACCTAGAGAACACCAAAAACAGGCGAAATTTGCTGAGAAGACAATGACAATATTCAAAAATAGGAACGTAACAGGAGTGTAGGACACACGTCATCTCAATATATGCAGAAACCTTTTGGCCAAGGGCTGGCACGAAAGTTAGAGAAAACGTGAAGAGGTTAGCTTGCATCAATAATTTAGGAGTGATATCCTTCGACGTATGTAATTAGGTCTGTCATAGTACGCCGACACCACACCTTACTCGTGTCGAGATACAAAAGTTCAGGATAAGTTGATATAACCACAGAATTAACGATAATCCGGATGACCTTAACCGATCATTTCAAGGGGCTCTTGAACTGAATGGCAGTTCCTTGCATGCATGTAACAAATGCATTTGGAATCGAGTAAAGCGTAACGTCTCGAAGTCCCGCAGATCCGCTACTGCCCAGTAATTGCTCCGCAAAAGGTTTTCGTCGCACGTATGCCTGCAAAACGAGAAAATTTTTCATTTCTCAGCTTTAACAGAGCGTCCACTACAAAGATGACATGGAACAGACTGTGGCAGTCGCTTACATCTGCAGAAATTGGCGAAAATGCTGCCAACCTTCTGGATAATTCACTGTTTCCGTTATCACACTGAACAGCTGGCGAATTTTCTCGGTAATGGGTTCGACTGGAGGCAAATTCTCTTCTACCACTGCCATAACATAACGAAGAATATCATCTTCCTTCAGACCGTTAGCGCCATGGAAGTGCATAATCGGCAGGGTAACCGAGATTTTTTCTCGATGCCACAGTTCAAAACGACCCACATACCGCCGCGGACAACCGCAGAAAATGCCCACAATACTGTAGTTGCAGACTACCAGCTGCCGGCAATAAGGTGCCAGAATCGGCAGATGAAGTAAAGTATGATCCACAGGGAAGCGATGATATATTTCTAACGATACAACACAGTTCTTGATTATGATGGTGCGTAACTCAATGTGTTTCAACTGGAAAAGTGAGGCCAGAACACTGAGCTCATCGGAGACATTATCGCCGCGTCGACCCAAATTCAATAGCGCCAACGTCCTTGTGGACTGCTGAACGCTGTGATCAATCAGGCAACTGTAATAATATTCCTCGGTTTCCCGTACACCTGGCGGATATTGTCGTATGGTCTGGATGTCAGCTATCACCAGCGCCGAGTCAGAGGCGTCGATTATTACCTTCCATACGTGACACACCCTACGAGTACCCCGTATTTATTATAAAAAGTGTTATGAATCATACTTTAGAAGATCGAAGAAAACAAGAAATTCAACGCAAGGTTTACATTGCCTTTCCAGTAAGTATAAGGCGGATTCCCCATATTCAGACACAGGGAGCACTGTCTACTATATATACATATTTAGAGCGTTTTCAGAATGTTTTCAAGGAATAATAAGCAACGAGCACACAAAGCAAGTAAATTCTATAATAAGTTTGTGTGTGCGAATATACCTATGCAGAGTCACACCATTTTTCTGACTCTCTTACCGTTTTAGTAGAGCGCAAGAACGGCAGTCGAGCTGCAACAGTATTTCCGGCAAGAAGGCAATTGCAACCATTCCTGGCATGTACGTCGTGTTGTCTATAAATTTTGTCAAAAATCGCACAAAGCCAGTAACCACTGCGATAATGTATAGCGATAGCAATATCAATTACTTCAAACGTCTAAATTTACATTTGCTTGCACTGAAAAACTCGCTGTAAATTTTTTTCTGACGCATGGAATTCTGGCGATACGCGTCTGGCGGTATCACAGCAAGGCGTTTTTCGCGGATTTACCAGCAGGTTTGTGAGAGGCGGGAACGCTGGCAATCGCCCGGACGCGTTCGAAGGTACGAAGCTCTTATCTACATCCAGAGAGCCACAGAATTGCGGAACTAACCTGAGCAAGTGAACGGGCAAATGTTCGGATGGAGAACAGTCTGCTCGCAGGTCGGCCGGCAACAGTAAACGGCTTTTGCACGCTCCGTGGAAACATTTCGACATGGACATCGTGCAAACCATATTCTGGTAAGCTTGTCCAAGGTGTGCCAACAAGGGAAACCGAAACCATTCTGCGCTAAGGCTGTAAAGGCAAAAACTTTGAAAAACGTATCAGTGTAAACTGTACTAGTAATATCAGATGTCTAACTGAAGCTTTTGCACTCTGACTACGGTACTTGGATTTATGAGTACTAAGGCAAACAAATGATTAGTGCCTATAAGGCCTTGTCCCGAATCCGAAGCGAATCTCGCTATGGTGCGGCTGCTCAACCGCACGAGGTGGCTGTATGCATTGGCCACGCCTACAGATACGGTACGTGAAGCCACCTCGCGAGTTGGAGTTGCTGTATCGCAACGAGATTCGCTTTATATTCGGGACGAGACCTAAGCTTAACGTGATACAGATATATGTACGGTATGATACGTAGACAGTTCGCACAGTGCGCTAAAATCTTAAGAAGATTTAATAAAGCAGCCGGTGTAGATTAGTGGTAAGACGGACGGCTACAGACGCAGCTGGCACGGGTTCGAGTCCCGTCATCGGCAGATTTCTATTTCTTCAGTATCTTCGGTAAATTCAGAAATTAATATTTAAATTTCATTTATAAAATCAGCAGTGTTCTCCTGTCGCAGGCGTCCGCCCTTCTAAGAGGCACAGCATTAGGCACTTGCTCGATTTAGTTACCTAGGATGTAGGCATTCCAGCGCGCCTCCAGTTCGCGTCCGTTGTAACTGTAATAGCGCACGAGATTCTCCGCTGCCGTTAACAGTCTCCGTTCACAATTTGCTGAGAAAAGACTATTTCCTGGCAGTCCCTCCCTGTACATTCGCCAACTAATAATCACCAGGAACAGCCACACCATTCTGTCGTTTTCCAGTTTCACGAAAAATCGATGCCATCCCAATCGTACAACGAGTATCCGGCAGCGCTAAAGACCAATTGAACAAATCGTAGCATCTCGAAATCGTTAATTTTCCCAATGAAGCCGATATATTCCGACAGAATTGTCAGTTTGATAATGGGTACTTTGTGCAGTCGTCCCCATAACGATGGCTGCGCAGCCGGCAGATTCTCAATAATCTGCCATCGGTGTACAACGTGTCGGGTTTCCGGTTCCCCGGTCTCCTCTGTCAGAACGGCATAGAGCAATTCCATCCTGTCAGATAATCTTCCAGGACGGAGAATATATGGTCCGTTATAAGTCTGACGCACAGCAACGTGGACGATGCTTGTTTTATCGAACTGCGGCTCGTAGTGGTGATGCTGCCACACAAATTGCGAATGAATCCAACAAGGGGCCAGTTCGGCACAGTCAAAATCCACGTATACCTTGTCGCCATCAATATCCTGAATGTACGCCAGCATCCACACAGCATCGCCGCGGTTAATCAGCACTGTGTTGCCCAGATTGGCCTGAAGGTTATCCGTATTCCTCTTTCCATGCGAGAAATAATCCATGCTTTTGTCTATTGCTACTGATTTCCCTGACATATAGTTTTTATGAACTTCACTTGCAAACTCGTGGAGCAAAATAAGATTGGGACTAGTTTAAATACAATTGCATCCTGTTCGGTAAAGCAACGTTTGAGAAATTAGAGGTACGTAAAGTATAGTAACTGCCATCGCTTGCAGGTTGCACTGCAGATTTGATCCACCAATGGGGAGCGGTTGCACTAACAGGACGGCAGCTGGCATACTGGAACCGACCGGAGTCTGTCCCTGTTGGCACCCAGCAGAGCGCAATTTTAACAGATGGAGATAATCAAAAGTCGCCAGCCATTGTGCCTGCGCTAACGTTACAGAAGCGGCCTTTGATGTTGTTTATATTTATACAATTAAATCCTAGATTCATAAGCCCATTGGGTTCGGTTTACAACAGAATCAGAATTAGAACGTGCACCCTTTCACCTGTACCCGTTAGTGATGGACATGCGTTCTCAAATGTCAAAAAGTGGTATCTGCATTGCAGTCGCCGCAGCCAAACCCGAGGTGTTTTATGTTAGACGAAGTTGGCGAACTGTTCCAACCGGCTAAGCCTAATCTCACGGAAAGCCGGTAGCAGCGCTTAATGCGCTGCCATCGCCTATGATCCCCGAAAGGTGACGCTTGAAACGGAAGTCAACAACGACTGAAGCTCGTCAGTGGCGTTTTGTATTGCACTGTATCATGATACCGCACAGGTTACATATTTGGATGTCGAGAAATACGAGTAAGGTTGATTGTAACTTCCTTGTGCTACGGTAGGTATCCTATAATAAAGGAAAAGGCCTCTTTTTTAGCCACACGAAACAGATAAAGTACGTTAGGAAAAAATCGAGTGTTTGAGACCAACATTAGTGGAACGATTTTTCACTTTTCACCTTTGTTTTCGTACCACCAAAGTATTGTCCATAATCGTGGTAACAGGACATATACGAGAAGGCATAAAGTAATTTGACAGAATTAACGCAGTCTTGCTCTTTTCAGAAGTTAGATTTGTAGAAGCGAGACCATAACTTCCCGTTTTTTTATTAATGCTGCGAAACCAGCACAGAGCAGCTTATTTGCATGCTGTATGATGATATCACACATTAGACGAATAGATACATAATACAAGTACTGGGTTGGGAATGCACTATTATCCTTAATTGCATGAGAAACCCGAACTAAACATTTTCCGCGGTAATAAAGGATGCAATAGATAATTCTGCGCTCTACTTTCCTAAGCAAAGCGGGCACGTGCTGCACAGAGCATTTTGTGGATTGCACGGACTGCAAACATGTAAGCAAACGGCATCTTGACCGCCGGTAGAAGGAGCGCCACACTGGCATAACGGACAAAGCGGGCTCCCAGGCACAAGACACCCGGTTCCTCCACAAACACCGGCACAGCCCGGATAGCCGATATCGGCGAGCGCGCTGCGGTTGCAGGCGACCAGCAGCAGCGCAGCGAGCAGAAGTGCATCCATTTTGCTTGTAAACATCTAGGTTACCGGTTACAACGGTACAAGAACAGAATGCAGTGACGATTAGGGAAAATATTCGAAAAGAAGTGAACACGTCGTACTTGCTAGAATTATTATATAGCCCGACTGAAACCGCCCAAGGCCAGGCGTCACCGAGATTTCTCAAGCAGAAAAATCGATTTTCCCAGGGGTACTGATTACTGAATATGGACAAAGTTGTTTGTTTCTCTGCTTACTGAGAGCGAACACGATTGTGACAAGTGGCATTTTCCGGCAGATAGACGACCGCCGCGTGCGCACTTGCAGTAGCCAAGCACTGTCAAACTTGGCTTACTTATGTGACTTACGTGAGTTATGTCTTGATCTCGTTCATTTCATAACACAAAAGAAATAACTGATTTCTTGTTTACAATTCTCGAAGACGCTAGCGAAAGAAACCTTATGAGTAACACAACAATGTTTAAGCCGACAAGCCTGGGGCGGCTGATACTGATTGGCACGTTTCACGGAAAAAAGTGTTTATTAGATCGAGCCTGTCTGTCACCGCGCAAACGCCGGTACGGCCCGAACAGCCGACGCTGGGCAGCACGGTACGTTTGCCGTTGACCAGCAGTAGTTCAAATCAATCAAACTGTAACAATACATTACAGGAAGATGGCGAACGGATGATGGACTGGATTGCACTAGTAGAGCGTCGTACGCCTTGGTATCGAATTATACGACGTTAAAATGCGCCTGGAATGACACTACGGCCGATCTGCAAACGTTACGGCTTTACCTGAGGACTAATGTAAATTCCCAGTTGGGGATAAACCGAAACCGCCTAGGGTCACGCGCCACCGAGAATTTTTTCTGACGTTTCGTAAATGAATGTTTCTGAAAGGCAGAGTAGCTTTAAATTTCCTTTGGGTACTCCCTACTGTCATATGCAGAAAATTTCGATCTTTATTCATGTTTACACCGCGACATTACAGTCATGACTCGTATCACTACGGCTTACACTGCACAATCAAGAATTAAAAAAACAACCGAAATCACTATTATCAACAAATTTATTCTTGCCCGGTAAAGTTCCCAAAACGGCAGCCGCATTGCCTTTAATAATTGCAAGGCTTATACGCTGTTTTAAAAAAGCGGTGGACCTAGCTTCGCCGGATCTTTCCTTAATTTTACGCCCGAAAAGCTGACCATCTCTTTGGCTCCTTCGCCGAGCACTCCGAGGGTTTCCACGGCAAAAGGATAGAACCAATACTGGTCGCCCAGAAGCCTGTAATTGTATCGTTTCCGGTTTTCTGCTTGGTGTGCCGCTGCTCCCGCTGCCTTTGCTGACCGTTTAACGTAAGACTGTGCTAACGTGTCCGCAAAGGTGGCGTCCCATACAAGCTGCTTTCCTTCTCGCACTGGCACCAAAGTCAATCCGTCCGGGCGCTTTCCGTTGTCTCTGAATATACCGTTCGGTTCCAACTCACACGGAATACCCGCTGCTACGCACCCCCGCTCCAGTATGCTGTTCAACTCCAGATGTTGGCTCCATCTGCCTTTGCTGTACAGGCAGGACAGTCCATGGTGGCCATCAGGAGTTACTTGAAAGCCACATTCTGCACATTGATGCGGGGCCACTACTGGCAGAAAGGTGTCTGCAAGACTGCAACTAACAAACACGATTGTGCATTGTGGGATTTTCCGAGAGGCAATCACCCGCCGCGCGCGTATGACAGTAAACAGACTATCTGTCACTTATTACACTTGACTGACGATCTCAATATTATCTGGACTATTCGGACTATTCCTTCAAATTATCCCAGCATTCGCGGAAAGGAGGGAGTATCGACTTTTTTCTACCAAGACGTCGAGAATGCAAACGCTGTTTTTTGTCGGAACTCAGGAAAAAATTAGTACAATCATGGCAAGACTTTAGGCGTAAAGCCGTTTTGTTTTTCTCAGGTACGTAATTGGCTGGGCGGGGAAAGAAAAAATAAAATATTACCGTGGACTCGGAATGAGTCCAGGACGGAGACCCAGACTGACAGGATCCCGTGTAGTGAGCAGTGTTGTATACTACGAGCTATGCGGAAACGCAAGACACCCGACAATCAACTGCACACTTTTATATCCCATTCATATGTCACTACAGATGCTCCCGCAGCATTCTGCTGCGGGGCCAAAAGTATAGCAAGTTACTCAGACGACGATGGCTAGCAACTGAAGAATCTACCAGATTGAAGATCTGGTAGATGAAGAAAATTAACATCAAAATACAGCAAAACAACTCAGCACCCGCACCAGTGCGGGTGTACGGGGAGGCCACTCCTCCTCACAATAGGATAAGAAATGTAAGGGCGGGACGCCCCGCCCTCCTGAGTAGCTATTCGCTGTTTCTGGGGATTTCCACCCCGCACATTGCTGCGCTGTTTTGACGGACCTGCAGCACAGTTGCACTGGCTGCAGAATCCTTCCTCGTTAGTCTGGTTGAAGTTGCTGCGCCACGGTGCGCATTAGATTCGGCAATAAAGCCTCATCCGGGTTCACCGCTGTTCGCTGTCGAGGATACGCGTGGCGCCCATACGGCCCCGCGTTATAGAAAGTTCAAACTGTCGAAAATGCGTTTGGTTTAATAATTGTAAGCTCAAATAATTCTGCATCTGCTTCTGGTGCAGTGGTGCGATGCGAGCTTGTAGTGCGGTGCGTTTCACGTAAATTAAAACTTAAATTCCTTTTGTGCAGCCTGTTTCTTCGACAAAGCTTGTTGGTGCCTGATTATTATTCTACTGGATCCTGAAAAGCGTTAAAATTTATCTCAACATTTCCATGCTTATATTAGATTGAATTTTTATCAGTCACAGTACCATTTATTATTCCCTTTGATTTCTAACACCGAAAGAGATCAAATGCACTGTCCAAGGATAAGCCTTCAGATAAATCGAAATTGAAATCGTAGCAGAAATCCAGGTGTTAAAACCATCGATATAATCTGAAGGAAATATTACTGTCAGAGCGGCATCCGCTCTCTACAGGATCGTTCGATAGAATATTTCATTAGATTTGCATGCTTTGCCGATAGCCTAGTGGTGCCTCTCTCGGCCTTAGAGTATGGAGGTTGTGGGTTCGATTCCCTCAATCGGCAGATTTTTTGCGAGTGTCGTGCGAGCCTAGCCCAGCCCTTTCATTACAGTTAGCTAAATGATGCCGACGTCATTCGTAAACCCTGATCGTTATATCAAACTTTTTAAACAGGAACGCTTCTTTGCATACGTATTTAAACAGTGAACAAAAATTCTTTAACCTTAGCGGACCACTTCAAAAATTTGCAGAAAACGGCAGCTCCTCGAAGGTGATCAGTAAATGCTTCAAGAAACGACTTAGACGCAACGTTTTGAAGTCCCGCAGATCTGACGTAGCCCAGTAGCTGCCCGGCGAAACGTCATCATCGAACATATGCCTGCAGAAAGATAAAAACATGGTAATGTGGTTTGCGTCAGATTTCTGGGAGTTACTAGAAAATCAACAAAGCAACCGCTGTTAGAGTTACTTTTGCAGGAAGTCCCGGAAATGCTGCCATCCTCCAGGGTAATCCACTTTTTGCGTCATCACACGGAACTTTTCGCGAAGCTTCTCAGTAAATATTTCCATGCGAGGTAAATTCTCTTCTACCAGTGCCATGAAATGACGAAAAATGGTATCACTATCACGGCCATCGGAGCAGTCGAAACGCATGCTGGGTACCGAGATCGACAGATCGTCGAAATCTGGAAGCCGGCACCGTCGAGAGCAGATGCAGGTGATGTCTATGACGCTGTAGTTGCAGACCAGCAGTTGCCGGCAATACGGCATCAGAACTGGCAGATTGTACAAAAACTTTTCCCCGTCAAAGTCGCCGCAAAACATTTCGAAGGGGACAAGGCAGTCTTTAACGATGATTGTGGGCATTTTGGTCTTTTTCAGATCCAGCAACGAGGCCAGGATACCGAACGAATAGTGCATAACATGATCGCCACGACGACCGAAATTGAGCAGCGCCAACGTCCGTGTGGACGGTTGCACGCTGCGATCAACCAGATAACTACAATAATAGTTTTCCGTATCCCGCCAACGTGGTGGATATTGTCGCATGGTGTGAAAATCGATTATCACTAATGCCGAGTCGGAGCAAGTGTCAATCACTGCCTTCCACAGGTGGCATACTCTGCAAATACCGTCGGTTTATATGAAAACTTACGAGGAGTACTTCTTACTAGACTACTAGTGCAAAGGGGAATACGAAAGCAGAGAGAAGTAAAGATCTGAATGGGATGATCTACTGTAAATGGATTGGGCGACGGTATTGAGACGGTAGATGGCACCGCCCTACAGATACCAAATTTATGTACAAGAACGTGAACAGCTTAGGCTCGCTTAGATACTTTTTTACATTGTTCTGTGGTATTGTGTAGTTACGTGATTTGTACTCAGTACAAATCACAGTATACATTGGCATGGAAAACGTTTACGGAGTAATGGCTGTAGAAAAATTCCAAAAAGTTTAAACGCATTTTGGAGTATCAAAATGTTACTGTGAAGTGTGAACCGTTCTTATCATAATTTTGCATGGAAATGCGCATAATCATAAAGATCGCTCGTACACCGATCCACGTTCTAGCTTTTTTTCAGAGTTTGAAATGCACTATGTACCGGGTAATTTCCCATAATGGTGGGTAGGTAGTGGTACTGTACTTGCAATGGTAAGAAAATAAACGCAAAATTTTAGCAATGTTATATAGCTACCATTTTGCTTATGTGTATGTTAAATTTAAAGATACAGTCTTGTCGGCATGAATCTTGCTGTCCACATGGCATGAGAACAAGATTTTTCCGGCTTTCTTACCGTTTAACTACAGCGCGAGAACGACATTCGAGCTGCAACAGTACTTCCGGCAAGACGGTAATGGCAACATTTCCTGGCATGTACGTCGTGTTGCCTGCAAAGTACGAGACATCACTTAAATCATGCGGTAACAGGATGGAAAACAAAGTGTTGGTTGGCTGCCTGGGAGTGGCTGGGACTTACAAACGGTGTTCACATGCTTCGTCGAAATCCCTCGGAACGGGCAAGGTTCCAACCATTCTCTGGCAAGCCCGGGCAAAGTAAACCACCCGCACGGAAAGCCAAAGCCGTTTCGCACTAGGCCTGTAAGGCAATTATCAGGGGAAAAATAAGTGCGTCAATGGGCTTGTATTTACGCCTTAAATTCGTAGTCTACATGCAAACTTGTTGTCTTGCTACCGGTTCATGGGTCACCTAGGATGTATGCATTCCAACCGGCTTCCAGTTCGTTTTCGCTGCAACCATAAAACTGGACGAGGTTCTCCGCGGCTGTTAACAATCTGCGTTCGCAGTCTCCAGTGAAGAGGATGTCTTTTCCGTACCAATACCGTTTCCAGTGATCGAGCCCCAGGAACAACAACATCATCCTATCGTTGTCCATCTTCACGAAAACGCGCTCACATCCCACGTTGTACAGGGAATATCCAGCAGCACCAAAGACCAACTGAACAAATCTCAGCATCTCAAAGTTAGTAATTTTTCTGATGTACTTGACATATTCCGATTGTATAGTCAGTTTGAGAATGGGTATCTCGTGGAGCAGTCCACACAACGATGGCTCCTTAGTCGGCAGAGGATCAACAATTTGCCACCGATGTAGAAGGTGCGGGGTTTCGGGTTCACCGGTTCCTTTTGTTAGAGCGGCATAATACACATTCAGTTGTCTGTCTAATAATTGTCCAGGACGAAATATGTACGGGCCGTTCCGGGTGCCCCGCACTGCAACGTGAACGCTGCCCGTGCTGCCTAGCGGCAAATAGTGGTGGTGCAGCCACACATATTGCGAATGGATCCAGCAAGGTGCCAGTTCCTCACAGTCAAAATCCACGAATACGCTATCGCCGTCAATATCCTGAATGTACGCCAGCATCCACACATCATCGCCGCGATTAACCAGCACGGTGTTGCCTAAGTTAGCCAAGCGATTACTACGTTTCCCACATGAAAAGAAATCCATAATTCTGTTTTGGCCCGTAAGTCCAATTCGTGTAGTGTTAATCAATCATACGAATAATATGATGGTAAACTCGTGGAGAAAAATGGCAAGAGAAAACATACGTATTTTAAGTGCAGCTGCGAATACTTGGCATGCAACTCAGCAAGTGCACCATTTAGAAAAATTAAGAAGCATTACCGTAGTGCATATGAAGCCCAGTATTACATACTTGTCTAAGTGCGGACAGAGCCATAAAACAATTAACCATGTGCGGGACCAGTGGTCGTGGCCTACCGCTTTGAACATGGAACAGCCGCTTCGTAAGTAAATAGAAGCCGACGAATCAGCAACCTGTTACCTTGCACAAGTGTAACAATGGTAACATTTGTCTGTAACAGCGGCATATTAGGGAAACTGTTACTGGTCGATACTAGCGTGTGCACATGCCATTAATAAAACCGTAACGACGAGTCGGTATTCAATATACATATACTCGTATATCTGTACTGGACTTGATACTGCGGCTCCACATTTCCTGGGGCTCCGGTAACCTTTATGGTGAAGTTCAGCAGGTGGCAAACGGGAAGGTACTGCCGTCTCCTTCAAGATGTTTTTCCCTTTAGGAGAATCGCTGTGGTTTTGGTGTACAAAATCTTCTTCCGTGAAATGATTACGACACACAATATCATGCTTTGATGGGAGACGCAAGTTACCGCAAAACTGGATCCATAAATTGCGAGTAGGGTAACCTTCTTTAGGAACATGATGAAACGATAACTTTGGCGACTGCCCAACTTCCAGCGACTGTTTCTTTGTTCTCGTACCTTGTTCGCTTGGACAGTTCAGCACAAAACACTTCGTCACCATGTTTAACGTCACCACCACAAAAAATGAAATCAATCAAAATTTTGCATGGCTGTTATGACCCGATATATTAATAAACTGCATACAACATAAAATTATTTCGTTGCTAGCTTTTAATTGCAGTGTAATGGCAAAACCGATTTCATGAACAAATGCATGGTAATGATGGCAGTCATAGACACGTAATCACTTTTGTGACCCAGTAGCTATAGCATACGAGAATGTGCTATTATTGTAGTTACAATACCACCAGACAGAGATTAGAATCGTCTGCTCAGTATTGTTCACTTAAATGCTACCAGTGGACATATAATATACATAACAGTGACCAGCAGACGCAAGATGGAGGTAGCTGCCGCCTGCCACTCACGTTACTGTCTTTCCTATTTTAGCTCTGAATGCATTGAACGGAGCTGACTAAGTAAACAAGCAAACGGTACGGCGGCGAGGAAGCGGTCAAAGGGCCAGTCCCGCACATATTCTTGGTCTGTTCCCTTTCAAATACCTCTACTGTCCACACTTAGACAAGTATGTAATACGAGGCTTCATATGCACTACGGCATTACCGGTATAGTGCACAGTATTTGAGTTTGCAGTGCAGTGCAATGCAGTGCAGAATGGATCCACTAATGGGGAGCGGCTTCACTGAATCGGGCGAATGCGGCTGATCAGTGCAAATCCATTAAAGTGGCCCTGAGCTGGCTTAGCGCAGTATGCCACGATACGACTATTCGTCGCAGTACAAGTAATACTGACTATAACATTATTAAGGCTATGTACAAGTATTAAGCTTATTCATTTTCAGTTTCACAGTTTGAGATAAATACCTGCAGTGAGTTCTGCTCATTGGGCAGTGAGTGAAATTCAGTTAATAAAATAACTCATACACTGAATTACTAACAAGTCTCCAACATGCCGGCCACATTACGTTACTTTCAAGAGTTGCGCTCGGGTTCACCCGAAATCAACTACGGAAACACGGTACTGGTGCAACGCGACACCGGCGTTTACTGGCTGGGATACGTGCAGGATATTGAGGGCGACAACTTTTTCGTTGACTTCGATGCCAACACAGTCAGTGCACAGTGGATCAATTCTAAGCAGCTGTGGCCGCATCATTTTATCGGCGTTCTCAATCGATTAAAATTGCCTGGATTATCCGCATATGTGGCGCTGCGAGATGAAGTCGGTGGGCCGCTAATTTTCCGGTCCGCCATGATAATCGAAGATTTGCACTGTATGTTTTGCGCCGTCTACCTGGATAATTCACCCGAACGCCGAATCGTGCCGGTACGGCAGCTTACGGCACGACTGCCGTCCGTGGACGGTGAGCCGAGCTTCTTCGGAAGGGTTAACGGGCTCGTCTACCGGAAGCATATCGTCGATTTCGGCCGGCCGCACATGTTACGTCATGTAAAGTTTATGCCCGAGTTCCTGGCTGAGACATGTCAGTTATCGCTGGCTCCTGGTAGCCGTGCGTCTGGTGTCCATTGTCGATTTAAAATGATTGGGCTCGGAGCTGTTAAATCTTTTTTCCAGTGTACGGAAGAAGAGCATTCTGATCCGTGTGAGCAGCATGAGTTTAGTGTTCGGGTGTTCGTCAGAGCGTCTATCGTCACGGTGACGTTCATCTGTTTTGAAGTGCACGCGGACGCCGCCGGGCGAAGTATGTTCTGGACTGTGGACACTTTGAAGGATGCATGCCAACGGTACCTCTACAAGCAACAAACCCGGGAGTCCCAGTTGATTGTTAATTTGGCGGTGACGGGTTGCTCGACGGTTGCTCCATTCCAGCACGGTTAGTGTAGTCGTCTAGGGTCGGTCTGACTTCGGAAGTCAATCTAGTTACCGCGTTGTGCCTTCGTGTACCGTTTCTGTAGCTGTGGCCAGTGGCCACTGCGAACAGCCACTTCGTGCGGCAGATCAGCCACACCTAAGCTAGACTCGCTTGGAATTTGAGACACATCCTAGCAAAAGAGACAGTACAAAAATAAACTGCGACAGATTAATTTCCCACTGATAAGTGGTAACGATAGTGGTATTGCAGAGAATGAAGAATTGCGCATAACTGATCTGCCGGTGGCTGTTCTTGGGTGTGTTTTGCGGGATCTGGATGTCCTTACACAGTCACGGATCAGCCAGTAAGTGACGGAAATTGATTTACTAATTAGCGCTTTTCGTTTGAACATTGCGCACTTTTATCACCAAAATTTGTGAGTTACGACGGCTATACGGCTTTGCTTTATACAGCCCGACGTACTTCAAAGAAGGTGCTTAAGCCTTATAGAAGTGAACTGCAGAAGATCAAAGTTAATTAACTGCGACGTTAGAGACAAACTTGTTGCACTTAATATCCGGTAATCTCTGACGAAAACCATTTTTTATCGAGCGATTTTGTAATCTGGATCTCCGCTACTTATCGTTCCCAGGGTGTGTGCATTGTGGAGACTTGTGCTGCATGAACCGGTCAAGAACCGTCACGTGATCCTCATCCTCCGTCCGCTGCCCGTAAGGGATTCGTGGGATAGTTGGATCACGATGGCTTTATGCGCCAACGAAGTATACAAATTCTCCATGATGCTGGAAGGTAGCATTACCCAGAACACGCGCGTCGTGGCGTTAGTGGACGAAAGAACCCTTGAAGAGCGTGCCGTCCTTAGAGCACACTCCTGCAGTAATGCCGAATTCGTATGGCAAATGCAGAGTATCGTCGATGTACTGAAAAGGAAAGCCCTACGCTTGCCACTGCTCATCGCCAACAACGGCAACGAACACTCAGCAGTCATCGGCATCCCGTTCCTGCACCTGCGTGCCAATGATCGCACGTGTAAGAACTACGAATGCCGGACGCTGTCATCCGCAAGTGGATGGATGTCGGCGTGTGAAGAGCTGTGGCTGATTAACTACACCGCCTCCGGTGGGACCGGCTCCCAGCATTTACTGCAGTGGCTCTATCCTACAGGACAGTTGTGGCCGGACGAGGAGAGGGCGTTCATGTGCGACACCGATGAGGAGCGGCTGCATGTGGTTATTCCTTGGCTGCGTTTCGGAAGCACGGAACCAGCCGCAGAGCAGTGCCGACGCTTCTTGGCCGCGGTTAACGACGGTTCCCCGGCCGTTACACAGCGGGTTTGGGAAAAGGTCACGGCGATCCATGGGCGTTGGGTGCGGACGTTGGCCTACCCAGAACAGTGGACCGGAATTCATCGCTTCATCCGGATGTAAGTAAAGCCTCGGCATGGCGCGCCAGAATAGGTTACTGCAATGGTTGGGTTAGACAGCGGTTCGTGTTGATTAGGTTCAACAGTTTTCCAGCCGACAACAGCCCGCAGATCTGGGATCAAATCGATTTGCGGTACATGGACCTGTCATGGTTGAACAAGTTGACCTTTGCCGCACTGGACGCCTATTACAAAGATTAGCGCAGGCACAAAATGTGCAGTGTAAAGATACGAACTGCTGCAGCTCTGCTTTTCTTGTCTTTTTTGTTTTTCGGTAATGCACTTGTAATTCGGACCAAGCGTCCGCTGTAGTGAAATTCTGAGCCCTAACTGATTCTTAGGCATGGAAATGAGTAATGCGCAGGAGGGACCTGTAGTGCAGTAGGTGTTTGGAGTAGTATGGTGTCGTCGTACTTTTTTGTTGCAGTCTGTTCCTCTGACGAAGCTTATCGGTGCCAGTTATTCCCACTTGATCCTTTCAATTACCGTCAAAATTCATTTAAGTATAGATTTTAATGAATTTTTATAATGCAGTTTAATACTCGCACTTACTGTTTAACATTTCACTTAACACCGAATGCACGAAATGTAAACATGTAGGAAACAAAATGTACAAACTGCCAAAGAATAGGCACTTACATAGGTAAATTAAAATTGCTAACGTCTTATCAGAAGTCTACTCTGTTGGTATGATAAGTCCTTTGAAATAATCATATTGCTACCAGTAAAATTATTCAGACACTATCGGTACTTCAGCTTCCCAGTACACCTTGCTCGTGATCTAAAACGTTCAGTAACCAGAAACGTTTTACACTGCATACACAGTAAACGATAATCCCAATAGCCTTGGTGGATCTCCTCAGTGATTCGCAGAAAACGGCAGTTCCTTGCATACATTCAGCAAGTGCATAAGGTAACGGCTGAGACGCAAGGTCTCAAAGTTCCGCAGATCGGCTGTTGCCCAGTAATTGTCATGCAAACCTTGTTCGTCAAACACGTGCCTACAAAAACATGTAAATATTGAAATACGGTTGACGTCAGATCTAATAGACCAGCTTCTAAATAATCAACATAGCAGGCAGTTGCTGTGAGAGTTACTTTTGCAAGAAGTCCCGGAAATGCTGCCATCCTGCAGGGTAGTCCACTTTTTGCGTCACCTCGCTAAACTTGTGGCGAAGTTTGTCGGTAAATTGTTCCACGGGAGGTAGATGATCTTCTACCACTGCCATGAAATACCGAAAAATCTCATCCTTATCCAAACCGTCACAGCGATGGAAACGCATGACAGACAGGGTAATGGTAGGCAGCGTAATGGGAAGACCATCTGAACTGCCCCTTCCACGATACCGCCAACGGCAGCCACAGAGACTGTTTTCGATACTGTAGTTAATGACCAACAGCTGGCGGCAATATGGCGTTAGAGCTGGTATATGGAACAAATATTTGTCATGGACAAAGTCGCCGCAAAATATTTCGATCGGGACAAGGCAGTTTTTAATAATGATTGTGGGTATCTTGATCTTTTTCAGATTGAGCAGTGAGGCCGTAATACCGAACGAAGTTTGTGTATCGTCGCCGCGTCGACCGAAACTGAGCAGCGCCAGCGTCCGCGTAGACGGCTGCACGTTGCGATCTATCAGACAACTGTAATAGTAGTCTTCCGTGTCCAGCCAACCTGGCGGATATTTTCGCATGGTCTGGAAGTCCATGATTACTAATGTCGAGTCTGAGGTGTCGATCACTGTCTTCCATAGGTGGCACACTCTGCAAAAACCGCGAATTTATTTACAGAGACTTAAGATGGATGCATGTACATGTGCAAAATGTAAGGCTTAGTAAACCTATAAAATTTTGGTATGAAAAAAATGGTCGAAGTCGTAGATACACCAATTCACACGTCTACCGACTTTCTTACCGTTTTGCTGCAGCGCGAGAACGACAGTCAAGCTGCAGCAGTACTTCCGGCATGATGGTAATGGCAACATTTCTTGGCATGTTCGTGAGGTTGTCTGCAAATTTCAAGACCAGTGCGGTTAGGCCTTCATTACTCGTAATGATGAATGTGCGTGTACCATCCAGTTTGTTAGAGTAGACAATTGACATTAAGATCTCCACCTTTTACAAGCATCGCCGTTCCAAAAATAGCAAAGAGATTTCCAGTATGTTGAAAAAATTTTCGCAAACAAGCATCGACTTTTTTAGAGCAGCAAAAGCCAAAGTTTTAAGGGTATGTGCCGAAATTACAGATTTGTAGTACTTTAATAGCCTTGTCGGACGGGGAAATATAATAACGAAAACACTAGGCTTCGCAACCGTCAGTGCGCGTTCGAACGCGCACGCCCTACTACCTGCGCGAGATACCATGGACAGAATCCCGAGCTGAACTAACCTATCAGAGTGGACCGGCATACATCCGGGTTGAGAACGGCCTGCAACCTGGTGGGCTGGCTCCAACGAATGGCGCTGGTATGTTCTGTGCAAATCCCTGGGATCGGGTGAGGTTTAAAACACTTCCTGGTAAGCGCGTCCGCAGTTTCCCAACACGGCCACCCTAAACCATTCCGTGCTGCTTCTGCAAGGCAGAGCGTAAAGAAATATTATACAAGCACATATCTGTGCATACGTAAAGATTTCTGAACAATTGGTCAGTTTAACTAATCATTACGAACAGTTGGTCACTGCGACAAGGAACGGACAGCGAATCAATTTTATTTTTTAGACGTATTTACTTGGCTGGGCGTCAAGAGTTCCATAAATACTTCAGTTAACCAATCCAACAGCATGAAAAAATACAAAGCGAATACAAAAGGAAATTTTCTTTCTGACATACATGAATAACATTATGACGTTATCATTCCGGCGCGCTGCTGTAATGGTCATACATTAATAACTCACCCTTGTCCTGTTACGTTGTTAGAACATAGATACAGTACCTAGCATGTATGCATTCCAGCCGGCTTCCAGTTCGCTTTCGCTGCAACTATAAAACAGCACGAGGTTCTCCGCGGCTGTTAGCAATCTGCGTTTGCAATCTCCTAAGAGGAAAATGTTTTCCGACTGCATTGAGTATCTGCTCTTTTGCCACTGAGTAGTTCCCAGGAACAACCACATCATCTTGTCTTGTTCCACCTTCACGAAAAATCTATCATTTTCCATCCAGACCTCTGAATACCCAGCAGCGCTAAAGACCAACTGAACAAATCTCCGAATCTCATAGTCGGTAATTTTGTGGATTAAATGGATGTATTCCGATTGGATTGTCAGTTTTATTATGGGTATTTCGTGCAGTCGTCCCCACAACGACGGCTGCTCAGTCGGCAGTTCATCCACAATTTGCCACCTATGTATAACGAGCTGGGTTTCGGGTTCCCCGGTCTCCCCGGTCAGAGCGGCATAGTACATATTGTACTCTCTGTCCAACAGTTTTCCAGGACGTAACGTGTATGGTCCGTTCTGGGAACTCCGCACAGCAACGTGGACGTTGGTCACGATGATCGGTCTGCCTAGCAGCTCATAGTGGTGATGCTGCCACACATATTGCGAATGGATCCAGCCAGGTTCCAGCTCTGCACAGTCGAAATCCACGTACACGTTATCGCCGTCAATATCCTGAATGTACGCCAGCATCCACACATCGTCACCGCGATTAATCAGCACTGTGTTGCCTAAGTTTGCCAAATTATTACGCTTCCCACAAGAGAAAAAATCCATAATTCTTTTCACTTTTGGCCCGGACGTCCACTTTGTGTAAAGTAGTGTTTGTCCATGATACGAGAGTACAGGTACAATGATAGCTCATTTGGAGAAAAATGGGGATATTTCAAATGCATTTGCTAATACCGGTATCTGGCCTGCAAACTGCACCAAATAGAAAAAGAAAAACTTTTCAAGAATAAAAGGGTATAGCAACTGCCACCTAGTGCTGGTTGCAACGCAAAATGGATCCACCAATTGGCAGCAGCTTGACTGAATCCGGTTGCAGCCTGCAGCAGCTAAGCTATGCATACAATCTAGGAATAGAACGCTTGAAAATGTTGCCAGCACCCTACAGCTTGTTTCTCGTTAGAAACTGCCTCAGTGTTCCGAAATTTTTGAGCGGCCTGCCCACCTGCGTAGTTATGCACATCTTTGAAAGGATAAGACGACATGCTTTGGACGGGTGTGGATTAATTTGAAATTGCAAAAATTACTGAAGAACAATTGAGCTCATACATCTCTTCCAGTACGGCGTGGGGGTTTTGGAACACGACGATAGAGGCGTTAGCTGTTTGTGCCCTTTTCCAAGTAAAGCGGGCAAGTGCTGCATGGAGAATTCTGCGGATTGCACGGACTGCAAACAAGTAAGCTCACAGTATCTTGAGCGGCGCTGGGAGAGGGAGCGGAATAAAGGCACAATGAACAAAGCGGGCTCCCAGGCACAAGACATCCGGCTGCTCCGCAAATGCCGGCTCAGCCCGAATAGCCGGCATTGGCCAGCATGACACTCTTGCAAGTTTGACGTTACCAGCAGCCGCACAGCAAACAAATATTAAATCGAATAGCTTGTTTGTTTGTTTGTTTAATGGACGATCAGGTATAACCTGCACGAGGTCGTAGACTACTCATAATAGAAAAACTTTCGCAGTAGCGAAAGTCTTACGCAAAGAGAAACCACAAAAGTAAACAGTATAGTTCACAGTAAACAACAATGATCTTTATGAATAAAACGTTTCGTCCACTTTAAATCCGTCCATTATACAGCAAGGAGAGCTGCATCGAAGCGGCTAACGTGTATGTACGCTTCCTTCGGGAGCACAATTTCGTTCCAAAGACTGGCCATGAGGACAAAGCATTAAAGAAAGCCGACGCACGGATGAAATTGACTAATTTGCAGCACTAGAAAACTAGCTAGGTTAGTTTGTTATACTACAACTTAGCATCGAGCATCTTAGCATCTATAGTACATCGAGTTATACAAAGTAGGTTTAAAGGGCTCTACAATTCGTTAGACGCAAAAACACTGAAACCGCCTAAGGTCACGCGCTATCGAGAACTCTTTTTAATGCATTCCAAATAATGTGAAGTGGCTCCGAATTTTTTTCTGCTCGTAACACTGCAGAAAATGAAACTTTGTGATTAAAACAGCATTGTCAATGCATCAGCTCTTTTGGCCGTTGAAAATGTTTACATGATCTTATTCAGTTAATCAGCGTTTCAATGCTAAGAATTTATTGAATTTTTATCAGTGCCACTAAGTGCCGTTTAACAATTTGACCTGATCTTGAATACCGAAAGGGATGTAATGTGTTTATTCTGTACGTAATACACTCGAAGAATACACCTTAAAAAAATCGAAATTGTGAGTGTAGCAAAAATTCATCACTTATACCCTTTGCGGCAATCTTATTACCGTTATTTAGTTCAGTTACGCCGGCACTAGATCAGTTTAGGATGTTCACACAGTAAACGGTTAATCTCGATAACCTTGAAGTACTTCCTCAGACTTCCTCAGTAATTTTAGGAAAACGGCAATTCCTCGTATGCATTCAGTAAATGCATAAGGTAGCGACTTAGACGCAGCGTCCCGCAGATCCGCATTTGCCCAGTAATTATCGTGCAACTTTTCATCAAACATGTGCCTACAAGACGCAAAAAAATGGTATTGTGGGTAGCGTCATTGTTTAATAGAGCAGCTTCTACGACATTACTTTTGCAGGAAGTTCCGGAAATACTGCCACCCGTCAGGGTAATTCACGCTCTGCGCCATCACTCGGAACTTTCGGCAAAGTTTCTCGGTAAATGGTTCCACGGGAGGTAAATTATTTTCTACCATCTCCATGAATAACGAAATATGTTTGTGTTATCCAAGCCGTCAGCGCAACGGAAACACATTACAGTCAGCGTGATTGGGAGAGAGTCTGGACGGCCCGCTCCAGGATACCGGTCCGGGCAGCCGCAGAGAATGTCTTCAATGCTGTAGTTGCAGACCAACAGCTGCCGGCAGTATGGCATTAGAACAGGTATATTGAACAAATAACCCTCCTGAGCAGCGTCGCCACAAAAAAATTCGAACGGGGCAAGGCAGTTTTTAGTGATTATTGTGGGAATTTTGATCTTTTTCACATTGAGCAGCAAGGCCATAATACTGCACGAACGGTCTATATCATCGCCGCGTCGACCGAAATTGAGCAGCGCCAGCGTCCGCGTCGAGGACTGCACGCAGCGATCAATTAAACAAGTGTAAATGTAGTCTTCCGTATCCGGGAAACCTGGCGGATATTTTCGCATAGTCTGAAATCGATGATCACTAGTGTCGAGTCGGAGAAGGCGTCAATCACTCCCTTCCACAAGTGGCACACTCTACAAAAACCGTCGGTTTGTTAGAAAACTTATGGTGGATACTGTAGTTTCTGTTTTGGTACTAAGTTTGTACTTGTACTACGATACTTATTAAAGGTTAGCTCGCCAGTGCAAAGCAGAACATTCAGACATCGAGGAATAATGTTTACAAACAAGGTGCACATAGGATAATTCTACATGTATAAAGCTATGGTTTGGACAGTATTACAAACCGTAAACTGATATCGCATAAACCTGTGATATTACCGATCTCTAGATGTTGCAGAAGTCAACCCAACATAACATACGTAAACAGCAACCCATTAAACCACGCCGTTCACGGCACAAGACCACTGTAGTTGCCAAGTAGGCATACACTGCTGGACAATTAGCTACTGGCGGAAGGGTCACGTGCAAAGCGACCACAGCGCGAAAAGTAATACTTTAGCCATTAAATTACGAATATGATACCTAGTCATACGTCATGTAAATCTTGTCTTAGGTAATAACGTTTTCCCGTCTCCTTACCGCTTCATTACAGTGCGAGAGCAACATTCGAGCTGTAGTAGTATTTCCGGCAAGACGCTAATGGCGACATTTTCTGGCATGTTGGTCGTTTTGCCTGCAAATTTTGGGAGGTATCGTTCCAGTTATGCGGCAAAGGAATTATATATTACTGTATTCGTAATGTTTCACTCGTAATGCAAAGTCTAATTTTAGTTTTCTCAACGTCATAAGCGACCCGCAATTTCGAAAAGATCCGTTGATTTTTGAACAGAAATCTCGTGAAACGCATCGACCCTTATGGCGTAATGACCCGCTGGAACGTTCTGGTGTATTGGAAACCGAGAAGCCGCAAGATGGCGCACAGAATGTTTGAACTAACCTAACCGGGTTAATCGACCTGGTTCCGGATGGAGAACAGCTTGGGGGTTCGCGGTCAACGTCATACAACTGGCGTTCACATGTTTTGTGGAAGTCTTTTGTGGACCGGCACTCCGTTGCTAAGCAAAATATGTGCGGCAGCACTACCACAAAATCATCGTATGTGCTTGCAGGAAGATACAACTTCCCTGTCAGAAATTTTAAGCCTTAGGTTAATGTTTAGCTGCTAGCATTTCATAATTATAAACTTCAGTGGTTACAGATTACAACTGTACACACGCGTTCGCTAGCGTGGAAGTTGAGTAAGCGTATTCTCATTAGTTTAGTATGTAGCTACATTTTTCGTCTAACCAGTCAACGCAGGACGGTCGATATAACCCTTGACCCGATTGTTGTGCTATTCGCCGGACCGCTTGCCTGAATTTTGGTTCTTGCAGAGAATGAATGCCAAATGTTTTGCAGAGATACGGGAAGAGATGCTCCTAGAATCTCTGGCGTAACCGCGGTTTCCTGGGACGTTACAGATAGCTTATTGCGTATGGATGATGGGCGCTGACTGACTTCTCCTCAAAGGTACGCATTAGATTTTGATGAGCAATTTTAGCAGCTTGTAGCGATTCTGTACGACAAAAAATTATCGCTGAAATTTATTTCCAAACCAACCATCCTGGAAATGGAAGTAAATTAGAAAATGAAATAACAATCAAAGCTAAATCAATTAAAATGAAAACTTGCTTTGTTTGTAACCTGGTTTCCGATTCATTGTCGTCAAAAATTTGCAGATCAAGACTGTATCAAATTCCGGAAAAATCCTAGCTATTTTGTAGAGTAGTATTTACCGGCACATTGTATCTTGAGTCTTGACCGAGACGCACGGATGCGCGTAGTCAACTGACAAAACCCCGCGAACGCTATAATTATACTTTTCGAAAAGTTTTCATACTGCTATATACCACTCCAGCCATTAATAGGTATTTAGCCCAATGGAATAAATTGCGCTGTCTGTTTGTACTACAAAGTACAAAGTTTAACGTTATTACAGCACTCTTCAAGAAATAATAATCAAGCAGAACGATGCAAAACACACGTGCCAAAAAGGAGCAAACATAACAGAAAGTCAGACATCACTTAGTCAGTAATGAACGAGGTCAGACGTTACTAAGAGGAAAATGATATAGTAAATAAAAAGCGATTGACGAAAACAGCATTGAAAAAAATAAAGGTCACTTCTTTACAGTGGTAACTTGAGTGCGGTCAGGAATTATGACCAACTGAAAAGGGGAACTGTACGCCTTATTAAATTCCAGTTTCGCGGAATCTGTATGAGATTTTTGGAAATTTGATTGAGACGTCTGCGCCATTTGGGCGCAGGTTTTCGTATCTTTCAACGTTATCTCAAAGCCGGCCACTAACGTTTTCCGCCGGGTCCTAAGCTTCAAGTGCCAGAACGTCCTGTGCAGTTGGATTTGTGCCTTCCTGCCTTATTACTGGACATTACACAGCTTTTCATGGTCCCCACGCTATCATTGGATTCTATCATATTTTCTATCGTTCATGGGGAAGGAAAAGATTCCCTCAGCCATCGCCAACTATTTTCAACTCGATTTGTATATGCCCTTGTAGGCGAGTCCCCAAAATTTTCCGAATGATTAACTGTCAGGTTGTCGTTACACTCGACAGTACGCATGCCAGCGGTCACTCGTTACATTGTCCATTATCATTATACCACTTGGGCTTGTAAGACCGGGAGCAAGTCGGTAGCGGATTTTGCCTGCAGCTCTCACAGTGGCCTGTTCGATTCCCACGCTTCCGGCAGTTCTTATAATATGTAGAATAATATGGACGTACGACCACATCGACTGAGAATTTCCGTCCTGGTTATTCGGGTTGTACACTGGAACAACCTTAATCGAAATGGGCATTCGTGACCTCATGGCAATTCCCCGCAGCTTCCGGAGTTAGTCAGAAATTCGTTTTTGCCGGCTTGACAAATTAGATTAATTACGTGGGCGGCTCAGTGAATATGCAATTTCCGGATACCTGATTTTCAATAAACGGAACAGTAATATCAAGTTTGATCCGATGTCCAGCATGTTTGTCGCTTCCCAGCTCCTTTCTCTCCATTTCATTCTCTTTTGCTTCCTTAAGAGCTTCAGTCAGTGTCCTGAAATCTTTCAAACTCATGACCTTCCTCGTTACTGCATCCTGGATTCCCATTTCCCATTACGAATACATTAATGAGTCTTTCTCTTGCTCTTCTTCTGAAAACTTCATGCCGCTCCGGCACTACGGAACAGCGCTGGTTTAGTCTGTTGTAGAAAGCATGCAGTACCGCGCCTACTCCGGTCGGCGAAGCATTTGCGGCCAGGATAAGCGGAAGGCTGGGATCGAGATGCGTCAGGTATGTGGCGCTTAACAGCGTTTCCTTCAGCTCTTCAAAACGCTGCTGGCATAGTGCGTCCCAGTTCCACTCGCGTTCCTTCTTCAGCAGATCGTAGAAGATACCGCATCGGTCCGACAGATTCGGTATGAATTGTGCGTAGTGGTTCATCATGCCCAGAAATGAGCGGATCTGGCCGATGTTCTGCGGTGCGGGCTCTTGATGATTACTTCCGTTTTGCTGGACGCGATATGACGACCGTCTTTGTCAATAATGAAGCCCAGGTATTCGACCGACTCGACATTGAACTGGCACTTTGACATCTTCACAGTAAAACCATACGCATCCAGCCGCTCTAGTACACCGTCCAGGTTGCGGTTGTGTTCCGTTTCGTTCTTCCCCTACACAATTTTGTCGTCGAAGAAGACTGCGTAACCGGAACATCCCTGAAAGACAATTTCCATCTTCTGTTGAAAGATGGACGGCGCTGATGCGACCCCGAAAGGCAGGCGATTGTACTGGGAAAGGCCCTTGTGCGTATTGATTACCACAAGGCGACGGCTTTCTTCGTCCAACGGGATCTGCATTTAAGCGTCTTTAAGGTCAATCTTGGAGGATCTGGTGCCGCCATTCAGTGCAACAAAAAGCTCGTCTGGATGCGGCAGTGGATACCGGTGGAGGCCAATGCGTCATTGAGACCTGTGCTCAGGTCAGCGGAGGTGCGCACATCACCGGTGACCTTCTTTAGCACGGACAGGATAGGAGCTGCCCATACGGCGTGATCGACCGGACTGATGACGCCAAGCGACTGTAGGCGCTCTAGCTCCTTCTCGACGGCCTTACGTAGGGCACACGGGACTGTCCGGGCTTTGCAGAAACGCGGCCGAGCGTCCATTTTAAGGTACAAGTGCGCCTCAAAGTCCTTGCAGCAACCGAGGTTCGTCGCGAAACACATTCGCGTGTCGCTCCAGTAAAGCCGTCACTTCCGGTGATGCCGCCGGCACGGTGACCGCGTTGACCTGCAGAATCCCGAGTGTTTCCAGAGACATCTGGTGCATGCCGAGGTTGTGGAACCAGTCCCTGCCCAAAATGTTGCAGCCGCGGTCGGATACCAGTGCTAGCAGTGCACGCAGTCATCTAGCAGCTCCGCCCGCGCACCGCACTTCCACCAGCGTCGATCCCTGCAACGGAATACTGTGGCCAGTGAAGCTGCGCACGGTTATGGCCGTGGCCTCCAGTGGTGGTGATCCGATGGCAGCCCATGTCTCCGCGCTGACAATGGTCACGGGTGACCCAGTGTCGAACTCCAACGTGGCTCTGTGTCCGTCGATCGATAGCGGCACCAAGAACGACCCGGAGAGTCTGTGCTGTGGACGTGTGCAGTACGTCGAAGGATTCCTCCACGTAGTTAGTGCGTCGCTGCGGGATGGTTGGCTTGGTATCCCCGGCCGAGCGGCACACTTTCGCCAGGTGACATTCCTTGCCGCACTTTCGACAAACGGTGCTAAGATGTGGGCACTCTGCGCGAACGTGGCCTCCACCACAACCTGCACATCCGCCATTCCGCACCGCCGGTTTACTGTTTTGCTGTCGGCGGTCCTCCCTCCGGAACGGTTTTCTGCCTTGCTGGAGTGGCCTGGCGGTGGTGGTCTGCTTCACGTACTCGTGCGCCAGGTTATTGTTGCACTTTGCCTCCTGTTGGCCCGTCTCAAACTTCCGCGCCGTGTTCAGAGTCTTGTCAAACTAGTCCAGTTCCTGAGACATCAGGTGACGGCGCGTAGTGTCACTTTCTACCCCCGTCACAAACACGGAACTGAGTAGGTCGTCCAGGATGGTCGCCGGGAAGTTGCACGTGATTGTGCGGTCGCGCAAGGTGTTCGCGAATTCCACCAGCGACTGGCCCGGTTTCTGACGGGACACCCAGAAGTTTGCCCACTCCGTTATTTTGTATGTATAACGGGTGTATGCCATGTCGAGCTTTGCCAGGAGTTCGTCCTGCGTCAGTTCTTGCGGCTCTTGCGGGCGACACATGGAGATCAGGACCTTAAAAGCCTTCGTCTCCAGCGAGTCTATGAGTAACTCGCGATGTTTGACGCTGGGAACGTCCATCAGCTTGATGTAGTTCTTATATCTGACCTTCCAGCTGGTCCAGTCCATGATATCAGGGTCAAAACTTGGTAATCCCATGTTGGACGTTCTGGAAAGGGAGGGCAGCAGCCGCTGATGCCGTGGATGTGTTCGTATCAGGCATTATGAGTTCTTAGGAATACAACAATTCACTCGAATCTTCACGCCACTGTAAAGTCTTTAATACCACTTCTCGCTAGCGCGCTGCATTGACTGATCTTACAGTCATAACAAAACAACAACAACAATCCGTTGCCATGGCCTATACCACAAATAGTTGTACTTGTATTAGCAGCCCAAGAGCTGCACTTTAGCAGACTTTACTACAACATAGCATCTGCGTACGTACATAGACTGCGCCAGCTGCTAGGTCGTGGAATTTCTGGGGCCTGATTTCGCACAGAAATCCTAGCTGCAAGACAAACCATATTCGCTGATTCTCTAAAACCAGTGTGCAACTTTTACCTGGTTTCATAACTGCGCAGTATGTTGTACCAGGGGAAAACACAACGCCGGAAGAGGACCGATGTACCGTTGACTCGAAACTAGTCGCCCTCGTTCATTAACTCATCTGCGCCTAGTTTAAAAGCTTTAATTTGAGAGCCCCCTCTCCAATAGCACCTCTTCTGCGGTATAAGCCTCCTTCCGGGCCCAGTTGAAAATGTATAAACCAAGGCCTTCTAATTCGGAAATTACGATAGGGTAACATCTGCCCTCCTGTAGCGGTGTCAAAGTAAGAGGGTCAGCGTACGTGATGTTAAATGGTTCTGGTGATTTGTAACTGTTAAGTCTACCATTTAATTCTGTTAACGCACATCCTTTAAAATCCCCATACTGATAATGAAACTGTATCGTCAGCTTCTTATAAATTTTACAACGATATTTGCGATAAATAGCTTTGCTACATTGGATTACGTGTTTGGCAACTCCAAAAACTGTTCAATATTACAGTTTTGGCGTCTGCTTAAAGCGGAAACCTTTGGCCGGCAGCTACGTAACGAACTGACCAGAAAGTTTCAATAACCCTGGGATGGCTTTCAACGTGTATCTGGATGAGCGGCACCTTTAAAATAGAGTAGAACGCGCTACTGGAACTTTCATGTTATGTATTATTAAATCACAACCACAATGGTGCTGCGTCTATATTGTATAAGTGCTAGGTCAGTGCATAATTACTCGTACTAAACTAATAAATGGATTTGCGTTGCACTTTTAAACTAAAAGTCCTTTTAAAATTAAGTCCCTTTAAAATTTCTTAAATCATAGAAACGACTAATTTACGACTAATCAGAGAAACGATATTATTACTACTAGTAATTACAATAATTTATGTAAGTACTACTCTGTACAGACTACAGCGGTTGCAGTGAAGAATGGATCGGCTCATTGGGGAAAGCTACGTCACAGGGCGGACAAATAATATGCTGTCAATTGGAATTTGTTGACGTTATCGCAAAAAAAATGCAACAGCTACTGGAAGAAAAGTGCTTATAGTTATTCCGTATATAATGAATCCTAATACCGGCATTTTAATTATGGATTCCATTGGAAAGCCCGAAGGAATAATATTTATACCTTGTCTAAACTCTTTCCCAAATCCATGCAAGTAAGTTGACTGGAACACCGATTTGGAACTTCCATCCCCCTGATGGAAAATTAATCACATCTCTGACACTCCATTTTGCTTGAACAAGCAGTGATTAATTAGCCCACTATTTAGTGGTTTTACGAACAACGTCTTATAACGCGGGGCCGTATGAGCGCCACGCGCATCCTCGACAGCGAAACTGCGGGGAACCCGGATGAGGCTTTATTGCCGAATCTAATGCGCACCGTGGCGCAACAACACCAGACTAACGAGGAAGGATTCTGCAGCCAGTGCAACTGTGCTGCAGATCCGTCAAAACAGCGCAGAAATGTGCGGGGTGGAAATCCCCAGAAACAGCGAATAGCTACTCAGGAGGGCGGAGCGTCCCGCCCTTACAGTCTTCATCGCCAAAAACTGAAAATATTTTCCCGTTGGTTTGGTTTCATTATTATCCCGGCTTAAGTTTACTTTATCCCGGCTTTTCGTAAACTTTATTACTTAGAGTTCGTCGCGGTAAGAAGTGAAGTTGATCTTACTTCTCTTTATACTTTTGGTATGCCCTATCATTTCTGCTACATTAAAGTAGAGTAAGTAGAGTCGGAACCGTCGAAATAAACAGTACACCATCTGATTGAGTGGAATGGAATACACCTTTACGGGTCTTTCTGTCAATCATTCACCAACATGCTGACCACCTTACGCTACTTTCGAGAATGGCACTCCGAGAAGTCCGTAGTTAACTTTGGAAACACGGTGCTGGTGCACCGCGACAACGGTCAATGGTGGATGGGATATGTTCAGGATATTGACGGCGATCGGTTCTTCGTTGACTTCGACGCTACCACGATCAGTGCGCAGTGGATACATTGTAAAGAGCTGTGGCCGCATTATTTTGTCTATGATCTTACGCGACACAATCTGCTTGGAATTTCCGCGCATGTGGCGCTGCGGGACGAGGACGGTGGGCCTCTGGTCTTCCGACCCGCCACGATTTTAGAGGACTTGCACTGCATGTTCTGTGCTGTTCGGTTTAATGATTCACCTGACCGTCGCATCGTGCCGGTACGGCAGCTCACCGTACAGCTACCGGCCGCGGACGGCGAGCCGAGCTTCTTCGGAAAGGCTAACGGATTCGTTTACCGGAAACACATTGTCGATTTGGGGCAGGCGCATGGGTTGCGAGACGTGAGGTTTTTACCCAGGCTCCTGGTTGATGCGTGTCAGTTAGCATGGGCTCCTGGTAACCGTGTGTGCAATGCCTGCTGTCCATTTCGTGTGAACGGGTACGCAGGAACTTTGTTCCACTTTCGCTGCTGGGGAGAGCATATTCGAACAGGTGATCAGTATTGGTATTGTATTCGTGTGTTCGCGCGAGCGGCGGCTACCACGGTGACGTTTATTTGCGCCGAAGTGCAAGCGGACACCGCCGGGTACAGCATATTCTGGACCGCGGACTCCTTGAAGGCAGTGTGTCAGCGTTCCATTTCCGAACAAAGGTTTTACGAATTCACCCCAACAGTTGCTACTATGACTGCGGCAGGGCACTTCCAGCATGGTATGGGTGACAGCTGCACAAGCATGGGAATTACGGCTGCTGAAGGAAGTATGGAAACTGTATGGAAAAAGCATGGAAATTGCTGTTGCCCTTTTCGCTAACACCGAAATGTTGATTACAGCACCAGAAGAAATGCGAATCCAGGATCTGTCGGTTGCAGTCGTTGGCTTTGTTTTGTGGAATATGGATGTTTTTACTCAGTTACGGGCAGGCCAGTAAGTCAGGTGAAACTGTGGTACAAGCTACATACGTATATTAACTGTTCAAAACTGTTTTCCACGAACTGCCGCTTTACCGTCTGGTTTGATCTCATCAAAAAGACAAACACTGAAGTACTGTACTCGCAACAACATAATCTCATGGGTAACGCCGTAACAGTCACAGAAGTAAAGAACTATCATTAACAACCTAATTTAATTTTCGCTTCAATGGTCATATGATTGTTTTACCATTAACAACTGCACACACTAATTGTCGCTTGTAGAGTGTGTGCGTTGTGGAGACTAGTGCTGCAAGAACCTGTTAGCAATCGTCACATGATTTTCATCGTCGGCCCGCCGATCATAACAGAAGAGGGTGAACACTTCGTAACTGCGGAATGTAGCGCAAATGAAGGATATAAATTCTCAGCGATGCTGGAACGTGGCCTGTCGCAGCACACACGAGCAGTGGTGCTGGTGAATGATAGAACGTATCATGAACGCGAGAATTTGTGCCGTGTTGACAATTTTGCATCCCGAATGCAGCGGATCTGTGATGTAACAGAAAATAAAAATCGTCGCTTGCCAGTGCTCATTATAAAAAAGGGCAGCAGAGACCGTTCATGTGTGGGTATCCCCTTCTTCAGGTTGGGTGCAGTCGATCCAAATGGGAATTGTGCATCCCCGACGCTTGCATCAGCGCGTCGGTGGATGGCGGTGTGTGACGAGCTGTGGCTGGTCAAATATACCGTCTCCGATGGGGCTGGTCGTATGTCTCTGTGGGAGTGGATGCGCGATACAGGAACGATATGGCCGCCAAGCCAGAGCGCTTTTGCGTTTGGTTTCGATAACGGGGAGCTGGATATTGTGGATCTCCCGTTGATGCGCTTTCCTTGCACTGAGACAGCCGCGGAACAGTGTCGACGCTTTTTAGCAGCTGCCAACGACGCTTGTCCGGCGGTTACACAGCGGGTGTTGGAAAAGGTCACCGCGATGCATGCACGGTGGGTGCAGACATTGGCCTATCCTGAACAGTGGATGGTGATTCGTGGCTTTCTCCGGATGTAAGTATGGCTAGTATACCTAATTCGGATACATGGTGCTGGTTTGTTTTGAATGCATGGGTTTCGTGTTGAACAGGTTCAACAGCATTCGCGCCAGTGACATCCCACAATCCTGGGATCAAGTGGATTTGCGGCAGCTGGACGTGTCACGACTGAACAAGTTGACCTTTGCCGCACTGGACGCTTATTACAGAGATTGAAGCCGGCGCATCGTTGCGGTATATGCATATATTTCAGCGTGGTTTTCCCTCCTCGTTTTCTAAATTTTGATCGTTCTCGAGCCATTTCCCATAACGTTGATAGACGTTTTACCCATGATATACACTTTATCTTCAGAGATGCTCAAAATGTACATCACGCTCACCTGGATTTACTGCCAACTTTGGACTGGCGCGTCTGATTATTTTTTCTTACTGTAATTAATTATTTCTAATTTTTTTATGTTTCCTGTATGGTTTTTGTTTTCTGTAACTCAAGTTTGTTTTAGCATTTTTGTTAACCTGAGACATCAGTAGGAAGTCTCCACCAGGCTAAGTGATCTGGGGAACCTAAATGTGATGTCATTCAATTCAAAAAGTTCTTTGTAACAACACCCATCAAGCCGATTCAATGAAAAGCCGATTCATGTCATCATGTTGATTAATTTATTACAGAGCAACTTTTAGTGTTGTTGTTTTCAACCGCCGAAAAGAAGCAGATTGCAGAGCGCTTCGAAAACTTTCTACTCCGATTCTGCGGAACAATGAATGAAGTGGCAGTGTTTAATGAACTTTGCTATTGTGATAAACTGTTTTTGATCGGTAATTTAGCATTCTTATGAAAGAAAAAAGGAACTATGGTACATTTCAAAAACATTAGCCAATCCTAACAATTACGTCTGCCAAGACAAAAAAGTACATTAACAAAATGTAGGCTAAAAAATCAGGAAACCTGCACGCGTTCTCCTCCCAGACGACCGCGTAGACCCAGCGCGGACATATTCGCATATCCTACGAAAGAGCAGCAGGTACGCAATGCCTTCAACCGACGAGCCGCAGGTCGTGTGCGTCTCACTCGCGCTTCACTTTCATCACCACACAGCCAAAGGCGTATCGGGCCTGCGGCAAGCGGCATTCATGCAACGCCCAGCGGTCCGCGTCCTCGTCGTACACTTCGATGCTGTCATGGCTGTTCAGCTCTTCGTGATGGTGCCCACCCAGAACGTACAGCTTGCCGTTCACGCAAGCACATCCGGGGTTACTGCGCGGATGGACCAGATCCCCTACGGTTACAAAGCGCTATTGATACCATGTCTTCCATGCAAATATACAGCTTTACGCCTTGCACGGTGTTCTACAACTCAAACAGCCTTACCTTTCCTTATCCACCGATTTGTTGCGCGGTCGTACGCCTCCACACAGCGACCCCGACCTTGTCCAATTCCACCTACGAAATTTATCGTAAGAATACAACTGTGACAATTGGCTATGCCCTGCTTACGATAGGTAACATCAGCCGTGGCGGAAGTAATACCCATGACTTCCTTTAGCTACAGTACGTTAAAGCTTCGTTGTACAGTGTTGGCTTTTTTTGAGCCGGTGACGTGTGTCTTAGTTTGACAGGGCCCTTGGTTTTCTCAGATACGAGCGGTGCCGGTATCCTATAAGGATTTCTCGTTTCTTTCAGTTCACATTATTTTCTAATATATTTCTTTTAGCCAGGTTTAAAATTCCACGCTAGACTGTCTTGCTGCCAGGAAATAGCCAAATAGGCCACCTTTTCTGAAGCGAATTAAATGAAACTGATCGGAATCAAATAGCAGTGCGCGGACTGCGCGCATGCATGAATGTGCACTCATGAAGTACATACAAACATGCATGGTTGCCGAAATGCGTCCGCGAAAACAGTAGCTTCAGCAGATGCAGAACCGTGTAGCGCTGCTGATGAGATTACTGTAGTTCTCCATAGAATTCTTATTAAGGGATTAGTGTAGTCCCGGGGCAAACCACTACAACCGTAAACGTTGTACCTTAATTTCTTTCGCATCAGCACTGCGACACTTTTACAAATTCAGGGTTACGCCAAACCCCATAAAACGGCGCGCGCGATCCACGAATGTGCCGGATTTTCGGCAAGGAAGGTGGATGCGGATGCGCTTTCATTGTACGTCATACACGCCACACTAATTACGCTCAACTGTACTCCGTACAAGCATTTAGCATAACTGAAACATGCGCAATATCGATCAAAGGCAGAAACTATCCATATAACTCATAAACACGACCTTTACCCTTCATACCAACCTTAAGTACTGAAAGGCGCTAACTTTATTGTGGTAGACGTAGTGTAGTAGCCTTCATTTTATAGTGCAAAGCAGTTTACGTTAAACACATGCTATTTGTACTTCTACGACAGAAATTACGGGACAAGCTTGCATATAAAACAGGTGGTGTGTCCCCAGTGCCAGATATGACAGCAAAGGGGAGCAAACGCACACACTTTATTGGAATAATGTGACAACAAAGTGATGAAATGCCCCAAAAACATACAGCGAACCAACACAAAAACCACAAAGTCTATGCGGCCAGGATAGCTGGTGCATAGTGTTGGGCCGGCCCGGCCCAGGGCCGCGGCCCGAACGGCCCGGGCCGACCTCGGCCCGGCCCTTTTGGGAGGGCCGCGCCGGGCCGCGGCCCTCGGCCCGGGCCGTTGCCCGCTGTAAACGTTAAATATGGAAAAAGACGCAGAAAAACAAAAAATTTCATTGGGATTTACTGAAATTTCGTAGTTTTCGATGAGTTTTTCTTAATTTTCGTAGCATTAAACGTTTCTAGGCGAAAATCCGTCTATTTTTCCGTTGACATACCCGCTGTAGCGCTTGCATAATGACATCCTGGAATGAAATATTACTGTGCTGCAAGACGGCCCGGGCCGCGGCCCGGTGACATGTCGGGCCGCAGCCCGGATCGGCCCGCGGCCCGGGCCGTGCAAACGACGGCCCGGCCCTCTTGCTCGGGCCGGGCCGCGCCGGGCCGGGCCGGGCCGACCCAACACTACTGGTGCACTGCGTCGATGCTGGAGAGTGACTGACGAGGCGGCATCATGCTCTGTAACAGCTGTGCCGTACAGCGCTGTGTGAAAGCTCGTGCGCAAAAGGCTCCGCCCATCACGAGTGCAACAGCTGCCGATTGGCCAGCGCAGACAAAGTGCGCGCTGGGTAAGCGCGCAGTATAAGCGGCACGAGTGGCGTGGTCACCTGCATGCGGGCGACAGAGCAAGCCACGAGAGGCGCCAGCCGCCACGAGTGTGCGGTCTCTGACACCAGGGAACCTTAATGCTTATTACGCTCACGTACCGACTACGTAAATTAATCCACTGGGAGCCAGACAAGCAACGCAGTAACTGCGGGCGGTCGGCATATTAGCCAGTCTGCTCCAGGAGTTTGTCGATGGATCATAACAGAAAGCCGCACGGCACCGGCGCGCGCCGTTTTCTCCTCCGAAGGCATACAGTCGGCCGTCACACGCTACCAACGCCAAGGAGGCACGGCGAACAGGCAGCGAGGCAACCGCGCTCCATGAATCGTCATTCGGGTCGTATACTTCCACGGATGTCAGTGGATGCGCCGCCGCGCCGCGAACACCATAACCGCCCGCCACGTAAATGCGATCATTCAGTGTGGCATAACCTTCCGAATAGCGTGCTATCCCCAAGGGGGCCAGCCGGCGCCACTCGTTACAGAGGTCCGTGTAGCGGCTGTTGCGCTGTACTGTCCTGACGCCGCTAGCTACGAAGATTACCAGTGAACTGGAGTCACGCATAACGACGGCGCCACAGACCCCATTGCGCAGTTTATTCAGCCGCCACACTGCCGGTATCGACGGGCTGAAGACGTCCACAGTAGCGGCCACGCAGGGCTGGTTATCCTGACCACGTCCACCCACACAGAGGATCACCTCCTCCGCACCTGTTACAATTCAGGCAACACTAAGCGATTTTTTAAAGGGAGCGGTGCTCGGTACTAGCTTTGGCTGCTCTCTAGATCTTATCTTGAGACTTGAGATTAGTGGGATTAGAAAAATTAGAATAAAATAAAGCGTGCCTAAAATAAATGTAGGCCCGGTTCATAGAGCTAACTACGAGTAAATTCGCGCAAATCCACGAGAACTTTTGCTGTCGCGCACTCAAAAACACTTTTTTGCATTGGGTCAAGATACTTTGTAGCTCTAAGCAGGGCGCCATCCACTGGAAACGGAGAAACGGCCGAAAAATGCACCGATGGGGGAATCGAACCCCGGCTACGTCGTTAGATCCACGTAGGCAGTACCACTGCACCACGGCGCAGTACGTTGAAATCCCTTGAAAGACTTTATCGCTGTACATGAGCCGCTTCTCTCCTCACATAGCCAAAAGTATGTACACGTAGGCGTGAAATCCGATTGCGCGCGTGACATCCGGTTGGAAAGTCATGAAAGAATCAAAATTCCAAAAAGTATACATGCATTCAAGTGTGCCAAAGTGTCATTATAAACCGATTTTCTTCAAATTTTGCATGTAAGGTAAATGCATATACACATGAAGATCATTCTTACACGGATCTTTCAAATTTTCAAATGAGCTTTAAAATTTGAAGAACGTGCTAGAACAGTGAATCAGTGTAAGAGTAACAGGTCTGGTAAGAACGATCTTCATGGTTATGTGGGTTTACATGCAAAATTTGAGGACGATCGAGACTTTTTGGCACACCTGAATGCATTTAAATTTTTGAAATTTTGATTCACCCATAACTTTTCAACCGGATGTCGCGCGCGCAAACGGATTTCACCCCCATCCACAGTACGAGGAGGGAACAAGCATCTTCGGTAGCGCGTTCGAATAGTCAAGACACTTTGAACACTCGTGTGGCTGCAAATCTGGCTTAACAGTCAACCGCGGAAGGCTGGCAATCCACGTTTAACTTGGCCACCGTCAATCAAGGCACCCATCCACGGTTGACGGTGAGGTTCACGCAGATGGGCATCATTCCACGGGTGGCTGTTAAGTGAATCATGCTGTCGCACCACTTGACGCGCAGTGTTCAAAGTGTCTCGACTATTCGAACGCGCTACCGAAGATGCTTGTTCCCACCTCGTATACAAATATTCTGGCTACAAAAATATAATGAAACAATGCAGAAAAGTGTTTGGGAGTGCGCGACAGCGAAAGTTTCCGAGGATGTACATGAATTTGGTGCTACTCTGTATGTGGCGGGCCTAAATCCTATAAATGTAAGCAGCGGCATGATGTCCAAACACAACGGAGTCGCACCGCATGTACTTAGGCAACCTTATATGCGGTAATCCCCGCTCCTATTTCTATGCTCAAAGTTATCCGTCTTGGAGACAAATATAATACCCGAAATTGTTGTAGACTACTAAAAGTTGTATTCTGACTATCACTACCTACAAGTGTATCACATGATATCCTTACTGTAGGACTGTCGTGGGATGATGTTTTCCGTCTCTCCGCCAGTTAATTCCCCGACCGATTCAGGCGGGCCCTGCGGCAACGCCATCGACGCGCTGGTCAGGGCCAAAGCGTAGTCTTGCTGGCACTGGACACTCAGAAAGGACACACGGACAGCCCCCAGTAGCATGTGCAAATGCGGCAGTCTGCCGGGCCGGTCGAATTCCAGCCAGCGCATCACCGCCTGGAACATTTGATCCTCGCTTGGCACGTCCAGTTCATCAGATGTCACCACGTTAACCAGCTGCAATGAACTCAGTTTAACCACATGCCTGAGTAGAAACGCCCAACTACACTATAGAATTTTCACAAGGAACGCTCAAACGCTGGAATTTGGCCTGAACATTTGTTTTTGTACATACTGCTCAACCAACCGAGCCGCATCGGGCCACTGTGTAGTGTTTCTGTGACGCACAACATCACAGATTGTACCTGTTGCGCGTCCATTTGCAGAAAGTCTTCACCTTCCACAAATTCCAGGAAGTGCCGACGGATGAAGCTCAGGGCTGTCTCGACCACATTAGGGTTGTGGTAGTTAGTGGCCAGAGCGTGGACCGTCAGGCAGTTGGAGAGATGCAGGTGCTTCTCCACGTAGTCCCAACACATGCGGGCCACGGGCGTTATTTGCAAGAACTGCGCCGCAATCAAGATACGCTCCACATTGTCACCGTTGAGGCTGATGTCCAGCGTGTAGGCAAACCCCACCAACCTGGACAGTGGACCAAGAATGAGCACAGAACTGCGTAATTGTGACCGGAGACCAAAACCATGGAGTTATGCAAAATAGTCCTACGATTTCTGAGAAGGAGCGCAGCTCCTGTTACTCGTAAAATGTGGATATCGAAGCAAGTATTACTATAATTGTACTGATATCAGCTCGAATGGCTCATTTAGCGCTTCAAAGGAGCTAACGACTGTTCAGGTTGGAAAAGGATGCAAGGCCACCCACAACCCAGTCAGCTATGATTACAAATTACGATTACCAGAATCGAAGGACACCAGAAAAGTGTAAGCAAGATGGCAAGCCCAATTTAATTAGATCCTCGCATACAAAAAATCCAAAAGCAATAATAATATTATTAATTATTACTTGTATATCAACCTTATGTCATCAGGCTGAATAGGCTGACTTTATTCAAAAATGAAAACATTTACAACGAATTTGAAAATATAAAACAAATTTTTTAAAATTTAATTTCCACTATCGTCTGTTTTGAAGCAGTAAGAAATCAAGTGAAATGTAAACAGACGAATGAATAAGTTTCAAATGTACACTTGATGAAGAGTAAAATATTACTGTAGTTTTAAAACCGAAAAAAACTATGAAGATCTGCGAAAAATTCAACCCCCCGCCCTTCATCTGGCCGCCCCACCCGGCATCCTTCAATCGCATGCATGCCTGCCGTTACTAGTGCTCCTTACTCCTTCAATGTTTGGCTGTCGATGTTGTGCAGCTGATAGACTTGCTGGGTGGATTCCTTCCAGTCCTGCGTGAAGGCCGCCCGAAAGTAGGCGCTGTGCACGGTGAGCACATTGCGATGACAGGGAATGCCGACGGAAGATTCTCCAGTGCCCTTCAAGACAACGTCACAGAAGGTCCCCGTCTCCTGCAGCTCACGCATTCCGCACAGAAATTCCTCAGTAAGAGCGGTCCGAGAAATATAAACATCAAGCTCTGGACTGAGTGATCGGCGTCGCTTCGGCATTCTTCAAGAAGCTGAAACATCAGGAGATCCTGAAGAAACTAAACTATCGGCCAAAATGTGAACGGGTAGTAAAACTGCGAGTTCGTGATCAAACAAGCTGGGCAGGACATGCCCCCACTCCAAAGTGACACAGTCCACACTGCAACCATACGATCACTTTGAGTTTTCAAAATTAATGATGACGTGCTCACTTATTGCAATACATGTGAATACAGAGACACACCATTTTCGTGTTTAATTAAGTACAGTATATGAAGGCATTTTGAAAACTGAAAAGGCCACCAAACGTTCTGAAATCTGAAGCAGGCATTTAGTTAATGAGTATGTAACCCACATTTCAGAAAAGTCCGGTTGGAGAACAATGCATTATGGATCAGAACCTTCAATCCAGTAAATAATACAGATATAGTAGAGCATGGCAACTGGCACGCGACCCCGAAGAGGCGAAAATGGATCTGACAATGAGTGCACAGCTGCTCAGTTCAAACAAAGCCAAGCCAAGAAACGACCATATTTCTTGGTCCTTTTCAAATGCTTCCCGCGACCACTCTCCACAGTCCACACTTATAAGAGTCGAATTTTGTATAGACAATCCGGTCTGCGTTAGCAGTATGTCATTTTCAACGTAAAGGACATTAAATTCTGCATTGTATGAGTATAATTCACATGTACTGCTGCTGTTGTCTGTACGTACGGTAAACACCAACGAAGGAATCACCATAAAGTAGAAAACAGGCATAAACTACTTTCGCCCACGTTAAAATATTGCTCGCACTACGGCCATTTAACCGTATCACATTTGAGTCATGGGCACATTTTCTGTTCACGCAATCTGCTGTAGGAAACGTTCCGCATATGGTCCAGTCCATATTTTATTGTAAAGCGGCCCCGCTAAAGAAACAATTGCAAAATGCAGGTCACTTCGAAAAGCGGCGGAAACACGTTGTTCCAAAATGGTTGCCCGACAACTTCGAATGAACTGTCATCTATTAAGCGTTGGGATTTGTGATACGCGCTATAAACTTGGGGATGTTGGTCATTTCATCCCAAATTATCAATAAGAATGGTCTGTTGGCCACAAAATCTGGTTCGTTGGCGCTCGAATATTCTGTATTCAAGCCGGTCACTGCGGAAGCTTTGACACCGAATTCGTCTAGTTCTACAAGTAAAATAAAAGGACAAGTTAGCAGCTAAATTTTACGGCACTGCCGGGTCTTGAAAACAAGAAGTTATTTCCCTACGGCTTTTTATGTAACCAATACATGAAACGGTGTCACTTTGTGTGAGAATTACTGCTTTGCTGGAAGCCAGACCAGTTTTGCTTTGGCACGATTTTGAAGTTAAATACTGTGTTGTACTAAAAAGAGTCTTACCTAATATTGTTTGCTGTTTAAGTTTAGAAACACAAATTGGATCTCCGCTGTCGAACATATTCGAAAACGCTGTTCTGGAAGGCGTGTATAATTCTTTTAGTCCCATTAGCTTCGTGCAGTCGATTAAATCCTCGTCGAAGGAAATGCGGAATTTTGGTACGACCATACACAAGTATGACACTTTGGCTTTTCGTCGCCAGATCAGTAGTTTTTCCGGAGTTAACTGTTTTTCCAGCAGTGCAGTTCCACTTGATGCGTCGGCAGGGAGTAACAGCATTACACTGTATTTCCTTCCCAGGATATCCAAAATAACTATTTTGGGATCGTCGCTACTGCTCTCCCATTTATATGAGCCGACATTGTAAGCCCGAATGTAGGCATGTTCGTTTTTCATGAACTGTACCGCTTGTTCAACTCCATTGACGCCACGGAATATCCCGCGCTCGGTGTATTTTGTATCGAACTGCTTCTCCCAAGGCCCCGTGAAGTTAACGATGTTCAGTATAATCAATGTGGTTGTGGGCGCCAGTTCGTTTAGAACGTGAGAAATCTCTCCATTTGTCTTTTGCGATACGTATGTGTTCACTACATTCAAAGCTGCCGCAGGTGAACTCGCAAAGGGCGCTTGTATCCATTTGAATTCAAGGGCGGCACTGAGCGCTGCGATGAATGACTGACGTAGCGGATAACGTTCGTCGTAAAAGCCTGTTGTGGATATTACCAGCGTTTCATCCGCTTGGGCTTCCCCTACTTCCTTAATCAACTGCTCGAAATCTCTGCCATTAGCACAAAGTAGCCGCATTAGATCACCTCTTAGCTTGTCACTAGTTCCGGGAAGAAGGGAGGTTAGTGCAATCTCCAGGGAATATGGACACAGAACCACGTTTTGGTCAAACGAAGACGATGATTCCGTTAAACACTTAAACATTGTCACAGCAAAGACAATCTCTGGATTTATATTACTCTCCTTTCCATCAACCTTAATTTGCGGGTTGTCCTCGGAGCTGTCCCTGGGCGCCTTCTGAACATGGATTTCCTGGTCTTCCATGGCTGATTCTCTTGCGCACCAAAGAAATGAGTAGCGAAATCTCAAACATGGAATAATTTTATTATACCAGCAGAAAGGCCTCAACCCTGAAAACAGAAGCAGTTTATTGTCAAACCTACCTTTTTCAGCAATAAAATGACTTTGTCAGCGGAAATTTAGAAGTACGTCAGAAAAACGCAAATCAAAACGAGCTTCCCTTCCGTTTTGTGGAGAAAAAAATTATTCTTTGAAATATTTCATGCACTTGTATCACAGCTTGCAGTGAGTTCGCAACACGTAAGTGCGGCAGTTGTGCCTTAGGAAACGATCGATAGACTCTCGTATTGTGATAAAAGCGAGCATGCAGCGCCCAGCTGCGAGTAGTGATCGCGCGGTTACGAGCTGCCGGCATGGTCAGTCCTTCTGCAGTAAAGACTACAGAACATGCGCAGCCGTATTCAGCGCAGCGCAGATACTATAATTATAATTTTAATAATTGTGTACAGTAGATACACAACCGGCAACGGCCAATATCAACTGCAGCAGCAGATATGCTTAGCCGAAGCGATCTTTACGTACCGGTCTACATGTTTAATAAAAGTACGTAGTAAATACGTACACATTAACGAAGATGTCTCTACCAGGCTGACAGCTCTGGAGAAATAAATAGTTCTACTTCTTCTTGTTCTACTACATGCAATCCGCTTGATACTGTAATATCTGATAAAATATTTTACAAGATCTGATAGTAACTGCAACCCGTGCATATGTTACATAATAAATCATTATACATAGTATTATTATTATGAATTTATGAGTAGAAAATCTGCGCCCTTTCTGATCATCACCAAGAAGGACAACAGAGACTGTTCGTATGTGGGTATTCCATTCGTCAGGTTGGGTGCAGCCGATCCGAATGGGAATTATGAATCCCCAACATTGGCATCAGCGCGTCGATGGATGTCAGTGTGTGCCGAGCTGTGGCTGATTAATTTCACCGCCTCCGATGGGATGGGTTACCACTTGACAGGCTCTGGGCAGTGGGTTCGCGATACAGGAACGACATGGCCGCGAGACGAAGGAGTGTTTATGTATGGTCTCGATAATAATGGGTTAGATAATGTGGTTCTTCAGTTGCTGCGTTTTCCCTGCACAGAGACAGCCACGGAGCAGTGTCGGCGGTTTTTAGCAACGGCCACCGATGCTTGTCCGGCCGTTTCACAGCGAGTGTTGGAAAAGGTCATCGCGATGCATGCACGGTGGGTGCAGACATTGGCCTACCCAGATTGGTTAATGGTGATTCGCAGCCTCCTCCGGATGCAAGTATTAAGTATCTGTATGGCTAGTGTAAGACTGCGTAACTAACTCGAAACATTTATGGTTTGATTTGAATGCGTGGGTCTCGTGTTGAGCAGATTCAACAGATGACGCGCCAGTAGGATCAAGTGGATTTGCGGCAGCTGGACGTGTCACGATGAGCAAGTTGACCTTTGCCGCACTGGTCGCATATTTCAAAGATTGAAGCAGGCGCATCGCTGCGGTATATGCAAATCATCGTACTTTACCCTCGTACATCGTACTTTTACATCATGCATCGTACTTTTTCCTCCATTTTCTAAATTTTGATCGTTTTCGAGCTGTTTCGTGTAACGCTGATACACGTTTTACCCATAATATACACTCTATGTTTAAAGATGCCCAAAATGTACATCACGCTCAGCTGGATTTACTGGCTGGCGCTTCTGGTTATTTTTCTTGCTGCACTTATCTATGATCTTTTAATGCTTCCTACCGTATATTGTTTTTGCTTTCTGTAACTGAATTTTGTTTTTAGCATTTTTGTACTGTTAACCCGAGTCTGTACGAAGTCTCCACCAGGCTGAGTGATTTGGGGAACCTAAATGTAATGTGATTCAATTCAATTCTAAGTTTTTTGCAACGACACCCAATCATGCCGATTCAGTAAAGAGCCGATTCATTTAATAAAGAGCAACGTCGAGTATTGTTATAAGAGTTAACACAAAATCAATTCGCCAAACTCAGCTACCCTCGTAATCAAAGAAATCGGCAAGCGATTTTAACTGCATTCATATGAACCTCCCGCCTAGCTCCCATGATTTTCTCCGCTAGCGTCTATCAGCCTGGCAACGTCCCTTCCGTACTGGAACAATGGATGGAGCGACAGCGTTAAATGAAATTTTGCTATTGTGATAAACTGTTCATGAGCGGTAATTTAGCAGTCTTACGAAAGAAGAAGGGAGCTACATTTTAAAAAAATTAGCCAAAACCTAACAATTACGTCCACCAAAACAAAAAAGTACCTTAACAAACTGTTTTTTGTAAGCTAAAAAAACAGGAAACCTGCTCGTGTTCCACTCCCGTCTAGACCGAGCGCGGACATATTCGTATATTCTACGAAATAGCCGCAGGTATTCAGTGCCTTTAACCGACGAGCCGCTGGTAGCGTGCGTCTCACTCGCGCTTCATTTTCATCACCAAACAGCCAAAAGCGTATCTGGCCTGCGGCAATCGGCATTCATGCAGCGCCCAGCGGTCCGCGTCTTCGTCGTACACTTCGATGCTGTCATGGCTGTTCACCTCCTCGTGATGGTGCCCACCAAGAACGTACAGTTTGCCGTCCACGCAAGCACATCCGGGCTGACTACGCGGATGGACCAGATCCCCTACGGTTGCAAAGCGGCATTGATATCATGCCTTCCATGCAAATATACAGCTGCACGGCTACAGCTGAAGCAGCCTTACCTTTCCTTATCCACTGGTTTGTTGCGCGATCATATGCCTCCACACAGTGGTCCCGACCCTGTCCAATTCCACCTACGAAAGTTATCGCAAGAATAAATTTCTGACAATTGGCTAGGCTCTCCTTGCGGGAAATGGTGAGGTACAGTGGTCTTCGTAAAGGTGGTTACACCTGTATCACATAGACCTGTATCACCTGTATCAACAGGTATTATTGTTATTATTATTATTATTTACGGCACAAGAGCAGGCAACCCCGAAGGGATTTCAATTCTGGTCGAACATCACATTAATATCTGAGCGCAGAAAAGCACGATAAATTTTTCTAAAACTGGCTCAGCTTGGCGTGAAAATTGTCACCCTATGTGCGCTTGTCACCCTCTGTAGTGTTGTCCCTTAATTTCTATCGCATCATCACAGCGACAATTACGAATTCAGGGTTACGCCCAACTCCATACTACGGCGCGCATGATTCATCCACCAATCTGCCGTACTTCGGCAGGGAGATGGATGCGATTTCTTTGTACGTCCACCTTCCACGTGTAACCTTCCTGAAGGTTACACGTGCCACGACAAGTTAGTTACGCTCCACATGGATATGGAATGGCTGATGCATGCGAAATCGATCTAATTTATACGTCCTATACGTACCTGTGGGGCAGGAAATTACGAGCAAGCTTGAAATTATAAAACAAGAAGCGTGTCTCCACTTTTCTTCTTACGCATACGTACCGACTACGTAAATTAATCCGCTGGGACCCACACATGCAGCACACTGGCTGCGGGCGATCGGCATACTGGCCAGTCTGCTCCAGGAGTTTGTCGATGGATCATAACAGAAAGCCGCCTTGCACTCCCGCGCGCCGTTTTCTCCTCCGAAAGCATAAAGTCGGCCGGCACACGCCACTAATGCCATGGAGGCCCGACGAGCGGGCAGCGAGGCAACCGCGCTCCAGGAATCGTCAGTGGCGTCGTACGCTTCCACGGATGGTAGTGGTTGATTAAATGCGCCGCCAAGGTCATAACCACCCACTGCGTAAATGTGATCATTCAGTGTGGCAAATGCTTGCGAATGGTGCCCTTTCTGCATGGAGGCCAGCCGGCGCCACTCGTTACAGAGGTCGGTGTAGCGGCTATTGCGTTGTACGGTCATGACGTGGCTAGCTACGAAGATTATCAGCGAACTGGCGTCAGTCATAACTAGGGCGCCACCGACCCTCTCTCGCAGTTTATTCAGGCGCCACACTGCCGGTATCGATGGTCTAAAGACGTCCACCGTAGCGGCTACGTTAGGCTGGTTATCCTGACCACGTCCACCCACACAGAGGATTACCTCCTCCGCACCTGATAAAAACTAGATTACAATAAGCGGTTTCCCAAGTTAATGGGTGAGCAGTTGTAGTACGCGGCAGACAGAAGAAAACGGACTACAGTAGTAGACGCGCTTGTAGACTATGTAGGAGGAGGATTGTAGGAGGATTCTCTTTATTGTAGGAGGATTCTCTTTATATGAAGGATTCTCTTTACATAATACTATTCAGTATAGTACTCGGTACAGCAGCTACATACACACACACACTTCCGGCGGAACCGAATGTGATTTATTTACTTACAATGTAAAAAATATGTGCGAAGACTTTGATCATTCTCGATCGAGATACTGAACTACTGACTAACTAAATGATAATATGCAAAGAATACTCGTATCACATAAGGTCAGCTCAACCAAAGTCATGCAAATATGATGTTGCTACGTGCAACTATTGCGCGTAGCCACTACACTACAAGTAGGTAATGAAATGGTGCCCGCCCTTCAAACTGCCTCTGTAGGCAGTTCTCTTAAATAAATAAACCCCGCTAAAAGTTAGAAATCACTGGAAGCGAGCCTGTATCCGTACTCTATTTTATTGAGAGGTTGCATTTGAAATACGCCTTTACTCTCTTTCGCTGGCTGCTTGTCCAACCTAAATAGCATTTACTGTGTGACGTATGTATGTGATCGATGTTTCTTTCTCTGTTTTGAACTTAATCATCGCACGAAATGGTCAAAGACCAATCAATTTATCTGAACGCTGCTTGGTTAATCGAGTATCCCATGTAATGCTTACTGTATGACTGTCGTGGGATGGTGTCTTTCGTATCTTCGCCGGGTAATTCCCCGACTGTCCCAGACAAGCCTTGCGGCACCGCGGTCGACGTACTGGCCAGGGCCAGAGCGTATTCTTGCTGGCATTAGCCACTCAGAAAGGGCACACGGACGGTTTGCAGTAGACTTTGGAGGTGCGCCAATCTTCCGGGACGGTCGTATTCCCACCAACGCATCACCGCCTGAAACACTTGATCCTCGCTTGGCACGTCCAAGACATCTGATCCTATCACCAGAATCAGCTGCAAACAAATTACCTATTGTACATAGTTCCATGTTTTTTTTCACATTTTTAGAAGCGCCCAACTAAGCTCATATTGTAAGAGACGCTCAGCTTGGAGTAATACATTCTTAAAGATTTCAACGTCTTTTTTGAAATGTACAACTTGCTCAACTAAATCGAGCAGACAGAGCCACCCGAGGCTAAAAATACAATGTTTTCATGGCGTACTGCACAGTATGTACAAGGTCGCCACAGTCTGTACCTGTTGAGCGTCCATCTGCAGAAAGTCGTGACCCTCCACAAATTCCAGGAAGTGTCGCCGGATGAAGCCCAAGGCGGCGTCGGCTACATTGGGATTGTGATAGTTGGAGGCCAGAGCATGGACCAACAGGCAGTTGGACAGATGCAGGTGCTTCTCTACGTAGTCCCAACAGAATCGGACAACCGTGGCGATTTGCAAGAACTGCGCCGCTATCAGGATATGCTCCACGTTGTCGCCGTTGAGGCTGATGTTCAGTGTGTAGGCGTACTCCACTAACCTGGATAGTGAGCGTAGAACCAAGACTCAGCATTGAAATGGACGATACTGTAAGCGTGGCGATTACGATGCACAGATGTGCGAAGGAAATGCGACCGCGCTACCAAAAGAACTTTATTAAAAATGGCAATTTTTAATAAAGGCACAATGCCCGACAAATCTCGACCATCCGCAGGATGATCAGAAAACCCAGAAAGGGAACAAGAGGGAAAACAGAATCGGCCAGTCAAGATATTCTTGGCTGGGAGAAGGCAAAATCACCGAATGAGAAGTGAGACCGTACATTTTAATCAATAACTTTAATGTACGGTCGAATCGGCACAAAAACAGACCGCAGAGACGGTGCGGCATCCACGCAGCCCCACTATCCTGGGCGGTGGCACCGGCCTCCCAGCAATACTGACTGGAGACCAAAACTGTTAAGCTACCCGAGCACCCAAAATACATTCAACAATTTTTGCGCAGGAGGGGAGCTCCAGTTAAAATGTAGACATCGAAATTACTGGATGGTAAAAAAAATGGCAGTCTCCCATTTTCGTTCGTTTGTTGCGTGTCACCTGCGGTACCGAGAACTGTTTAACTTCGTTTAAAAACAAATTAATCAGCTGTCAAAATCAGCAAAGCATTTTTAAAAGAAAAGGTCAAACATTTGCCTAATGTAAGCGCTACTTAGCAGTAAGCTAAGCTTAACCTGTGTATGCAGCAAACATTGCTCTTTGAAGCGAAAACTGAAATTATTAAGATAACGTCAATCAAACATTGGACGGACCCAGTGCAACAGTGTAAATGAGTCCGTCATTTGGTTTAGCCTCCCAGTAATGTTGATATAAAAAATGTTTTAAATTAGAAAATTTCAAAACATAATACAATCTAACAGTGCCCAAGTGCTGGAATGTCTGGGGTTGTGAGATACTCACTCGTTCAGTGTTTGGCTGTCGATGTTGCGCAGCTGGTATACTTGCTGAGTGGACTCCTTCCACTCCTGCGTGAAGGCCGCCCGAAAGTATTCGCTGTGCACGGTGAGGACAATGCGATGGCAGGGAATGCCGACAGAAGCTTCTTCACTGCCCTTCAAGACAACGTCACAGTAGGTCCCCGTCTTCTGCAGCTCATGCATGCCGCGTACAAATTCTATAGCCAGAGAGGCTCGAGACAGATAAACTTTATAATCTGGACTGGCTGATCGGCGTCGCTTCGACATTTTTTAGGTTGGAATTCTGGACAGCCAAGTTAAGGAATTGAGGTTCTGAACGGTCACAAAAATAAAAAAAATTACAAAATCAGGCGATACTGAAGAAATTATATCGGTCATTAACGGCCAACATCGGGAGTGCACTTAACGGCGAGTTCACGATGAAGCAAGCTGGGCGAGACGTAAGAGTCACTAACCGCTCTGGAGCAGGAATGTACTTAGTTAATGAGTGCGTAACCCACATTTGCAAAAAGTCCGGTTGGAAAACCATGCATTCTTGACCAGAATAATAAACAGGTATAACTACCGAGGACGAACCCCCTACCCTGAAGCAGGCAAGAGCGTATTATCCCTTGGGACGGATCTGAGTTGCGCAGCTACTGTCACCCGGACGGCACGAGCCGACCCGGATCTGAACTAAGCTGGCAGCTATTCACTAGCCCCGGTAAGTTATAACCGATCTACGTAAAACCAGGGCGCTACCCACTGGAAACCGAGATACGGCTGGAAAAGGCGCCGATGGGGGAATTGAAACCCGGCTACGTCGTTAGACCCGCGTAGGCAGTACCACTGCACCACGGCGCAATACGTTGAAATCCTTTGAAAGACTTTATCGCTGTACGTGAGCCGCTTCTCTGCTCACATACGTTTAAAGTCAGTTACATAAATACTTATTCGGCAATAGCCAGTATCCATACAAATACGGCTGCGATGATTTAAACTAATTAAAATCATCCAAGTTAAACATTGAAAAAATTGAACGAAATAAATCATTTTGTTTGGCTTGGTAAGTGGAAACCGTCATTAAAAAAAATTAGTCGTTATAAGTAAGCGTCAGTATTATTATTAGGGGGAAAAAGAATTTGTGGGGATGCATATTTAAAAGTTTCCGTTTCTGTTTTTGTTTCTGAGCGATTTCGATCACATGCTTTTCACCGAAGATGCGCTTAATAATTTCTGAGCCTTCTTTGTAAGTGTTGCATTTCACTGCTGATTAGATGTTACCCTAACCCGAAAATTGCTTTAAAAGTAGAATAAAAACCTAACATCGAAATTTATCAAAAATCAAAATTTACTTCGATTGAACACGTTGTTTCAACTAAGATAAACCATTAATGATTAATCATGTAAAACGCCAAATGGGAGCTGGTGACCGGTTATTCAAAATGTAATCAGCTCAGTATGCCGGCCAGCGATGGCAGAGCAAGCGTTGTTTGAGTACATCATTTGTTCGTTGTTTGAGTTTATCTCTTTCCCTGCTGTATTGCCGGAATCGAGTTAACCACTGAATACTGATGGAATCAAACTAAATCTGTCATATTCCAGTTTTCTTGTGCGCGTAGTGATTAGCCGCCCTTTCACCCGCCCTGCTTTTATAAGCAACGCCTCTGTCACGAAATCCTGATAATATATCCTATAGGTCTGGATTTGTTATTAAGCGTTTCAGTGCACCTTATCGTAAACTGTTGCTCTATGCGTTTGTCGCTGTATGCAGTAGATGGATCTTATTTTCTTTTTATCTACTCTTCTAATGTACGTTGTAAAACATAATAGATATTATATTCTGCAGCTGTGGGCCGTCGAAATAAGCAACACCACAAGTTCGGCCAAGTGGCTGAGTGACATTCAGAAAACGCCCCGTACATGTGCCAGACTTTCTATTAATTAATCTCACGCCAACATGCTGACCACCGTACGCCACTTTCGGGAGGGGTACTCCGAGACGTCCCAAATCAACTTCGGGAACACGGTGCTGGGACAACGCGACAACGGCAAAGGTGGCTGGGATATGTTCAGGATATTGACGGCGATAAGTTCTTCGTTGACTTCGACGCCACAACGATCAGCGCCCAATGGATCCACTCTAAACAGCATGGCCGCATTATTTTATAATTTTTATTAAACAGATGGCCGCATTATTTTATTAAACATATTGGTCGACAGAAACTGCAGGGAACTTCCGCACATGTTGCGCTGCGAGACGAGGATGGTGGGCCGCTGGCCGATGGAGATCCGCTACGCGGGAAGAGAGATGAAAGTGCCGGACAACTGAAAGAAAAAACGAACAAAGCAACATGCAAAAGAAGTTATGGTTGCCGTTTGAGTGTGCAAGAGCGAACTGTCTCCAACAGTTCAGCTTGTTATGCGGATGAAAGCTTTTAAATAAGCGTTCAGTACCTTGCAGATAAGATTACATAAAAATCTGTCATCGATAAAATCGCGCGGTTTCAGGGCAAGCGTTTACAAAGGGTCACCATCCACTTTAAATATGCCCACAGTCTCATTACAAAGGTCACGTAAATTTTATTGAATTTATACAACCTTGGGCTTGCTTAAGTACTGAACGACAAACAAGTTAGGCTTATTTTCTATAAAGAAGGACGTCAGCGGAATTTTTAAGCGAATTATAAACAGAAGGGTTGGTACTTGGGTAACTTGGGTTGAGCCGCATTTTCAAGCAGGTCTGCTCTAGTTTCAAACTCGCTGCAATTCGAAACACGCTCTCAGCCTGCAAAAGATGATGGACATTGGACACATACGATGATACTATAAAAATTTAATAAGTTTGAAAGTGTTGACGGGTGACCTTTAGCAATTTTTGATAAAAAGTGCCCGAACTTGGCGTAGTACCCCTGTATATCGTCATCGCTTAGCCTTCCTGCTCTTATAATTTATATATCCACATCTGTGACTGTCCAAAGGCCAAAATTTAATATAAGCTGTTGCTCAGCCTGTTCTGCATGCTAATATTTAAACGTACTATCTTAACAATTCCAGTACATGTAGTATCGCTAATGTATCCATCCGCGTTAACTTTTATTCTAACCTTTTTTAATTTTTTTTGAAACCTTCAAAACCTATTTTACTTCTCTTAGCTATCCGTACCCTACAAAACCCAGTACGCATCAAAATTAATAACCAGTGTTCCTCTGATTTTCGTTTGCAGAGTATGCGCTTTGTGGAAAGTTGTGCTGCAGGAACCTGCCAGCAGTCGTCACGTGATTTTCGTCCTCGGTCCGCCGATCATCACAGAAGAGCGGGATTACGTCGTACCTTACATAGCCAGAAAAGAAGCCCGATTAAAAATAGACCTGTAAATGTTTTTGTGTGAGCAGATCATAACCGCCCGAGCGCATGTGGAAAACCGTGTTCATACCAATACCGTCAGATAAAATACAAGTGTTGTACCTTACGTACATGGTGAATGGTTTGTTTGTTTGCTAGCGCTATCAGGCCTGTCGTCATTTAGTATTGAATTTTCAGTGGTGGTGGTGAGGTGTTATCTGTTGTTTATTCTTGCGGCGGCATTGCGAGATCATTGATTACTTCGTTTGATTCGGTTTGCACTAAGCGCATACATCGCAAAGGGAAAATGCTTTAAGTAGTAAGCGAACAAGAGAGCGATCGGGTTTTTAGTGCTTGCATAAATCATTTAATAATCTGCAAATGGTATACTCGGTTTTATTTACCGTGAAGAAAACGTAATCGCTTACAACTACTTCTAAGTGAAGTAGCTGAAATGGGGAACAGCTTTTCCGACACAGTCCAGCACTTTGGCCATGCTATGCAATATCGCTATTCTCATGAAGATTTAATTGGAAGGGGATCGTTTGGCGCTGTTTACAAAGCCAGAGTTACGAAGCGGTGCCGTTATACAGGCGAAAATTTTGTAGCAGTCAAAGTGATACAAATCTGTGCCTCTTCCGAAAACGTTGCCGACTACGAAAGTTTAATAGCAACATTGAGAACATTGAGGAGACTCACTGAACTTCACCACGAGAATCTCGTAGCGTATCATAAAGTGTCCATCACAAGATCGTCCGCCGGAGCCACAGTCGAACTAGCAATGGACTGCCATATAGGTACCCTGTTCGGTTGTCCTTAGTAGCAATTTAACGCATTACTCTTTGGATTAATTACTGCATTAAAACCTTTCAGGGGATCTGGCTAAGCTGCTGAGGGAAGCCAAGCAGAAGACAGAAATCTTCAGTAGTTATAAAAAGGTGGAAAAATTTGTAATCTACTTGGCTCGGGGATTGGATTGCCTGCATCGCAACGGCATTATTCATGGAGATCTGAAACCGGAAAACGTTCTGGTAAAAGTATCCGCAAATGGTCGCCAAAAGCTGTTGATCAGTGATTTAGATGATATAGTTCAGATTGAAGGGAACGCAACTTCTTCGGCAGACATTTCGCAGTTGTGCGGCACACCACGCTACATGTCGCCAGAGATGCTGAGAAAATTTTCCCAAATGGCGACTGAAGCGCCAGGACGGAAAGGGGATATGTGGAGCTTGGGCTGCATCATTCTTGATCTGGTCGAGAGCGTGGGACGTGTATTTAAGAAGCGACTTATAAAGGATGGGGACATTATAATTTATAAGTGCTGAAATTCAGCTCGCCGATTACCAGTACGCCACACTGATAATAAACGGCTACGCTCCGTTTGTGGACGGCGACGTTGATGGAGACCTGGCCGGCATCATTCGCCAGTGTTTGAATGTAATCAGCACAAGTCGGTTATCCGCCGGGGAACTGCTGCAGAAGTTGCAGAAAAAGGAGGTCATAATATTTTTCGCTTCTGACAGCTTCGCTTTACGAGATTTTTTAATAATTGACCCTCTAACTGGTTCTGTAAGCGTTCAAGACACGCCGAGTAATGTGAAGATCTCACGCGACTCGCGGTGGTTTGGCTATCAACAGTTCTCTGTAACGGAAAGAAAAATTCTGTTCACGGAAGAGATACGTGACATCGACGACAAGTGGAAGTTCCGTGTTTGTATCTGGAGTTTTGGCGAAGGAGCATGGCATGAACGAGAGACAATTTTGGCCTTAGACGTACGGATACATCCTGAAACAAGCTTTGTCGCGGTACAGAACAAAGTTTATTTCTGGGACATGAACAAAATGTTAACGGAAATAAGCATCTCTACTGGCAGGGTTACGTCTCTGAAGCATATTCCGTGGAGGTAAGACAATTATTATTTTGAGCTATTTGCCTACCTAGCCGCAGTATGTTCGACCACAAACATGCTATTGCTGACTGCTTTGTCGAGCTTTTCGACTATTTTGACGCACTCGTTCCCGTGGTGTGCCCAGTACTCGTACAGTATATTATCTTAAATTTCTTAGGCTTTTTAGATTTACGTTTCTCTGATTCAGTTGGTTGAAGGAGCTTGAGGGAAGCGACCTGGAACATGGCACCATATTCGTGTACATGTGCAAAAATTGCTAATTTGGCACAATCAAATACACGTTTTTGCATTATTTCATGGCATTCTGCAACCAGATTGTTCGTTAACACTGGCGTAAAAACCGTTTGCGTGCAACATGCGGTTATCGGTAACAAAAAATTCCAAAATTTAAAACTTAAGCTAACGAATGAGTGCCGAAAGTCTCACTATAAATGGATATTCTTCGAATTTTGCATGAAAACGCAAATTACCATGAACGTCGTTTTTACGTCGAACCATCTTTCCAAATTTCAAACAACATACTGTAGAAATTAATTTAAAACTGGAAGATCAATTGATAATCAGACTTTTGATAACCAGACTAATCTGATAACCATAACAGATGGTTGATAATCTGACTCCGTGCATGTAAACTTTTGGAATTGTATTTCACCCATTGCTCCCGAGCCGTGACTTTGAGCGCTTAAACGGTTTTCATGCCTATGTATCCAAATCATGCAATGTCATAAAACAATGTGAAAAGGGGTTGGAGATGCGCGAAAGCTGAAGTTTTCTTAGATGTATACCCAGTTTGGTACCATGACCCGGGTCACTTCCCATTAGTCACACTTTTTTACAGTCATGAGAGATAACGATTCAAGCGTTTCTGTTTTACAGATCCTACGAATTTGTACAAGCAGTGGCAAAATACGATCTGCAGATAATTTATGCTACACCACCGGTCCTGTGGCAGTTTGATACGGTAACAAAAAGTTGGAAATCCTACCCTAAGATGCCAACACGACGCTTGGATTTTGCAATGGCTGTGGTCAACGATTACGTATACATTATGGGGGGATACGTTAACAAAAACTCGGAAAGGGTTGCAGTAGCCGACTGTATTCGTCTGAAAGCTGGAACGGCTACATGGGACGTGATTGAACCACTACATCAACCCAGACTAAAGCATTCAGCATGCGTTATTAAAGACCGAATATATGTCTGCGGCGGCCAGCACGCCGGAAAAGACCACGCACTGACGATAGAATTTTTCGATACTAAACGCAATGCAGCATGGTCGACCGTCACCTTATCCGGAGAGGATGTCAATGTCTTATCGGACTGGGCAGCTGGAATCCCATGGTCTCGGGAAAGAATAACTGCCGCCACCTTCTATCATCCTTGACAGCGGCGTCTGCCGACTAGACCAATCTTTCCCTGTTAGACGGACTATTGAACAACGGTGCGTACAATAATGTTTCCATTGCAACATCTCTAAACTCTTTCGAGCATGTACTTTCGTTCTTCGTGATGCTTTTGCTGTGTTGCGGTGGATGTTGTGCACATGTATAAAATGATGGTAAAAACGAAGAGCTAAAATATTTATGGTAGTAAACATGCTCACTTATAGCTCAGCTTATAACCGTTTCGTGAATGACGGCAAAAGAGGTAAAATGAAACGAGAGGTGGTAAATGTCGTTTCGTCTTTGATTATATTGTAGGTACGTTTGGCTTCCATCGTTATTGTAGTCCACGATCATACAGCTACGTGCCAGCGCCCTTAATTGTGGACGCACCCACCATTTTGTCGAAACGTTTGAAGCATTCTGCCAATGCACTTCTTAATCGGCCCATGATATCTATTCTCCGCCACATCTCTTCCACATCTGGCACACAAAGGACGCTCGAAAATTTGTGCACCAAACCACAGGCCAACGGAAATGCGAAAAGTCTGGTTATCCAAGAAACTGCCGAATACTTTCGCTGGAAGCGCGTTGAGCTACCCTAGGCCCCGGCGTACCTTCGCGTTGACTGGTCTCAACCGTGCTTCGTGTCACTTATTGTCGCCAACGTCATCCCATAGCTTGGTGACGTTTTTGTGTAATGGCGTTATCCCATACACTAATGTGAACGCCTGCCAAACCCAGCGGTGACTCTTCACAGGCGGGGACATCCGTTTTCAGCATTCACACGAATCGTTGACCAACTTCTCACTATTACCATTGTAAATCGGTTATGTGTTATGATAGCTGTCGGGTCGAAAACATGAAAGTCAAACAGACCGAAACCATCGATGGCTTCGGACGATATCGTCAAGAAAAATATTCTCCTAGTTACTGAATCGAGCATGGATCCTGATCGATGTACTAAAGAAGCGTTAACGGTTCACATGGGCAACAAAGGGAAACGTTCGACGAGCTGTAATAAGCACGACAGCGTCATTCTCAGATCATTGGATGAGCCATAAAAAGCTCCCCAAAGGGACATCGTTCGCTATTTTACGTTTCATTTATCACCGATCGCCTCACTTGATCACCAATCAATGCCCACCGCTCGGTCGCTATTTATTTATTGCCTTCTAAAGGTCATGACTGATTTACTGTTATAATTTGACCAATCTTTTCATTGTTCCTGGTCCGCTCGTCAGACCGCCGTATTGCAAATAAAATCATTATCATGTACTGTAGTTCTGTATTTTTCTCCGCTTCATGGCATTGTTGACATAATACGCAGATTCAGACATTCGGGTATCTTCCAACGCCTATGTAGGTTTTTTGTGCATTATGCGCAGTAGATACGACTGGTAACGTGTGTCATCACGATCCGGAGCTTATCTACGCTCCGAATGGTCAAAACAACCATACCGCACGTATTCGAGATACCGCGCTGCACAGCTCCGTTTTTCAACATACCCGTTCTTATCTCTATGAATCATAACTTATGCACCATAATGCGCTGCACTGGCCGTATACCAGCCCACAGAGAAAGATGTCTGATTTTTCGCAATAATGGCATCATTGTAGAAAGCACCATGCAACACTGAGCGGTGAATCGTATATCAGGCGACGCTTTCCAGGCTCAAGCAAGCTGGAAAATTGCGAACCGTTAACGAACCGAACCATGTGAACCGTTAACCGCCGCAGCAGATTTTTTTGTGAATCATGACCACAAAAAAACCCGTGGAATATCGTGCCGTACAGAACATTGTGCATACTCTTTCCTACAGAAAATCACATGAAATCCAGTTCATTCAGCAGCTGCAATATCCTCCGTTTAAAAAAATCAAATACGGTTACGTATGTTCTCATCAAGAGTAAAGACAAAACCAATCACCCAGAAACGTAAGAACTATTTCCAACAAAACAAACGAAACATTAACTAATATTATATACTAATAAGATGATGAAGCCTGTATGTTTTCCACTCCCAACTGACCGTCTGCGCCCGCAAATGTGTCCATACTATGGAAAAGCGGCAAAACTTCAAGAAGTTTCAACCGACGAGCCGCTGGACGCATGCGCTTCGTTTCAGTCACGCTTCATTTTCATCACCACACAGCCAAAGCCGTATCTGGGCTGCGGCAATCGGCATGCATGCAGCGCCCAGCGGTCAGCGTCTTCATCGTACACTTCGATGCTGGAATGGCTGTTCCACTCGTTGGCATCGTATCCACCGAGAACGTACAGCTTGCCGTCCACGCAAGCGCATCCGGGGCTATGGCGTGGCTCGACCAGATCCCCTACGGTTAATTGCCGTTGATATCGCACATTCTAGCCAGAATTACAGCTTAACACTGCAGAGAGTTTTAAGACTGAAACAGTCTGTCTGACCTTTCCTTATCCACTGATTTGCTGCGCGGTCGTACGCCTCCACACAGCGTTCTCGATCGACTCCATTTCCACCTGTGCAGTATATCGGTGGAATTAATTTGGGTTTCGGAGCAAGGGAAAAGATTGTATACGAAAAATGTCGTTTACTCAAATACAAAGTAGGTAAGAAGTACGTTCGAATTACGGGTATACTAAATAACTAGATTGGTGCTCGTATGTAACCGTCCAAAACGACCGGTCGTCTCAGACGACCGCCGGTCGTTTTGGCCTCTAAGCCGTGCGAAACGACCGGGGGCGGCCAAAACGACAGTCGTAAATTTTGCCCACCCAGTTTTTTTGCGTTTTTGATCATGTCCAAATGGAATAAGGCAATAAGCTAACTTTCCTATGTAATTAGATTCATAACCGGTAAGTTCTGCCGAAGTGTAAATTCGCTTCCGGTCGTTTCTGCCGGAGTGTAATTTCGTATCCAGTCGTTTCAGCTGGAGTGTAAATTGTTTCTGCCGCGGTGGGCCAAGGTTTTATATTTTGACCAGACACATGGTCCTAGGGGGTAAATTCCCACTAAGGTATATTGTACTTGACAAGACTAGGTGGTAATTTACCACCTACAAAATTACATATCTCTGGGTTAGAGTTCCCTCCTCTGGGGTAGCACTACCGGGGTCCGTATGTATGGGTGGTAATTCACCACCTTGTCCATACACCTGGGTGGGAATTTACCACCTAGGTCCATATGTATGGTTGGTAATTTACCACCTAGTCCATGTGTCTGGTGGGAATTTTTTACCTACATCAAAAGTCTGGTGGGAAAACGTTCATATCTCTGGGTAGGAAATTACCCCTAAGTCCATGAGTCGGGTGGTAATTTACACTCAGGTCCCTACGCCTGGGCGGGAATTTTCCACATAGGGCATAAGTCTGGTGGAAATATGACCATATCTTTCAGTAAAAATTTGCCACCTAGGTCCACTCCGGCAGGAACGGCCGGGAACGAATTTGAACTCCGGCAGAAACGACCAGATACAAATTTACCCTCTGGCAGAAACGACCGGATACGAAATTTAACGAGTACCATTTGGTCTTGATCAAAAACGCAAAAAACTGGGTGAGCAAAATTGACGTCGGTCGTTTTGGCGGCCCCCGGTCGCTTCGGACGGTTTAAAGGCCAAAGCGACCTGAGGCGACCGGTCGTTTTGGACGGTTACACTCGTATACTGAAATAAGTTATATGTTCCAGTTTAATTTTTACGCATACCGACATACGTACCGACTACGTAAATCAATCCGCTGGGAGCCACACAGGCAGCGCACTCGCTGCGCGCGGTCGGCATGTTGGCCAGTCTGCTCCAGGAGTTTGTTGATGGATCATAACAGAAAGCCGTCCTGCAGTCGCGCGCCCCGTTTTCTCCTCCGAACGCATACAGTCGGTCTTCACACGCCACCAATGCCAAGGAGGCCCGACGAGCGGGTAGCGAAGCGACGACGCTCCAAGAATCGTCATTCGGGTCGTACACTTCCACGGACGTCAGTGGTTGCATCGATGCGCTGTCCTGAGCATAACCGCCGACCGCGTAAATGCCACCATTCAGTGTGGCATATGCTACCGAATAGCGCCATATCCGCATGGAGGTCAGCCGGCGCCACTCCTTACGCAGGTCCGTGTAGTGGCTGTTACGTTGTACAGTCATGACGTGGCCAGCTATGAACATAAACAGCGAACTGGAGTCAGGCATTACTACGGCGTTGCCGACCTCTTCGCGCAGTTTCTTCAGGCGCCACACTGCCGGTATCGATGGGCTGAAGACGTCCACCCTAGCGGCTACGCTGCGCTGGCTGTCCTTACCACGTCCACCCACACAGAGGATCACTTATTCTTCGGCACCTGGCGCAAAACAAATGATTTTCCACGTTAAAGGGTTCGCAGTAGGAGTCATGCGCTACCAATTCTATGATACATACTCCTTTAAGAGGAGTATCATATTAATAAAAAATAATACAAAAGATACATTTTAAATTTATTTTACAGCAGTCGATATCGCATCCTGAGTGGAAAAACGTTATGACAGCGTTGGCACAGTTCTTTGCCGCGATTCCTGTTTTCCTCAGTTTTAGTTGCGACTCTAAACAGCTGCGACAACAACAGACACGAATAGCGATTCTACCGTTCAGTCTACCTTTACATCCTACATCCGTAGATGCTAGATACGCATTACATTACACTGACTATGTACTAAGAGGATTTAGTTTTCGCTTTGTATGAGAGCTACAAACACTTTCGGTAACAGATTCGAGATTGTCATTTATATACTTATGTATGTACCTAAAAAATTTAGAAACTCATGACCGTCCTCGATGGTTTTGTTTTTGTGAAGTGCTTGGTTTTCAGTTATACGTAGACAACACGCTGTTTTGTTAACCAATGTTCACTTACATGACCAATAAACAATACTCGTGCAGGCGTACACAATCTGAAAACCATTTAACGAAGTACCACGTGCAATGCTTACTGTACGACTGTCGTGGGATGGTGTCTTTCGTCTCTTCGCCGGGTGATTCCCCGACTGCTTCAGCCGAGCTTTGCGGCACCGCCATCGACGTACTGGTCAGGGCCAGAGCGTAGTCTTGCTGGCACTGGACACTCAGAAAGGGCACACGGACAGTCTGCAGTAGCGTATGCAGGTGCGCCAGTCTGCCGGGACGATCGTATTCCCACCAGCGCATCACCGCCTGGAACACTAGATCCTCGCTTGCCACGTCCAAGACATCGGATCCAATCACCTGCATCAGCTGCAAACAAAAATTGCTGTAAATACTTCATCTTTTCCACTTTCCAAAAGTGTCCAACTGTGTTCATAAGAAACGTTCAGCTTGGACTTAAACGATCTTAAGGTCTGAACGCCTTTTCTGGACTGCTTCACTAAACCGAACAGATAGAGCTAGCAGGCTGATACAACGTTTCTATGGCGTATAACACCGCCACAGGCTGTACCTGTTGCGTGTCCATCTGCAGAAAGTCGTGACCCTCCACAAATTCCAGGAAGTATCGCCGGATAAAGCTCAAGGCGGCGTCGCATACATTGGGATTATGGTAGTTGGAGGCCAGAGCATGGACCAACAGGCAGTTGGACAGATGCAGATGCTTCTCTACGTAGTCCCAACTCATTCGGACTACCGCGACCATCTGCAAGAACTGCGCCGCAATCAGGATACGCTCCACGTTGTCGCCGTTGAGTCTAATATCCAGTGTGTAGACAAACTCCACTAACCTGGGCAATGCAGAACCAAGAGTGAGCATAGAACTGCACGATTTTGACTGGAGATTAAAACTATGGATCTACACAAATGCCCTGCCCTCTACGAGTTTCGCAAAGGAGAGAATCTCCGATCAAATGCAGACATCGAAACTAATGTTGGTATAAAAAATGTTTTTATTTGGTGTCAAATTGTTTGTTCAGGGCGCTAAAGCAGCTGGCGACTGTTCAGGTTGGAAAGGAATGCAAGGTCACCAGACAGCTATGATTACGATTACCAGAATCGAGGAACACAGGTCCACCTTGGTGATATCGTATTTCACCAGGGGTAACAGACTTGACTGTTTTTAGTTGAAACTTACATAGAAATACTTTTTAGTTATAGTTTTATGCTTCTTGAGTGAGGAAAACGCTAGCAGACTTCAGTAAAAACCTTTTCGAAAAATGCATAATATGCACTGTACAACAATCTATGGTATATATGTGGCTATTGTATGTCATCTTATGTTTTTGTGTTATCTTTTGTTTTTCTTATGTTTTCTTATGTTTTTCTTATGTCTTTTCTTTTCCTTATGTTTTCCTGTACTGAGAAACTTGTATCTGTACATTAGAAATACTGTGCACATGCTCAGAAATCGCCGTACGACTAAGGCCGGTAGGCTGTAGCTATGGCTGCACAAGGTATTTCTGACTTTTTTGTGTTTATTATGTCCTCACTCGGGAACATTATCGGAATCAGTAACAAAAGTTACGCGTAAAACACTTAAAAGCAAATCAAAAGGTCGCGCACAATATAGGACTACAAGTATTAGGTCACGATTCTGCACGCCGCTAACATTGGCTGCGACTCCACTCCCATGTTGGTTGGTTTTGTTTTGTGGCCTCCAGTAAAATTATTATCGCTACTTCCGGGTGGTTTTCTGAGGAGTGGCAGGCTGAGGTTTGGAATAATTTAACGAAAGTGGTTCATAACGGCATCGAATTTAAATTTTTATAAAAGTATATTGAATTTATTTTCCCAATATTTGTTCCGTTTTAAGCAAAGAAACAAGAAATTAATCGAAATCTACCTGTAATCGATGTATCGTGATTTTCAACAGTTAAGTATTCTACTGTTAACAGCTACGCGCTGACGTTTTATCGGGGGGCGACTTATCGGAGTGTGGGAGCTGGCCCATAAAGGCATACACTATATGACTTATACCATACAATGGGAAACCTACTCGACTGCACCACCCCCTCTGCAAGCAGAAGCGGGCCTTTATATAGCTCTCTAAACGCATAACATACAAGCAAGGCCAACGTGTTGCACAACACGTTGGCCGAAGAACGAACGTTACACAATTACAGATACAGAACGAAGAACGTACGCATCAACGAACGTACGCATTGTGTGGCGAAGCCCACACTTCCCTCCGTGTTGGAAAAACAACATGTAGATATAGTCTAGAGAAAACCAAAACCAAAGGAGAAAACAGACAACTGAAGAACGTCTAGAAAAAGAGCACCAACATGCACTAACTAAGATTTTCAAATTTGTTTTAAAGAACGATAGGTAGAGATACTTTAGAACGGAAATTATCATTAGATAAAACGACTCCGCTCCGGGCGGATGCTCTTGCGACATACTGGACAACATGGTCTTTGTTGTGGTACGAGTCCAAGAGAGTAATCAATCCGGAGGTCATCTGTGTATGTTTGGAATATTTTTCCAAGGCATCGTGAACATATTGCGTGACCGCAACGCAATTCCACAGTCGTAAGCAATTTCTTTTTGCGATTGAAGTCCCAATAACAGACCGGACATTCCTTTTGATTTTCTTTCGGTTGATAAGTCGGTACTGGGTCCACTGAGAGGGCTGACGACGTTGATTGTTGATGTGTTAGGGTTACCGTTGTAAGTGTCATCGCGGATTCGGTCAGCTGTGACGGTGTTGGAATTAACATTCTTGTTGTTGTAGCTATTGTAGTTGTCGGTAAAGCGACTGGAAATGGAATCCAGTCCAAAATTGCTTGGCGTTTATATTTCCGTTGTCTGCGCTGGCGTCGCAGTGTAGCTGGGGGCGTAAGCCACATGCATCTTCTTCTACGGGTGAGCCGCATCGTATTCCCGGTTATGCTCGCGCACGGCGCGTGCGGTATATCGTTGGCGAATGATTCGGAGTAAATCCCGGCTTAGGATAGCAGGTAAGATGTATCGTCGAAATGTATGTGTAAAGATGGCGATCGCGGACTGAGTAGAGTAGCGACAATTTTGGCAGGAATAGCGATTGTTGATAAAGTCAACAGGCAACGCTTCCGTTTCGTATGTTATTCGTAGATTACTGTCGGCGATATCGATATCTAATATTATAAATTGAAAGTCAGCACTGCAGTAAATCATAGGTGGACGGTGATGATCCATTTTTGTTATGATCGAAATAGAAGTGCGGTCCAGTAGTGCGCAGAAAGCGATGAAATTCTTACTGCCTGGGGCGATTGAAAAACCAAGAAGAGCAAGCTCGGAGATAATCAGCTCGGACAGTGGCTTGCTTTAGACAGGCTCTGATCTGCTATTCGTATGGATGGCATAAATGGGGGTTGGTTAAACTAGCATTTCAGTAGTTGTTTGATTGCAGTGATTTTAACCGGTGTGAACAAGCAGGTTAAAATTGAATCGACGGTCTTGTTGGATGAAGTTGTACATGCGGTCGAGTACAGTTGAACGGTAGTTGACTGACAGTAATCAGAAATGTGTAAAGCGCTGACAGTAATAAGAAATCGTACAAAAGAAAAATCGGAACAGCAGAACCAAAACCAGAGCATAGAAAAAGGCGCTGTGAAGCGCTCACAGTCAGAGTGAAAAATGATTGTATACCATCTCTGCCGGTAATTATTCAAAGGCATCGAAAATTCTGTCGCGTATGCGATCTTTTTTGAATGCTGAAAAATTAATTGTCGCTTCCTGCGATCTTTTGAATCGTAAAATTAAGTGTCGCTAGTTGCGATCTCTTGAGTACAAAAATCCTAATTGTCGCTTTAAGCGATCTTTTTGAATGATGCAAAATTACTTGCCGCTTCCTGCGATCTTTTTTAAATAAAACAAATTTTACGTGTCGCTTCATGCGATCTTTTTGAAACTTAAAACTTAAGTGTTGCTAGTTGCCACTTCTTGAATGGAAAAACCTTAACAATCGCTTTACACGATTTTCAGTTCAGACTAAAACAACATGTTATTGTCGCTTGGCGTGATCCTTATAAAGTAAAAAAAAATTATTTTCTTGTCGCTTTACGCGATCTTTTGCTGAACGAAAACCAATTGAATGTCGCTTCGGCGATTTTGTAAGTAGAGGAAACTTTAACTTGTCGCTTCATGCGATCTTTTGTTGAACGAAAACAATTAAATGTCGCTTCGTGCGATCTTGTCATTAAAGGAAACTTTAACTTGTCGCTTCGTGCGATCTTTTGTTGAACGGAAACAATTAACTGTCGCTTCGTGCGATCTTTTAAAGTAGAGTAAATTTTTATTTGTCGCTTCATGCGATCTTTTCATTTGATGTAATAGGAAATATGTCACTATTGTGATCTTTTACTAGGAGAAAAATAAATATGTCGCTAATGCGATCTTTTGGCTGCAATGTAATAAATGGCACGGGACAAAATAATGTCATAATAATTTTAACCAGCGTGTGGATCTTTTTATCAAAATAAAATATAATGCATCGCGTTTTTGTTTAGTTTTATTGAGTGTGTTGCTTCAATTAAATAATGCGGAATTATTAAAATACGAATTTGATTTTTTATACATTTTTCAAAAACAGTATTACCAAATGCGCTTGTCCGACTTACCATTGCGTCCAATTACTGTGTGCATTCGCATAGGCTCAAATCATGTGCATAAAATTGGCAACGCTTACATCGAATTTCCTCAATACATGCATCTGAAATTTCCAAGCTGGGATTGTTGCAACTGGGGCAAAAATAATAGTGATCGGATCCATAAATTGGCTCTTTGGCGTGGCTATCGTAATTGTTTTCCTCATCATCGTTTTCGTACGTATCGTAGTTACTGGGATCAATAGTACACTGGCTTGCTTCGTGACCTTCGTTGTGACAACTGAAGCAGGTGCGGGGGGATGGACAGACCGCAAAATGGTGTCCCCAACCACCGCAATTTAAGCAATTCTCGCACTTCTGTGTATTGCCACGATCGTCGCTATCGTATTCTTGAGGATCGAGGTCACATTCCTGAGCGATGTGCGCTGCGCTGTGACAGTTAAAGCAGCAACGTGGGAATGGACAATCAGCATAGCGATGACCCCACCGACCACAGTTAAAGCACTGAGTCATGATTGTGAAAAGGCCTAATTTACCTGTAAGTACCTGCCTGTATGTATTGAGACTTTTGTGTAAAGGTCAACTAAGTTGGCATTAGACAATTCTTGCACTGATAAGAAACTTTTCGTCCGTGGCAAAACCACGTTGTTTTATATGGACTACCGCGTCCGTTGACGTTGGGTGTTTACTGACATAATTCAAGTTGCAAGGGACCGAACAAGTACCATCAAACAAGCTGTTGCATAACTTCTGGGTAACTATGTAATAAAATTAGATAACTGATTATGGATCGCGCTGGCTCATGACATAGTTAACTAATAAGAAATGTTTTGTCAAACGAACAAACACATGATATATGACATAACGAAGTTAACTAATAAAGCTGTTTTGTCGAACGAACAAACATATGACATAACGACGTTTTACTTCCACAATGCTTTTGTTATGTAACCTAAATTGCTTAAGACTGTAATGTCCGTCAGGCACTTATGCAATAAGGCCGAAATTTGGCAGTGTTCGTTTATTCTGAGAGCAAATTACATTCACAAGAGAGTTGGCAGAATGATTGGTATGAAGTGTTGCATTATATATGTATGTAATATGTACTACGGACACTATTATGATGCAAACGGACGTACCTATACTTAGCACTTGAACAAATAAAAAAATTACAAGACAATTAGAAAAAATTATATGCTTATAGTATAGTATAGTCAACGATCGTTATAACTGTTGTCGTTTAATGAACCTAATTGTTCGAGTTGGATGTCATAAGCAAGTATACATAAGCAAGTATAGCTTCCTTATGTAACAATTCACGAAAATTCGAACTCGCATAAATTTTGCTAGTAATGACAGATTTTACGGCCTCAGTCGCATCGAATCTGCTCTGGTTTTATTTTCAAAAGAGTGAAATATCGCCTACATTTTGATAATGTCATGCCCATTAAAACTGTAATTAGTAATGTGAACTGCGCAAAATTTAAAATTTTTGCAAAAACAGTATTGACCCCGTCTTTGAAAATAGTGCCCGATTTATTCCATACATCCTGCGCCATGTTATAAAAAATTTCCTTTTAACTGATATGAGATTAAGCATCAGCAAATCAAAGTGTGGGGAAATCAAAATCAACCCATCTTCTGTTTGACAAAAATAACAGCAATTTTATTGACTACAAATGGAATTAATCTCTGTAACAAAATTATCACGTGATTTCATGAATCTCGATTTATTTTTGTGGTCGCAATTTGTGTTGTTTGTTAACGTGCAAGGGTCCCACGCCTTGCGTTTCGCTAACAGTGGGACAACAGCACAAAGCTCCCGTTAATATTGATAAAATTGCCATGTAAATGGCAGGTTTTAAACCCGACTATCTTGAAAAATTTCTTCATTCAAATTCGGACGAAGCACTTCATTGCGTCAATAAATTCGCGCGCTTAACATATTACATGGATAAATTCATTTAAGCCGGCAAGAAGAAAATTGGCCAAAATCTTTGTATTTTAGCTTATAATAAGCGAGTATTTAGGGCACATAAAATTAATGAACAAGTCGAAATTTATTACGGGCAAGCAAAATGTAATTTCAGAATGCATAAACTCTAACAAACTGCTTATATTTGAAGAGGTAAACTTGAGACATATTTATTTCGGGCATACATAGTTTATTACTGCTTTGACTGGGCAAAAGTTAGATGATGCAAATAAATTTCGTTGTGTTGAACAGTCAATACTGCTTTACCTTGATCGTAACAAAATATAATAAATGAGTTTAGGGCAGAGCTACTTCATGCACTCACATACTGAGCCTGTTTACTAATCAAGAAAGGTCACAAGTTGAATGGGCCATTGCGGAAGGGAGAAAACAGGCGGTGTTTTTATAAGTCATCCGGGTATCTTCATAAGGCATCGAGAATGATAATATTCGAATGGAATTGGAAAGAAAATTAAGGCAGAATGATGATAATAAAAAGTGAGATAAGTGATTTGGGCCAGCTCCCGTTGGTTTAAAAAAAACTTTATAAAATCACATAAGACCGGAACCACGCTCTGCTACCAGTGTGGGAGCTGGCCCATAAAGGCATACACTATATGACTTATACCATACAATGGGAAACCTACTCGACTGCACCACCCCCTCTGCAAGCAGAAGCGGGCCTTTATATAGCTCTCTAAACGCATAACATACAAGCAAGGCCAACGTGTTGCACAACACGTTGGCCGAAGAACGAACGTTACACAATTACAGATACAGAACGAAGAACGTACGCATCAACGAACGTACGCATTGTGTGGCGAAGCCCACAGGAGTAAAGGTTAAAGCCAAATTGTAGTAAACCACACTCGTTAGGTGTGGTATAATGTGTGGCGTTGGTGTTGTTTATCTGCTAGCGTTATACAACTCTGGCAAGTATTTTGCTCTGGGCGCGCTCAACGCGCCGGAGCAGCACATTTATAAATCCGCCGGTATAACTGTATGGCGGTAGAGTGGATGTTATTAATAAAAGTGTATTATTATTGGGCAGTTGTGTGCGGTGTACGGCATATACTGTAGCTATCGTATTAGTAGGCCAAAAGCCTACAAAATCTTGGAAATCCGACGAGCCGGCAAAATTGTAAAAATTGTAAAAATTTTTAAAACTGGAAAAATTGAAAGAGCGCTAAGAAAGGGAAGAAAATGAAAAAGAAAGGTGAAAATTTACAAACATAGAAGTTCCGAGAGAAAACCTGATAAAATGCAAAATTTTTTGTCAGAAAACTGTTTTGTCATTTCGAAAAATAATAAATATACAAGGCCCCCCTCCGCCCACTGGACCCGGTATCTGGCCCTCTAGCGCGGGGATACATGCCGTTGTGAGATACTCACTCGTTCAGTGTTTGGCTGTCGATGTTGCGCAGCCGATATACTTGCTGAGTGGACTCCTTCCAGTCCTGCGAGAAGGCCGCCCGAAAGTATTCGCTGTGCACGGTGAGAACACTGCGATGACAGGGAATACCGACAGAAGATTCTTCACTGCCCTTCAGTACAACGTCACAGAAGCTCCCCGTCTTCTGCAGCTCATACATTCCGCGCACAAACCCGGCGGACAGAGAGGCTCGGGAAGGATAAACTCCATAATCCGTAGGGCTGGCTGATCGGCAGCGCTTCGGCATTTTTTAGGATTGATTGCCGCAGGAGAGCCGATTAAATGAAATGAGTTTTTGAATGGCTGGTGAAAATTAAAGAGGAGCTAAGAATCTGGAGCTCCTGATCCAAAACGAAAATATATCGGTCGAAATAGAAAGTGTGATAAAATACCTAACTAACATGCAGTTCGTTATAAAACAAGCTGTGGCCGCAAGACCGTGCCGGCGTGTCCACAGTCCACGCTGCACCAGCAACCATATATATGACCACTTGAACTGATGACGTGTCAAGTTGTCAGAGTCTCACAAATGTCCAGAGGCTGCCTCTCTCTACAGATTCGTGCGGTAAAATCTTTCAAAACAACTTGTATGCTTTGTCGATGACCCAGTGGTAGCTAGCCATGCCGGCCTGTTGATCATGGTGGCGCGGGTTCGAGTTTCGACTGCCGCGATCGGCAGATTTTTTCAGTTTTTGTGCGAACTAAGTCAACCCTTGCAACGTGTTGCGTTAACCTTCTAACGTATCGCAAAACATGGTAAAACGCAAAACAAATGTTACTCGAGATACGAGTATTAAGCGATGAAAAGTATATTTATTACCGAGCATATTTACCGAGCAGACATGTTTTTTTTTGCTCGGTAAATCAAAAGCATGCTTGGGGAATTTGTTTGACATCAGCGCTACCCTAAAATTTCTTAGAAACAAGAATCTTTAAAGAAATCTCAAATTTCTTGGCACACAAAATGCATACTCTCCAGTGACGTCTCTGTGCGATCGCAACTGCTTTTCCCCGTAGTTGCATTTTTTTCTTATTTAGGGGGAATGCAACAGCCGTTCTGTGAACCACCAAAATTGCATTCCAAGACCACGGATATCGATTTTGACTGTTATTTCAGTGTTTAAACTCTTATCGTTTTAATTAGTATCCCGGCGCAAGCATTTTTTACGTGTATCGGTTTTTGCTGAATATAGTTATTTTTTCTCTCTCGTTGTTACAGCTGGTAAAAATGCGCAGTAAATACGAACCTATCAACTAAATTTCCGTATCTGCAAGTCTGCAACAACATAATGTTAGAGGCACGACAGCCTGCGTGGTAGATACGCCACTTTGCGTATGCGTACCAACGCACACATGCTGATTCGCCCTCTCTTGTACGTACGTGAGTGGCTGCACTGCACTCACCGCCTAGCGGATCCACCGCGGGCGCACTCACTGAGCATACTTGCTCTCTCGTTCCTCTCTCGCTGTATGACTCAGCGCTTATACGCTCGCGTTGGATACGAGTCCAGTCTGCGCATCACATTCCACATGTCTGGACAGCACGACGTTGCCGCCAGCACTTCTCTCTCTACATTTCATTACGCTCTAGAACTTGCTCTCAGCAACTTGACGTGCTGATTTTGCTTGGCCAGACATTGGCTCTTGGTTCTTCCTCTCCCGCAATCACGCGGTATTTGCTCCCTTTATCTGTCAATAAAGCTCACTGTGAGTCCCCTGCGCTTGCCTGTCACATGGTAAGCAGATCGTTTGGCTTTTCGATCCACCGGACCCTTTGAGGAGACGGTAAAGGCATTTTTCGGAGAACCTGAGGAACCTACGGTTGAAAGTCAGATAGACTGCAAACGCAGCCTCTACTTCGACCGCTGATCAGACAGATCTTGCCGTCTTACGATTGTGGAAGTACAGGTTGACCGCAGAAGCGATCCCTGCCGCAATCGGTGAGCATCAGTTCCTTAACTCTTCCACATAAGAAGATCGGACAGTTTTTTTCCCCGACCGTACGGGACGTTGACGGACCAGGCTCGCTACGATAGCCTGCAGCGCGATAGGATTACTCCATTAATACGGGGACCTTCGCCTTGAACGGCGACCCGCAACTTTAACGGCGGATTCCGACCGAGAAACGGCGGATCACCGACCTCCCAACAGCGGATAACCGACCTCCCAACAGTGGATAACCGACCTCCAAGGACCCGTAACAAACCGGTAAAGTCGTGGTCACAGGTCGAAACTAGGTCGAATTCCTAGTTTTTGACGGTTAACATTAATTTTTAACGGTTAAAAGCAACGTTTTAACGGATAAAAATAAATTTTCGTCGGAGAAACAGACTTAAAAGCTTACTTTCACCGACCTCTTTTTTTTGGACTAACCGACCACTTCGGGCTAACCGACCAGAGGTCGGTCATTTTCTTTATTTTCATTTTCGACGGATTTCCCACCGTCAGAAAAATTCCTAAATTCTTAAAATTAATTTCTAACGGCTTAAAACTTAAAATTTCGACCAGATAACAACTCTGGCCGACCAAAAATAACTTGTTTTTCCGCTTAAAATTAGCGCGAAAATTTTCGATTTTCTGTGTGACGTCAGAAGGACTTACTTTCAGTACTTTAGAGCCGACCAATCAGAGCTCTGGGAAAGTCCCCATACTTATAACATAGTGACCGTCGTAGTGAGTCATACTTGTTTACGCCTTTTGTGCGCACGGCACTAACGTCGTGACGTAGGCAGCTAACTGCAAGACCATTTCGTGTGACGTCAGACCGGTCATTGGCAGTAGTATAGGACGTACGTAGAACCGTACCACCTTGCTTTACTGTAGTATAGTACTGTACTGTAACATAGCACTGTACTGTAATATAGTACTGTATTGTAACCCATACTGAGTCACACACAGGATTACGTCATCAAGAACATTCGCCCACATCTACCGGACACACGGAAGTACCTGTACCGAAAAAAGTTCCTGCTCTCATCGGAAAGCCCCACATAAGGGATTGTCCGATTGATTGGCTGAAGCGAGAACGCTCATGCCTTTCACGCCTTGACGGTGCTGTACATCATCGGATCCAAACGGACATCCCCACTTGGGACATAGTCCAACCGACCTGTGCAGACCGCCGGCTTCCTTAACAAAAGGGACCTGGTGTCAACGGACATCCCCACAAAAGGGATTAACGTCCGTTTGTCTCGGCCGAGGTAAACAAATACCCGGCCATTACCAGCTGACTGTCAGAATGGCCGCTTTGGTCAACAACGCCTATGCTCACCAACCTGAGCCACTCAAGGCGGGCGGATACAGCATCCAACATGCCAGCCCAGTCGGTCGTCAGGTGCCATCCGCGAGCCCACTTAGGCGAACGGAGGTACCGGGAGCGCGCGACCAGCGCATTTCACCGACCGGATTCACCGCATACGACAGCGGCCTCCAGGACACCTACGAGAACGGCTTGGTCCCGGTCGTCAACGAAGGCGGTTACGCGGCACCAACCCGGCCCAACTATGACACGGCGCATCTGACGCGGTCGACAGCACCACTGACTGTGGTCGACCGGCAGATCGCATACAGAACCCCGGAACGGCGGATGGAGAATCCATCAGCGCTAACCGTACAGTCTTACGGCGGCCCAGAGGACGGCAACATGAAGCCGGACCGCAGGTACGGAAGTGGTCAGGACAGCCAACTCTACCCGGCTGAGGAGCGCGAACAGAACGCTCCGCTCTACCAACAGATTGCTGGCCTTCTGCTCCAACTACAAAGGAGTCAGGACGAAACCTTGCAAGCCGTCGGCACACTGCAGAAGAACCACACCGTAACTCTGCAGGCTGTCGATGCGCTAAACCGGCGGATCTCCGATCTGGAGCACCATCGGTCGGAACCACCCTCGACGGATGCGAACCGGCCAATTGAACTGCCGCTACAGGTACCTACCGGACCGGTAGTTCAGTGTCCAACGAACCACGGACCGGCAACGGTGGCGCCACATAAGCAGCCACAGCCGACCAAATATGTGACCTTCGACGGAACATCACCCGAAGGATGGGTCATCACGCCGACTAACACGTCGGTGCCGTGGTCAACAGCACCACAGCCGCATTACCCGGCCTCTTACCCGTCCGCGCTCCACGCAGCCGCCGGAGAAACCAGTCCACAGATGGAACGAACAAGTTCCCCCCTTTACATAGACGATCCGAAATGTCTGAACCAACCGGAGTTCAACCTTCAGAGAGCACGGACTCGGTCATACAACATGGCCGACCCGCAACTAGGCGGGTATGGTGGCCAACCTGATCCGGCTCATTATCCGGCCGGCTACCCGGAACAACACAGCCGGGTGCAGCTATATCGACCCACAGAAGGTCGACAGACTCCACTTGAGTTGCAACCTGGCCTATACGGAAGAGTCCCCAACCTACCTGAGGGATTCTATCCGGAGCCACCACAATCAGCTCAAGTATCACCTCCGCAAGCGAACGGACACGATGGTCAACTAGAACCGGCTCGTTATCTGGCAGGTTATCCGGACCAACAAGGTCGGATACCAAACGCCAACCCACCGCCCGCCCTGGATGTACAACAGAATGCACCAGTGGCACCTCAACACCCTCAGCATCCGGAGGCTGGACACGCGCCCAATCAGGAGGGAGAGGGACGGCCCAGCGATCAGCTAACACGAACAATGATACGAGCATGTGCCCGCGGACGTAGACAACCCCTCCCGGACTTCGACGGCGACCACACCAAACTTGATGGTTGGATGAAACAGATCCGTCGCCTACACGCCGAGGCCCAGGAATGGTTTGAGTCGGATATCCGCTTTATGACCGACCTTGCTGCCCAACTCAAAGGACAGGCTGAAGAATGGCACAGACTGGCTGCAGCCGACGAACCACTTGGCGGATGGCCAGTAAATCTGTGGCTTGCGAAATTCGAGGAGCGGTTCGCGGACAAAAATAAGGAGATTAACGCTTTAGCAACGATGGCTAAGCGGAAATACCGTTTCGGACAAGAGACGCCGGAACAGTACTACGATGCCATGATGAGTATCAAGTCCCGAGTCCCATCCATCACCGACGTAATGGCGGTCCACTACCTAAAGGAGAACATCCTCGAACCCAAACTACGGGAAGCTCTGGATATCTGGATGCCGGCGACTACGGCAGAGTTCCTAAATTACATCCGACAATACACCACTGGAAAGGCAAAATACGATGTATCGTACGGAGAAACCATCGGACAGAACCACTCGCTGGCCCACGAAAGACCGCAGGTGGTGTATTTTGTGACCCCACATGGGTCATTCCCCGTGCAACCCGGAGCCCCACTGCTTTACTACGGCAGTAACGGAGGGTCGGGTCAGTATACGGCTCAGCCATTCGCTGGCCAGAACGGAAACTCCGGCGGAAGACGTAACAACGGAAACGGCCGGACAAACCGCGACCAAACAGGAGGCGCCGGACAGAACGGTCAGAGCCTCGCTGGGCCCAACCAGAGTCAGCGGAACCGGGACGCATATATAAAAAGACAAGAAGGTCTGTTCTGGCAGTGGACATTCCAGAACGGAATAACCTGCGGCCACTGCATGTGGGGGAACCACCACAGCGATGCCTGCGCATACGCCAACGTTGACCCGGCCTGTAACCCAAACCGGAACTTATACATGGACTGGCGTCAGAGATACCAAGCCCGCGGCCCACTTGGCGCGGCAAATCCGAATCGCGCGGCCTTGGTCCCACCGCGCCCACATGGCGCTGGTCGATCAAGTGGCAGAGCCAATCGGAACTGGCAGCCTGGCACCGGAAACGGAGCCGACGGCGGAAACCTACCGGATGGCGGCGGACACAACTTTGGATCGGATGAACAACAGAATTTCACCGGTCAGATGCAGCAGCCGACCGCTCTGCAGCCCTCATATTATGGACCGACTGTCTTCCCTTCCAATAACGGCGGCGGAATGACCCCGGTCTATCCGACGGAAAACGACTATGGTCAGTGAGCACCGGTAGCTCAACTGACCTCCTACCACCCACCAACCCACCGGACAAACACAACCCTGTGCATCGCAACGAAAGCGTCCCAGGGAGAGCGAGAGAAACCGCTACGAAATCCACAAAAGGCGCAAACAGAAGCGCCGGTAAACCATCGTCCCACAAAAGGACGTCAGCTGGACCACGCGGTTCCCACAAAGGAACCGTGTTAACCGTCAGTGCCGCAGAGCCAACCGCAGCTGGATTCACTAGAAGCGCCAACAGACGTGCCGGTGAATCATCATACGACCAGACAACCATGGTCGAATCACACGGAGCCCACAAAGGAACCGTGCAATCTGGAACAACAGAAGCCGCCAGCATGTTTGACGACAATAACGCCGTCATATCACCCCGGATATGGTCTGTGACTACCCAAAAAAAGTTTGGCCTACCTTCGCCGACGGAGTTTAAAGGTAACCTAGTAACGGTGATGCCTCAACCCACTTCGGAAGCCGACAACTGCCTCAATGCATCTCAGTCCAGTAAGAGGACCCCGATTGGACGGCACGGTGCCCACGAAGGAACTGTGCCGACTGGTAGCAAGAACGCTGCCGGGTTGTCCGGTGCCAATAACGGCGCTGGATGGGTCAGCGCCAATAACGGCGCTGTGCCTTGCGGATCATCTGGCGCCAATAACGTCGCCAGACCGGCCGGCGCCAATAACGACGCTCTGCCATCCGCATCGCCTGACGGCAATAACGTCGTCAGACCGGCACGTGCCAATAACGACACCGTGCCTCCCGTACTGCAAGGCGCGAACAATGTCGCCCCGGCAACCGGACCTCGTGGTACAGCCGAATGTCGCCCCACGCCTCATCAGGACACAATAACGCCTCCTGGACTCTCCACCGTTAGTGCAGCGAAGGGAGTTTCCGTCAAGAGTACGGAAGGGTCCCCCGGTAAAACTCCGGTCGAGTTGTCTGCCATAATCGCGGACAGGATTACCTCCCACTGGCCAAAAGAAAAAAAACTGGATTACGGCAACAACAACAGCCGACTACAGGAGAGCTGATATTCGTCCGCACTACGATGGGATCGCGACCTGTCCAACTGCGCACCGCAGAAGCCAACCCGCTCCAGCGGTCAGCAGCATAACGGAGTCTCCGCACGAAACGGAACAACCTGCTGGTCGGACTTTGGAACCGCCTACATCGGTGGCAAAGTCTATCCCGATACCAGAGGCATCGGGCAGTGTCGACACACGGGTAAGCCGGAATGTGCACACCGGAGACACCCGTCTCACCTGCCAGGATCGCACCGGTGAAGGACAGAACGCCGCCAGGGCATCACAACTCCACCACGTTGGAACGCCCGGATCAGCACCAGAGACGATGAAGTCTTTCCCGATACCAATGGTGGGAAGACCAACAAAAAAACAACAGGCCGGCATGATATCAGTGGAAGAGTACTGGATGGACGAATAGCCAATGACCGACACATATCTCTTGCCTGGTATTTATCAACCAGTCCCCACTTGGGACTGAAAGCCGAGAAACGGCCTAGCTGAGAAACAGCAACGTCGAGAAACGACATGGATACCCGGAACTTACCCTCAAGACTAACCTTTTACTTGCACGCATGGACAGTTGACCGGCAATTAGCCGGATTCTTCGGCCGGACTCGGCTTGAGTGGGTCAAACCCGGTGCAACTCCGGCACGCTCACCGTACCGCACACCCCCCGAGGAATCCTCCGGAAAGAACGGTGCAAACAGCCTGGTTCCCCGGCAAAGCGAAATAGGTCAGGAGCACCTACTTGGCACTCCGACCTCCTCTGACCTAACTGAAGGAACTCAGCTGAGCTCACACAAAGCTCAGGAGTCGGTAAAGACTACGACAGTCACCGACATCAGACGCAAATCACCCAACCAGATGGATGAAGCGCAGAAGTCGACCTCACCCCACTCGGGTAAGGCGACTTTATCGACCTAGAAGGACGTTCAACAGCAACCGACCTTGAAGGTCAGACAAAAACAACCGATAACGGACGTCGGTCAAGTCCAACCGACCACATAAGTCAGTAGGACTTTCACTTAACCAACCTTGAAGGACGGTCAACAGTTACCGACCTGGAAGGTCGGTCTACCTCAACCGGATAGGAAGGATGGTCAAGCATCACCAACCAAGGAAGTTGGCCAACGGACATTGACTACGGAAGTTGGTAAGATCCAACCGACCAAAGAAGTCGGTAGGATTTCAACGACTAATCAGGTCGGACAACTTCCACCGACCAAGGTCGGTCAACATCAACAGAAGATGGAGGTCGCACAACAATCTTCGATCAAGGAAATCCGTAACGTCCCACCGACAACAGAAGCCGGAAGGACCTCATCAAACCAGAAGGATGGATGTCAGTCGACCATATACGGAAGTCCAGCCGGCAAAGCGAAAAAGGCTGGAGCCAACAGATGCCCGGCCGCCTCAAGCGCAACAGACCGCACCGTAATGCCGTTTCGCTACCATAGTCGACCACAAAAGTCGACCACATCAATGGACCTCACGCAGAGGTCGGCCTGAGCCGGCCGAATCAAAGAAGAAACCGGAGCTAAAAGACGCCCGGCCACTCAAGATTACGACGGAAGGAGTCGAAAGGAGCAGACCGCTGCCCAGAAGTGACAATAACCCTGATTTGCTTCCTTAGCCGGATTCTTCGGTTAGACCCGGAAACGCGTGGTGAAGACCGACGTGATTCGGTTCTTTCACCGTACCGGTACGTCCCCGGAGGAATCCCCTGGAACGAACTGGGCAACCGACCTCAGTTCCCGGAGGTCGGACCGGAGACAACAGACGCCCCGGCCTGCTAACATAGCACATCGTGAACCACGTTCTGCTACCGAAGAAAATTACTCCGGCCAACCGACTCTGGAGTACAGACCGAGAGGATTACGCTAACATGGTGCGAAACACGTCACTGCGCTTGTTTTACACCGTGTTTGCCTGGCACCCGTGGCCGACTTTGGGACCGGGTAACTGACCAGTAACTTTCGTCACCGCAGACAGTGGTATCCTCATCGGTTTGGAATGTCACATGGTTCGGAATTGACCACAGAAGTCAAAACCGACCTGTTATGATATGGCCCATTGAATTAAAGCAGGAGCGAAGAACCGGACTTCCGCCCAAAGACTTAACCCCGCAGACCGCGACTTTAACCACGTCTTCCTACCTCAGTCAACCGCAAAAGTTGACCATTCCGGAGGTAGCTAAACTAAAAAGGAAGTGGCGCAGACCGTGCCACAGAACCACGATCCGCTACCTTTGTTGACCACGGAAGTCAACCAACCTCAAGGTAGAACTTGGACCCCCCTCGTTACGACTCGGATAAAATAGCCGACCACAGAAGTCGGTGAAAGTTTCAACTCAACATCCGAAGGACAAGTCGTAAATGTTCGTTGAAGCACCCATGGTCGACTCCGGAACCGGAGGGTCAACCAAGCGGACCGCAATAAACACAGCTCGCTACCTTAATCGACCACGGAAGTCGATCCGAATAAGGGTAGTCGATTAGTTAAACGGACCGCAAGCTCGCAGATCATTAACTTCGACCTGCGATGGAAAACCTGGCCAACAGACGCCATGGCAACCACCGAACTCAACGGAACTTGGACCCGTCAAGAGGCAAAGTCCAATGTCACATGGCTCAGCGGGATAACCGACCAACAGCGACTCGGATCCGACCCAGAGCATGTGAGAGGTACGAACCGGACCACAACTTTTGATAACTTTCCGGGGCTCGGACGAATGCCAAGAGGCCTGAAACGACCTCTCAATGAATGGAGTCAACCATGATGAAGAATCATCGACCTCGGGTTGGACAACATTTTACCGGACCTCAGGTCGGATAAAGCGAAGCTAACCAGACAACAAGTCTGGATATGACCCGGAATCACTCGGATCCCAACAGAGCGGATCGCGTCAACCATGACCTGCTACCTAAATCGACCACAGAAGTCGATTTTGCCAACGGTAGCCGACCTAAGAAATGTCAACACATGACCGACCGACGTGGACCTGATGGAAGCATATGGAACCAAAAAGATTACCTGGTGAAAAGGGATCACATAAGTCCCTTGACACCGTAATCAACCAGCAGTGTATGCTGAATGGCCAAAAGACGCCATGGAACCGCCAAACTTGACGGAACTCGGACCCGTCCAGAGGCAAAGTCACGGACCCGACCCAGGGCATGTTAGAGGTACGAACACGGCCATCGCTCCTAACAACTTTGCAGAGCTCGGATGAATGCCCAGAGGCTAGAAACGACCTCCCAACGGATTGAACCAACTACGAGGGAGAAACCACCGACCTCAGGTTGGATAACGCGAAATTACCGACAACAGGCCGGTCAACGAGGATTATTCGGCCGAATGGGACTTGTGTGGCTCCACTTTGAGCTTACATTACCGTAACCCACCTCGGTTGAACATGGAATCTCGGAATCACCGACCTCAGGTCGGTTAACATTGTACCCGACCTCAGGTCGGCCATGGGGAGTAACCGACAACAGGTCGGTGGATGGACACACCATGGAAGATTTTCACGGAAAACGATTTCCGGACGGAGGTTTGATCAAAACGACTTTGTCTGGTCCCACTTGGACCTGCAATCATGGAATCATCGACCTCAGGTCGGATAATAGTGTAACCGAACTCAGGTCGGACTTGTGCGGATAATCGACAACAGGTCGGTGGACGCAAGATTCTAACGAAAAACGACTTCCGAACGGATAAAATCGACCTCCATCGACCTGGAACATGGAGTAACCGACCTCGGGTCGGATAACATTACACTCGACCTCAGGTCGGATAACCGGCGTTACCGACCACGCAAGTCGGTTAACAACACCGGATCGTTCGGAACTGTCTGGAACATCACCGGATTAGTCGAATTACGACCTTTCGACGTTATACGGTATCCAAAATCGGTACCAATGCCACATGATATGGAATTACCGGACAACATTGTAACCGACCTCAGGTCGGACATGTCAAGTAACCGACAACAGGTCGGTAGATGGAGAGACTATTGAAACTGTCTAAGGAAAACGACTTCCGGACGGATGAAATCGACCTCAGTCGACCTGTGACACAGGACAACCGACCTCAGGTCGGATAACATTGTAACCGACCTCGGGTCGGACATGTGGATGAACCGACAACAGATCGGTAGATGGATACCCATAAGAAGAACTCCGCGGAAAACGATTTCCGAACGGATGAATTCGGCCAAAACGACCTTGTATGGTCCCACTTGGACCTGCAAGACTGTAACTCTCTTGGTCGACCTGGAACATGGAATATCCGACCTCGGGTCGGAAATCACTATCACTGACCTCAGGTCGGATAACCGGTTTAACCGACCACAGAAATCGGTTAATAACACCGGATCCCTGAAACCGCGTGGAAAACCAGCGGATCACCCGAATTACGACCTTTGAGCGGACCAGTACCAACGTCACGTGGTAACCGACCTCAGGTCGCACAACATTACCACCGACCTCGGGCTAAATAACATTATACCCGACCTCAGGTCGGACATCAGAAGTCATCGATAACAGGTCGGTGAAGAATGACGAAACTGAAGATTGGAACTGTAAACGACCTCGAAGTGGACAAATTCGACTTGACGGGACTTATTTGACCCTACATGGGCCTAAATAACACGGGTCACCGAGGTCGACCATGGAGGCACGTTATCACCGACCTCAGGTCGGATAACATTACGACCGACCTCAGGTCGGATATCCATCCTAACCGACAACAGGTCGGATGACAACAGTAAATCATCGTTGGATGGAAGGAGCAAAAAATTCCGACCGGACCTTCGAGCCAGTTCGCATCGGATGAAGTCATAACCAGGCTCGTGGTAGCAGATTGAACGGTTTCGACCGTCCACACTTTATCGGCATTACCACTTGGCGACCACAGAAGTCGCACGACACAAGTACGGTTTTGTCCGACCTGAACTTCGGAATTCGGAACTTAGCCGGATTTACTGACCGCCGGTTAACTAACCGGTAGGTCGACCTTGGTTAACCGACCTCGGTCCATTTGCCCTATTCAGAGAGGATGCTTTGACATTTGCAACAGCGACAGTGCCTCTCTCTCCGGAACGGACGGATACGAGCCGGACGTAAGTGTCAGCCGTGCTTACCCGACCTCGAACGAATTTACCGGTTACGTTAGGTAACCCGGGAACCGACGCCCCGGACCTGATATACCGGACTGCATTTGGAAAGAAGACCCCGTGGAAACTCAAGACCCCGTGGACGTCATCCTAGTCGGAATAATCTCTAACCAAACCTGTTTTGTGTTACCTTTGTGCTCACTGGAATTGTGATTAAACTTTATTACATTTTTCTTTCGCGCTGTTTAACCGTCATTACACTTTTCTTTTACGTTCTCCGAAGCCAACAGAAGCAAGATGCCTGCCGACAGAAGCATTACCGGCCCAACGAAACGCCCGAGCGGCTTCCAGATTTGCGGCCGTGAGTTGCTTGCCTCTCATGGGTCTGGAAGTGAAGGATGGGACGGTCAACAGGACACCGGACTCCCACTGGAAGAGGACGCGTACCGGCGACCCCACATGGGTCGACCGGAGAGGTGCGACGCTGGCGCGGTACTGAGTCGGAGCATCCTCGCAGGAGCTCGGATTCCCGCCCAGAGGCATGTTAGAGGCACGACAGCCTGCGTGGTAGATACGCCACTTTGCGTATGCGTACCAACGCACACATGCTGATTCGCCCTCTCTTGTACGTACGTGAGTGGCTGCACTGCACTCTCCGCCTAGCGGATCCACCGCGGGCGCACTCACTGAGCATACTTGCTCTCTCGTTCCTCTCTCGCTGTATGACTCAGCGCTTATACGCTCGCGTTGGATACGAGTCCAGTCTGCGCATCACATTCCACATGTCTGGACAGCACGACGTTGCCGCCAGCACTTCTCTCTCTACATTTCATTACGCTCTAGAACTTGCTCTCAGCAACTTGACGTGCTGATTTTGCTTGGCCAGACATTGGCTCTTGGTTCTTCCTCTCCCGCAATCACGCGGTATTTGCTCCCTTTATCTGTCAATAAAGCTCACTGTGAGTCCCCTGCGCTTGCCTGTCACAATAACAAATCCAATAAAATTAGGAAAACAATAACAAATTCAAATCAAATAAAGATTTTAATAAAATTAACAAGCCCATCATTATTAAAAAACATCTCAGTAGGTTCGCAACTAATGCCAATTTCATTTGCGGCGGTAGTACGCCTCCATGAGCACCTGCGCCCCCGCCAACGGGGTGAGGGTGCCCTGCAGCACGGCGTGCTCCGTCGCGGCGGCCTGTCGCTGCACCGCGGGGTCATTGCGGAACAGGTCCTGGAGGTGGTCGTTGACGAAGCGCCACATCCACAGCAGATTCTGCCGACGACGCTGCTCCTCTAAATGGCCACTCTCCAACGCCATACCCCGGAATTCTTCCAGCGTGGACCAGGCTTTCTCCATGCCTTCACCGGTCACCGACGACACCCGCACAACCTGCGCAAAACTCCGATTAAATCTGGGGAAAGATGCCGGATTTTGTTTTTGCAGTCGGGGCAGCAGAAATTAGAAACGAATTCCATGTACAGTACTTTTTTCAATAATGCTACTAAATTTGTGTGTAAAAGGAATTACTGGAAAATTATCAAGGCATGCAATAATGTCGGATTGGCTTTTTTCGAGCTAATCAGACCGAAAATAATTTGTTCCAGTGCAATTTCAAATGCATTTATTTATTTTAAATGCGCTTGATAACTCACGATGCAAGAACAAATTAAATTAAATTACTGTTTGATTATTCGAGAATAAAATTAATTATCATTAAAAAAAAGCAATTATTTGAAAACATTATTCTAAATAAGGAAATAAATTATTTGAATCTTAGAATGAATTATTCGAGATTACGGCCTTAAATAAGTTATTCAAGAATATAGAAAAAAAAATAACTGCGAGTCAGGAATACAAATATCACCGAAATAATGTACTGAAATTTTTCAAAAATTTACTGTATAGTTTATCGTGGTTGCCAACAGTTAGAAGACCACTAAATTTCATTTAGTAAAATTCAGTTAAAATTTATCTTATTCGTCACGAATTTGCAGCTAACTTTGGGGCGCCAGGGGAAAGACTGCGAATGACTCCGGGGCTGGAGGAATTTGAGGGCGCTGATGTAGTCGGACTGCGTGCGGCGGGCGGCCGGCAGGAGATCCCCGTCGGCCTTGTTGACCACCACGACGTCGCACAGCTCCATGATGCCGCGCTTCATGGCCTGCAGCTCATCCCCGCCGCCCGGGGCGACGATCAGGACGAACACGTCCACCATGTCGGCCACGACGTACTCGTTCTGGCCCGATCCTACAACCGGAAATTTATCAGACCAAATTATTTCAACTGTTTACACTGTAGTTAAGTAATTTAATTTAATTTGAATTTTATCGAAGCGGTTACAGTAATTGCACGATTTTTATTCAACAGGTGGTTGCCGACTAATAATCCTCAATTTGGATATCCGTCTTTATTATAAAAAAACCACGCACTGTAAATTTTTCTGGCTGTTCGAATTTTCCGGAATAATATTCGTCTTTTTAATGGCAGAAAAAAAATACCAAAAAATGAGTACGAGATCGTAAAGCGTTGTTTTAATTTTTTACAATTTTAATTTAACACAAGATTTCAAAATTTCATAATTTTTAGTAACAGGGAAAGGGAACAATATTCCAGTTTTCCAATATTAATATAATGTTCCAATTTTTCTTTCTAAGCGCGGAAAAGAGTGATACAACGTGCAAAGCGTGGCATTCACACATATGGACATTAATAATTATTAAGTTATTTATAAATTATATTATCGAATGAAAATCAAATCGTTACCTAAATTACGTAAAACCGATCGGATGCATGTTTAAAAGTTATAAGAAAAATAAATAAAGAAAAGATGCATAAAAAATCGTGTTTACTGCCCACCTACAGTTTCCACGAAGACCACGTCGTAGCCGGCGGCCTCGCACAGCAGAATGGCCTCGGCGGTGGTGCGCGTCACCCCGCCCAGGGCGCCGCTGCTGGGCGAGGGGCGGATGAAGGCGCGCGGATTGCGCGAGAGATTCGCCATGCGCGTCTTGTCTCCCAGCAATGAACCTGGCATTTAAAAAAAACCGAGTTAAGTGCAATTTCTACCCGTATCCGAAAACACTGATTTCAGACAGTAATCGGATGTGGTAGTATTTTTACGAAAACGTACCCTACAGAAATAATTGTTTATTTCATACCAGAAAAAAAGAGAAGTAAAAAATAGAAGTCCCGGGAAGTTAGTAATTTTCAGGAAATAATTGTAGCTCTCAATTCCATTAAATGGTTACTTTAAAGACGCACGTGAAATTATTGATACTGGAAGCGTCTGTGCGTCACTGCACTACGATCTTTATACAGCCCTGCACAGCCAAGTTGGGGCAGTTTTGTTAAATAATTATAAAATAATTGTATACATTGTTTCGTTTTTGAATTTGCAGTTATCTAGTGTAACTTTTTACGGCGAATCTAGGAGTTTTAAAACCGGTACCCCTTGGTGTGCCAGTAGGGAGCCGAGCACTGGTTAAGGGGATGGTGTGGTGGTCATTTTTAGGATGCTTATAACGGCCCCTCTGAAGAATACACCGACAGATATTTTTACGTGAGCTTTTCTGGAAAGTCCTAAGCGAACCGAAGCCTGTCCGTTATGGGTTCGCAAAAAAATCTAGCGCGATCAGTGCTCGGGCTGACCGTGAAACAATGTGCACTTCCCATAGGATTGTATGCTAAGACCTACCTGCCGAAGAATGCGGTTGCCTAGCGCACAGACCAAAGTAACTTCAATTTGATATTTGCCATGAATAAAGCATGGACCACCTGAAACGATTTTGAGGTTTGAACAGACATAAACTGTCCAGGCGGAGAAATGCAGTGGCCGGATGAACAGAATAAAAAATCAGCAAAGCGGCTGCAAAAAATACGTATGCTTTCTCTTACAGTGTCTCGAAATGGAGTGTTTCAGGCATATTGTACAAGTGAAAGACTTTTTATTGACGCTCAAGGCTTCGCAAATACGATTTCGTCGAAAATAATTACCCGTCGCATCCCGTGGCTGCACCGGAAGCGTGCGAGGGAGGTCACTCCCCGATTCAAAGGTGCTTGCAGTCACTCTGCAAAGGTCACCCAGGCTTAGCCGAAATCGGCTGATGTATGGTATCGTTCGCAAGAGCATTGAACGACCAACACCTCAGAGGTAGTGCTTTTGAACAATGACGTCATCAGAATTTTTAAGCAAATTTCAAACAGGACTACTGCTACCACGCTGAGTGGGTCAAGCCGCTTTTTTCCTCTGGTCTACCCTAATTTTGACCTCACGGTTATTCGGAAAGCGGTCTCAGCGTAGAATCTCCAAGTGATAAAGATGTCGGACACACACGGCAACTAAGAAAAAATTAAATGAGGAAGTATTCTGTGACGGCTGACCTGTGCTAATTTTTTGAAAAAACTGCCCCAACTTGGCTGAGCAGGGCTGTATACATAAAAATATTTTTTATGAATGTTAGAAGGTAGAACACTTCGTCTCGAGTAGCAAAAAAACAAGCCGAACACATTATCACGATACGACTGACATTATTTTTTTCTACATGCGGTTCAGAAAAAATTATTTGAGTCCTTGGTAGACAAACAATAGCCTGCCATAAAAAAATTCATAAATTTCACTAAGGATTTAAGACAAATTTAAACAGCATGAAAACAGACATTTATATCCTAAACAAATTAGAAAAAAATTACAGAATTCTGGCCGTAATTTGGAGAAAACTGGAAGTGATTACCTCCGGTGATACGCGAGGAGGGGTCGATGGTCAGACATGCCACCTTGTGATTCCGCTCGTCGTTGGCCAGATACGAGCCCAGACATTCCAGAAACGTCGATTTGCCCGCACCCGGCGAGCCCGAAACACCTGCATTAAATACAATCAAATTACAGCAGAATGGAATAAAATCTTCCATAATATCATCGCACTCCCATAGAAGTGCGGGAAAATTCTACAGCAGCAGAAATCCTCCGAAAAGGAACAAGAAAATATTATTCGTAACAGTGTAACACTAACAAGCAGGCAATAATCGGTGCTTGCCCGTTGCCAAATATAAGTAGAGGCTGTTGATTTCCTGCCTCCGAAAATGCCGTACGAAAATCCATAAGCTGCATTAAATTAAATAAATTAAACTGCATTAAATTAAATAAATTATTATTGATACAATCACTGGTAAAATAGGAAAAATAAAATAACGGTAAATTAACTGAAATAAAATTATGGTAAATTTAAATTGATGTTTACCCCGCATTAATTTTATTTTCTGCTTACCAATACGCAGCGACAAGGCATCCCGTCCCTGTTCCCGCAGCCTCCGTTGCTGCTCCGCCAGGACCAGGGTGAGAAGCGCAGTGGCCTGCTGCTGCTTGGCGGCCCGGGTGGATTCAACGAGGGTGATGGCCTCCGCCAGCGCCCATCGCTGCCCCTGCAGTACCCCGTCCAATAAACGCTGCACCTGGCTGTCGACGGACGAAGATGCTGCAGACGGCGTGGAATACCGTCGTGGAATAGGGCCCTGGGGATGCAGGCAACGAGGGATGAGCCAGAGCGCCCGGGCCAGACGATGCATGATCACAGAGGAAAAATGAGCAGGAGAAAGCACTTTAAAACATAATCAAGGGTGATTTTGCAGATATCAGCTGTTGCTGGTTGGCACCCCGCTTGTACACCTGCATTTCCTGGTGATTTCAGGCAGGCATCGCGCACGGGATAATAAAGGAAAGAAAGGCCAAAACTGGGGTCTAGGAAACCTTTAAAAAATATGTCACGTTTGCGAAGATTCCAGAGATTTCAACCATACCCATAATTATTTTTCTCAAGTGATTTTGTAGGTATAACAAATCATAAACCCACAAGATCATAGTTAGAGTGGTCACAAGGTTGCCGCCCGTGATGACAGCTACCTATCTGTATAGACATCACTGTGCATCCGTATTCCGTAATATGCTACGGTGATGTTTGTTTTTTTTTCATCATTTCATAGTTTTATATTGGAATAACATAGTTCAGTGCAATCCCAAAAAAAGGTAAATATTGTATAACTTGTACAAATAACTCGAGCACGTTGCCTATGCAGTTATAACTCAAGAACAGAAAATATTTCCGGAAAATCACGATCGACACGCCACAACACTACGATATTCACTTCAATAAAATTATAAATCCAGTACTAACGAGTACAACACATAAAGCCAGTGGTCGTTCAGCAAAAGCAGCAGCTTAACATTACAGAGTTAACTTAAAATCAGACAATAAAAAACCTTAAAAATTTTGGGATTTTCTTGGTTCGCAAGTAAAAGTTCAAGGCATAGGCGCGACCAGTAAACGTCGCGGTAAAAACACCGAAGAAGACATTTTTCGGCAATATTGCCGGTGGGTGATCATGAGCGAGTCAGCGCTTCTACAGTAGTGAGTGTATACCGGTTTGGGACAGGGTCAGTAGTATTAATTAATTTTTATAGTAAGTAGTAACTCCGTGCGCTACGCGCTGAATACAAAAAAAATCCTTTCTCCCCAAAAGCAATGAGGCACCTGAACACGTCTGGTTGTTGCCAGTCTTTGCTTTCGTAGCTTGTCATTTAATTATTATTGTGCTTTTCATGTCTGTTATGACGGATGTTATAGTAAAAAAAAGCTGCTGTTGCCAGCAACAGACGCGTCAGCATTGTGTATTCGCTGCATCTTTCCGATTATGAATTAAAATGTACGAGATTTTCATCCATGATCAGCATGGCATAGACATCACTGTACAGTACATCCGTACTCCGTGACTTCTGCACATGCGGCTTCTGCATGCATTCAGAATAAGACAGGCAAAAAAAGGCATTTCTCCACGTTCCGAGATAAGAAACAAGTGACTCGTCCCAGACGAGGCATTGCTGCGGAAATTTACATTCCTCAACGTGTGATTACGATGTACAAGCGGTGACACTTTTTTCAGTGAGCGATAACACATCACTGGTCCCTGTTGCTCGCTCAGTCAAATGTCTGTACGAGTATTTTTCTTGTTCACGGTCTGCCAGACATCATTAAACACGCATTGGACTCCGCTGACAAATATGCTACTATTTGTATCATCAACACGGCCATATTGTTAACAACTTTATGTTATTGTGTTTGGCCATCAAAATTGCCATAATAAATCGGTTATTTCACGGGTAATATTTGTACCGCATGAACGTGTCGACCATGGATGAGAGTTGTGTCAGTACTGTGGAAAATAAAGCAGCACCGCCGGAAGCTTCCGCACCATTAGCGGCAGCATGGACGACTCCACAAAATGCAGCACCGATATCATGGAATTTTAACGAGACTTCCAGCGACGCGACATACTTTCCGCATCCGCTGTTTTTTGGTCAATATTTACCGGCACCGTGGCCAGCGCAGGAGAAATCGTTGGCTGCCAACGGAATGCCGACCGCTGTGGACGCTGCCGCCGGTCCATCGACTCCGTCAACGTTAGACGAATCTAATCCGATGAGCGTCGTCAAAGCCAATAAAGACAAACGGGGTTCGCTGAGCTACGTGGCCATGATCTTCAAAGCCATCATCGAGTCACCGCAGAAACAGCTGACCTTAGGCGAAATCTACGCGATTATTCTCCAGCAGTATCCGGCGTTTTGCGCCAGCAAGAAAGGATGGCAGGTAGATGGCGGCACATAATTAAGTACTCTGATGCGTGTGCGTTCTTTCATTTTGTGCTATATTAATTTGTCTTTCCTTTAATTTGTGTCCAGCCCAAAAAACTTACGAAAAACAATTTTAACCTAATTTTGTATGAAAATTACGGTAAACGTTCTCAACAGTTACAATGTTTTCCTCCGCATGTGCGGAACATAATTTTATAGCGAAAATACTGCAGAAATACTTGCTAAAAAATCCGGAATCGTTTGGTGGTGTTTGAAAATTACTGCACTTGATTTCAAATAAAATTAAGACCTTAGAATTAATTCTTCACCTGAATTTAATTATTGTCTTACTGTCTTGCAGAACAGTATCCGTCATAATCTTAGTTTGAACGAGTGCTTCGTGAAGGTTCCGCGCATACCTGGCGTGAACGAGGGCAAAGGTCAGTCAGCTTTACTAACACAATAAAATAAAAAGTCTAGTTTCGATATCCAGCATTAGCCAAATTTGGATGTTGAAATCGGGTTGGTGTGCGCGAAACAACTACAGTTTAAGGATGAAAACGAAAGACAGTTGCTTATTATATAACCGGTTGCAAGGAAGTAAGCACTAAGAAGTACCCTTTTTTAGGCTGCTTCTGGACAATCGGTCCCGGAGCCGAGGACTTATACAAAGATGGCGATTATCAGCGACGCCGACGCATGAAGCGAGCCACTTACCGGGCCAGCGCCCCCAACACGGCAGCATTTCCACCTAACATCTGCGCCGACGACGCGCATTTCTCACTGTGGTCCAGCACCTGGCAGCCACGCAATGCGTGGCCAGTAAACCACATCCAGTCGGCAAGCTTTCCACCCGCTTATCCACCGCCCAGTAACGCCTTGTTGCAGCCCGGAGTAGCGTTCCCGCAAAGCGGCGCTGCCGGTTCACATCAGCGCTTTATGATGAGTGTGCCACCGTTTCCAAATAGTTTCCAACGGCACTGCACACCCCGTGCTGGCTACACGGCTACGAAGCCAGTTCGTGCGGGAAATCTCGTGCCGGATTGGACGGGATCACCCACAGGATTCCCGTTCGTGGGATCCTTCCCAAATCTGTATCCTGGATATCCTGGCCAAGTGATGAGAGCGGCTGCAAGCAGAAAATTCGCGGGATCCAACGGAACCGTGCGAGTCGACAATCCGTTGCTGCACAACAAAGGTAACTGACGGTCCTGCCGTAAAAGATCTGGTGCCACCGCGCAACGACGAAGGGTTCTTGTTTGCTGTAATTGTCTTGAGGCCTTGGATATAAAATTATGAATAATTTGGTCAATCTGTGAACAGTTGCAAAGTGTTTAGGATCAACAGTTGAAGGAATTACCGCTGAGTTTTGCTGTTTAATATTTCTTAATTTGGAGCCGAGCATTTTCGGATGGGCCGGTATAGCCGTATGTATCCATGCTGCCGACATAAAAGAAATCTGCTAAAACACGAATTGTGTATTACTTTCTGAATCTGAAATCTGACTAGTTACTTCCAATCTGCACGGTTGTGCAGGTACGCTCGGCTTTGAGTGCGGTGACATATTCTTTGGCATGTGTACTATTACTGACTCCGATTACTAGGAAAACGGAAGTATTGCTAGTGCATGCATCAAGGTGTTCTGAGACTGCTGGCTACTGAACCTATTTAAAAGACATTTTCGCCAAGACTTAAACCAAACAACCAGATTTTAATCAAGTCGGGAAAGACTAAAACGTGTGCACTGTGTAGTCAAGACAGTAAATACACAAGACAGTCTTGAAACCTTTTCTGAGTTTCGCACCGACAAATTCCCATAAGGTAGGTTAAAAGGTGATGATAACGTACCACAACATATAACTATAGTGCTAAAAAATTAGACCATGCACGACCTTTTTCCCAAAAGGGTGCAACGCCTGATGTGGTTTTTGGCTTTACGCTAACATTGGTAAATATTTCGGTTTTGGAAGAAAACATGCTATACGAACTTACGAAGTCATATTTTACAAAACAAATAACTGCCCTAGCTAACGTATTGAACACTGGGTAGCGCTTATGGTTAGAGATCTAGCGACGTCAGGACAACCGAAAGCTTCGGAGCAGCTTTTTTAAAAAAAAATATTATTTTACGTAAGACTTTCCTTTTCGAACGCAAGCCATCCCAAGTACGAAAAGTTCACGGGCAGTCGAGGCGGATGTTCTAACATCCCGACAAATGGATCGGTATCTGTGTGCTTCTTAGTGTCGGCAACGACGGCGTGTCTTTGATGGGAGAAGGTTAGCAGGAACATATTTATCAGAATTTCGTAGAGTAATTGCAGCGCACGTACTTACACTGCTTAAGTTTCCATTGTTATGTATTCGTATCCCATTATCCCATACTAGGGACACTTTTGAAACGCAATCATGCTTGAGAAGGCACCTTCACCGAAAAATCGAAACGACAGCATCGGGCCCAACTTTTCGCGCTAAACGTTATAATATCCAGACAATTTGAGGATGCAGAAAAAGAAAAGGATCGTAGAGATAACTGCAACTGCTGTTCCTTTTTAGCGTGTGAAATGGTGAAAAAACCGTCACTATTAAGAAAACCCGTTAGTCAGAAGCTACACGTTGAAATTCATTCCATCTATAGTTTCGGTTACGTCGCTTCCGTTTCAGTCGGCGTAATACCCTTTCAGCAGGTGCAAGGCAAATCGACTCAATGTTGACATGTCGAGTCCTCGCAGATCCACTGCATCCCACCATGCTGAACTGTGCTCGGGGCGAAAACCGCTGAAGCTGCAACGTAATAAATATTGTGCCTCTTATTATTTTTACTGTTAGTAATCTAACTCACAGTTTACAGAAGGCGCGCATAGCGCTCCATTCATCCGGATAAGCCAGCTCTTCCCTCCAGCGCGCATGCAACGCGGTGACCTTTGCGCAGATGGCCTGCGAAACATCCGGGCAGTTATCGTTAACAGCGGCTAAAAAACGCTGGCGCTGTTCAGCGGCGGCTTCCGTAGAACGAAAGTGCAGATACGGAATGCAGATGGCCGATTCCGATTGCTGATTACTGGCGCGAAAGGTCATCCGTTTCAGCCACGCGCCGCCGTTGGCGATCAACGGGTGGAATAAAACGGTGTTGTCAGCTGGATGCGAAGCGTTGTAGTTAACCAGCACCAATTTACTACAGACGGTCCATAAATTGCAAACTGTGTTGTATTGATAACTGCTATCCTGATTATTACGCCGCAGACACAGGAACGCATTGATCGGCGGGCAGTTGGGATCGCAGCCGTCCTTGACGATGATCATTCGCACATGAATGCTCTTTTGCTCCAGAATTCTGTTCAGCATCCATAGTTTGTTGGACAAGTATCGTCTCCCCTGACCAACGGTCCTTCCCCTCCCGAACAACGCCACCGTTTGCGTTTCCTGACCAATCGCGCGGTCTAGCAGCGTGACGAACTCATATTGGTACAGCGGGAGTCAATGTTGAATTCTCTATCAGTGGGTCCCTGAGCGCGGAGCAAGCGGAGGTCGAGGATGTGTTTTGGCTATTGGGAAACTCTTTCAAAAAAAGTGCCCACAACGCACACACACTGCAAGGATACAGTAAGTCCGTTTTAACGATCAGTTTACCGATGGGGCTTCGACAAACACCAGTGTGCCTTCAAAATTTCAAACTTGTTTCTAGTTGTTTGTTTATCTTTAGAAGTCTACCTGCAGCATTATGTACTGTAGCCGACTTACCGACTGGTTCGTAACTTTGTGACGATATCCATGGTCAGCAGAATACATGCCATAACGGGATGCGGATGATCAGTGATGCGAATTTCACTGCCATCTGCAAAATTTTTACCCACTATCCAAATGAGCGTAAACTAGCGACCAGTTTCCATCTCCGGACGTTCAATGTGTCGGATTTAAGAGACGTAATACCATGTCCGGCATGTCGGGTAACAAAAATTTTGATTTTCCGAAAGCTGTTGTTGGAATTAGTATGGTCTGACCTCACTTCACACTACACCAGTGTCCATCTGAATTTCAGTTTTCAAAGTTACCTAGTTTTTACCTTTTTGTGTAAACTGCTGTTATCGTTTTGGCGGACTGGCGATCATCCTGCTGTGTTGCCAGTGCCTGAGTGCCTGCCACCTATCATTTTGGTCGTTGTAAACTGTACGGATTCGGATGTTGACATTTTGCGCATTGCGCACAAGCGACATTGCCACTCAGACCACGAACGCGGTATAACGTCTAGTTAAGGGGGTCAGTACTGACCTGTTACTGTTACCTGCATTAGATTAGTAATTGGATTACTGTTACTAGTACAATACCTGCATTAGATTAGTAATTTAGTGCGACACTCTTACCATGTTGACACGCGTCACTGGCACACTTGTCCGTCATCACAATAATATTGGCTTCTTGGGCGTCCTGTTCACTCAGGTAGTTTTGGCAAGCTTCTTTCAGGGCATTCGCGTCCCAAAACATACTGCACCCTTCCGCATTGCCATGCACTTCGGCGCAGATGAAGGTCACTGTGTCGATTCCCGCTCGTACAAACACACGACAACCGACTTTGAAGACGTATGGAGATGTCATTGTGTGCTCCCTGTCGACGCACACGAACATACAGGTGTCGGTGTTATTCTGGAACATATCAAAGTGACAACTGGCGCCACACGGATCGCCACTGCGCAGTGCTGGCCGGCATGAACGAGCCAGATACTTGGGCATGCGGTAAACTCCACGCATCCGATGTGCTGCCTCAAAGCGGACTGCATGTTTCCGGTAAACGAACCCGCTGGTCCCCGCGAAAAAGCTTGGTTCTTCGTCCGCCGCCGGCAGTTTTGCGACAAAAGTGGACGCGTGTACGATGCAGTTAGCAGCCGGATCCGCGGAGTTCTGGTTATACGGGCGTACAGAGAAAAACATGCGGCACAGTTTATCAAAATTGACAGCTGGTCGAAAGATCAGTGGTCCATCATCCACGTCACGCAGCGCCACGTGCATGGAAGAGGCGTATGGGCGTCTAGCGGAATAGAAATGATGTGGCCAGAAATGTTTGGAAGGGATCCACTCGGGGCTGACTTTGAGCGAGTCGAAGTCGATGAAAAACTGATCGCCACTTATATCCTGAACGCATCCCAGCCACCATTGGCCATTGTCGCGCTGCACGAGCACCGTGTTCCCGTAATTGATCTGTCGTGTATTATGCGAACGGATTTCTCGAAAGTAGCGTGGAGTTGCATTCATGACGTTTAAAAATTTGGATTACAAGTTACAATCAAGCTGCACTCTGACAGTTGCTCTACCGACTGAGTCGTGACTGGGAAGTAAACTAGCTCTACCTTCAACCGTATGAACCCTTAACCCGACACTAGCTCAGCCAGGTGAAGCCTGGGGGTTATCTGGCAGGATGCTGGTACTCTACTGGCTCATACGGATGGGATGGGCCCTTCATATATGGTCTGGGTCAGGGCTGATAGGGCGATAAGCTTATAAGATGGCATAATATGACAACGTGTTCATGCACAGTAATATGATGTCAGCGTAAAGTCAGGTGACCTAGTGGCCCAGTTAAGTGTCCTTAAGCGAAGTAAGTGTTGCCACTGGCGAACTGTAGAGCACTGTGCTGCTAGAACGAATGATGACTCGTCCCGGACGCTGGCACAGCTCCGATGTGATTTAAACTAGGTCAGAGCTAGTTGTAAAAAAGAATCGGGACTCTATAGCTCTGTTACTATTCGTATGGTTAATCTTTGGCCACTTGCTTCCCAAGCAAGTACCAAAGGCCGACTTTTATTCCACCACGCAGTTTAATTGCATAAAAATTTTCTTATGCAGTTTAGCCTGGTTTTGTTTTTATCTTTCTCTGTCTAAATCCGAAAATCGGTTGATGTGGAAACTGGATGCTCCACAACCCTCTAGCGGATTGTAGTCTGCGGTTCTGAATTCCTGCGTTTTGCAAATCATACTCAGTGGCGCGTCTAGGGGGGTGCCAGAGCAGCCATGGCCCCCGTAACCTGGACGTCAAAAAAATTCGCAAGAGGGGGGTACGTTGCGAAATTTTTTACGGTGGAGGTCGCCGAAAAATCGAGAGAATACTCCCCCCTTTGGTATGAGTTCTCTGGCTCCCCCTCTGAAACCCGCCTAGATTCGCCACTGATTATTCATACTCGTATCTTCCGCTCTGTAATCAATTACTGCAGTGCTTGGTAAGCACGTAAGTTTTAAAACGAGCTGGTTTCTGAAAGATTCTGCTGTATTTTCCAAGATTTTATGAATTCTTCGTCTGTTCTAGCGCAATGTATGTTTTAGTTAAGAGAAATTTAAAATACAGTGTGCCGGTCTCACTGTACTATTACCATAATTTCAGTACGGCATTCAAACAAACACGGCCAATTCCGCAGTAAGGAACGCCGAATCTGCTACAACATTTGAATCGTTCCTATGCCCGCAACCTCGACATGCCCGCAACAATACGCTACTATCGGGAGTTGCGCTCGAATTCGCGCGAGTTGAACTATGGGAACACGGTACTAGTACAGCGCGATAACGGCCAGTGGTGGCTGGGATACGTGCAGGATATTGACGGCGATCAGTTTCTGGTCGATTTTGATGCCAGCACCGTCGGTGTGCAGTGGATTCACTCTAAGCATCTGTGGCCGCATCGTATCTTATCTTGGCTAAGTAATCTTGAACCATTGCTTGTGTTACACGCAGCGGTGCGAGACGAAGCCGGTGGACCGCTTGTTTTCCGACCTGTCACCTTCATTAAGGAACTGTACTGCATATTCTGCGCAGTCACCCTGGATCAACCAAACCATGAGAATTCACAAGAAGGTCGACTCGTGCCGGTGTGCCATCTCACCGCACAGCTGCCGGCACCAAACGATGAGGGAAGTTTTTCGGGTGGACTCAGCGGTTTCATGTACAAGAAGCATGTTATCACGTTCGACAAGGCGCATTTGTTGCGCGATATGAACTGCATCTCCAAGTTTTTGATTCGCACTTGCCAACTGCAACTTGGCCCCAACGACCCGTGCAGTGCCAGCTGCCAGTGGAACAGGACGTCTCATACGGATGAATTTCGTTTCTGGTGCAAGGGACCTCACTGTTCCACGATTATTGACTATCATTTTAATGTCGGTTGTCGTGTGTTTGTACGAGCGGGAATCGACACGGTAACTTTTATTTGCGCTGAAGTGCATAACGACGAAGCCGGACGCAGTATGTTTTGGGACGAAGTTACTCTGCGGGAAGTTTGCCATAGCTTTCTCGCCGAACAGCTACTAAGACACTCGGCACAAGCCGACCCGATTGTGGTCAATAACATGACACCGGTCCCTTTCCAACAAGGTAAGCGCGCTTGTCATCGGCAGAAAGGTTTACGGGTTAACGGTTTACGGTCAAAGAAGCCGCAGAAACCTTCCTGCCGAACTTCATAAACCTTTCTGCCGGATCCGTAAACCTTTCTGCCGGCTACACGCGCTCACTGTTTGCGGTGTAATAAAAGCCGTAGACGGCGACACATTCGACTTCAGCAAAATTCGGTTTCCGCCGACAGCCTTCCGCTATCGTCAAGCTCGGCTTTTATGTTTATTCTATCACAGTATCATGAGAGCTAGGTCCCGCTCGATGAGCTAATGTTGCTGGAGCGATCACTAACTGGATATGTTGCAGAAAGAGGTGAAATGCCCATCTTCGGCCTTCCAATTTCGATCCTTGGCAACATTTTTTTTACAATGGATGTCAATACGGAGCTGCGCATGAGCCAGTGAGTTAGCTGCAGTCGTGGGCCAATTATGGCAGGCGGCCATTGGCAGCCAAATAAATAAAATCTTTTTATTGCTCGCAAATCAAGCGCAATCGTCATTCACTCATAGAATACGCAAGTTGGGACAAGGCTTTTTTATAATCGCAGAAACCGAATTGGACATCGTAGACCTAATAAACATTTAACTTGAGTACGGGTCAAGAAACGCGAAACAGGAAACGCTAAGCGCTAGTCAATATAGACTAGTGAAACAGTAAAACATGAAACACTGAAAAATGAAGTAATATTCAGGAAACAATGAAACATGAAACGTTTCGTGTTTCATGACTCGTTTGTAGGTTTCGAATTTTTGTGATTCAGTGTTTCATTGTTTCAGGTTCCCTTTCTTGTTTGGTTTCTTAGGTTTTTAGTTCGTGCTTCCTGTTTCGTGTTTCATCACTTAAATGTCTCGTTTTGCATGTTTCATGTTTCATTGTTTCAGCTTTCTGTTCTTGTTACTTGTTAGGTTTTCGCAGGTTCCTTCTCCATGCTTTTCGTTTCACGTTTCATGTTTCATAGACTTCGCCTTCATGCTTATGTCACTGAGTTATGTGTATTTCGTGTGTTTCATGCGTTTCATGCGTTTCATGTGTTTCATGCGTTTCATGCATTCGTGTATTTCGTGTGTTTCATGCGTTTCATGTGTTTCATGCGTTTCATGCGTTTCATGCGTTTCATGCGTTTCATTTGTTTCATGTATTTCGTGTGTTTCATGTATTTCGTGTGTTTCATGCGTTTCATGCGTTTCATGCGTTTCATGTGTTTCATGCGTTTCATGCATTCCTGTGTTTCGTGTATTTCGTGTGTTTCATGCGTTTCATGTGTTTCATGCGTTTCATGCGTTTCATTTGTTTCATGTATTTCGTTTCATGCGTTTCATGCGATTCATGTGTTTCATGCGTTTCATGCATTCCTGTGTTTCATGTAATTGTGTATTTTATTGTTTGATGTTTTAGGATGCTTAGGCAGTCTAAGTTTTCTGAGGTTAAAGGTTTCACCTTTGTGCCTAAGACGTCAAACTGATCATTGTCCCAACTCAAACATTCTCTCCATTCACTGGACCAGCGCAAAACGTTTGCCCAGTAAATGTTTGCTGCGCAGTTTTTTAAATTCGTATATTTGTATATTTCTTTGCTATTTGTTTGTATATTTGTAATATTTTGTATATTTGTATATTCAAAGATTATCGTACAGATTGCTTGTGCGGACGGAGTAACTATGCTATCCGATAATTACAGGGTGTGCGCGTTGTGGAGGGCAGTCTCGCGCGACTACGTAAGGAATCACTACATCATCTTCACTATCCCTTGTCTGTTCGCAGCGGAAGACTGGGATGGCTCGATATATTTCAATCTGCACCCTGTCATCAGCTATATTCTGGCAGCGACAATGAAGCGAGCCGCTTCCCATGAAATACGCGCACTGGCGATAGTGGACGAATTAACACCGGATGACCGCAGAAGGTGTGACCCCGATGGGGCAAACTTTCAATGGATAGCGGCAGCGATTTTCGATGTTCTGGATAAGAACAGCATCCGCCTGCCACTGATTGTCGCCAAGAACAGCTACGAAAAGGCGTCCATGGGGAGTGACTCTATAATTCCTGCAGCTGGGACCAGGTCACCGGGATGGAGTGTTTGGAGGCAGCAGACTGTCGAGATGGATGAAGATTTGTAAACAGTTGCTGCTCATCAACTTCACCGCCTCCAATGAGACCGGCGACAGGCCTTTGCTGCTCATGTCGCACTATGGAGGCGGGCCGAAATGGCCGGACGGCGAGAATAACTTTATGCGATCGCGGGACGACGAAAATGGACGACTGGGCGTGAGTTTTCCGCTGGTGCGTTTCCGCTGCACGGACACCGCTGCCGAACAGTGTCAGCGCTTCTTTATTGCGGCCGATAACGAATTCCCGGCCGTTACGCAGCGGGCACTGGAAAAGATCACGGCGCTGCATGCGCGCTGGGTGCGGACGTTGGCCTATCCCGAAGAGTGGACGTGGATTCGCACTTTCTTACGGGTGTAAGTATTGCTAGCTGTGTCCTTGCACATGATACGTTGAAACACGGAAATGGTTTGATTAAATGCGGGTGTTTCATGTTGAACAGGCTCAACGGCGTTGGTCCCGATGACAGTCCGCTGCACTGGGATGACGTCGACTTACGACAGCTTGATTTATCAGGGCTGAACAAAATAACCTTCGCCGCGCTCGACGCGTACTACAAAGACTGAAGCATACGCCTTTCGATTAACAGTATTACTATAGTAGAAATGTGGATGTACGCTTCAGCGATATTGAATGTTACGGCAACTGTGGCTGCAGTTGCATTTGTTCATAATAGACATCATCCTTAAAGAACGCGATTTCGTCTTACTGCTTGCTTTCCAGAACAGTATGAATTTGTTTTTATACGCGTGCACTCTCTTAATTGTCCTCAATCTGACCTTAATTTTAAGCGATAAAGTTCTTCCTGATTTTCTGCATGAATTAAAGCATGGCATGCGAGTCATGCGAGCATTTCTGCATGGCATGCGAGTCTTTTGGCACATGGTGTGAAGGCGCCATTGTTGTTTTTAAAGAAATCGGGAAAAGCTTGTTTGTTCGAACTGGCGAGTCCCGATCTACCTCTTTTTTTTGTTTCAGCGGCTAAGTTTAGAGATTTGGCGTGGTATGCTCAGTTGGTTTTGGCGACCGTTTCCGCACGCTCCAACTGGGATAATTTTTTTATTTGATTAGTGAATATTGTTTTTGTGACGCTATCCGCTATACTCAAGGTTAATAAAGATAATTAAAGCTGTACCAAACAGTGCCATGACTCGTCCCATCGATGCGTTAGCTTGGGAAGCTGTTTCTGGCGACATCGCAACAAAAATTCAAGTGAATTACTGCTCAGAAAATGCATACTTCTAAAGATAATGCATAAAGGCTGGACTGGAATTTTCAGGGAGATCAGCTAATATATAATACTCTGTACATGCGCGACACGATTCGGCAGGGAAACAGAACGCTTTGCCGCCAACTTGTGGTGTCACCAGGGGTATTCACGGTATACCGGTATGCCGTATTCTGCGTTGGTACAGTAGACAGAAGATTTTGCTTCCGAGCGGTGTTTTTCTGTACATAACACCATAACTGAACCGCACTAATGTAATTTGTTGTCCAAATCAATAATGTTTGCGCGAGCTGAATGAGAATTATTTTTTACTATTGGTTGCACTATTTATTACTATTGGTTGCACTTTTTAACTACAGTATGCTGTTTTCATTCCAATCGAAAACACTCCGTCAGGAAGGGAAAAATGGTTAAATGGTTAAATGGTTGGGTGATCTGCTGATCGTACTCATTTGTTTCCAGTAAAAAATTTGATTAAAACTAAATAAATTTTTAATTATGAAAGATAATTCCAGTAAAAATTTGATTGAAATAATTATTACAGTTTTATCTGCGCCAGGATGCATCAGAAACATGGCGTATTTAATGTATCAGTTTGAATGGATCGCAAAAAGGCGGAGAATATTCTTGACCTACCATATTATAACATTTTGCTGCAATATCCGCTCAACTTTTTATGATATCTGTCACAGTCACAAGCTTAACTACCACCTGAATACGTCGGGAAAATGGCAATTAACGCTCGGCAACACCGCCATAGCCGTTATCTTCTCTTCCTGTTAATTCAAGTCGCAGTAGCCTAGTTTTGACTGGAAACACATTATTACCACACAAGCTTGTTATCAGCTGCGTACAGCGCAGTGCCAGTGATGACATCAACAAATCCATGTGTTACTGTTTGCGTGGCGCATCGTGCTTATCACCGTAATAAACAACTGCTCAGTGATCAACATGTCGCAGTGAGCGCCACGCAGACACCTGATAACGCGTCCGACATGGCGCAATCACTAGCTGCACCTAATTAAAGTGCATCATTGTGCGCCAGCTCTGAGCTCATACTTCCGGGACAGCGTGAACATATTGTTGCGACGTGAATAACTACTTCTGTATATAAACAAGGCAAACGCCACAGGAAATATTCATATTCGCAACTAGTCTTGATATTTTTAAACTTTTGTATATTAGACAACTTGTTTTATGGTCATACAATTCTGCCTTTAAGTTGCTTTCACACTGCGTATGAAGAAATGGGGCGCTACGCCTGTTTCCTGACGTTGTTGCTTGTCAGTTGTATGGGCATCGCTGTATTCTCACAAGAGGAAGGCCAAGAATTCCGTTATGCCGGCAGTGATGCCACGGTGTACGAGGAAGGCAACGGTGACGATGTGGTCCGTGCCGTTATGGAGAAACTGACCAGCGTCTGTAAGTGCTTCTTATCGCTGCCAGTGCGGTTTGAATTCTTAATAAAGCTTCTTATTTTTAGGCATCTTTAAAAAGGATAAACAAATGATACGGACCATCGCGCTAGCGGCGTCGAACGACGGGACCAAACCCGGAACATTCCGTCCAGGTTATCATGGTGGAATCTGGCAGGTGGGTTGTGGATAATTTCCGAACATTCAAGACCTCTCGAGTATTAAATTTTTGTGTTTTTTTTTTCCAGGTGGACGAAACAGTCTTTCAGTCCACGAAGGATTATTCCCTGAGTTATCTGTGGCGTCGCTTCAACAGCGCTTTCAACATCGACTGGCCCACGGTGCAGTGGCGCGATTTACGGAAGCCGTTGTATTCGGCGCTGGCGGCGCGTCTGGCTTTGGCCATGGTTGCTGATGAAAACAACAACGATATGTAAGAACCCACAACAGATTGGTGGTATTCAGCCAATGATTTTAGAAAGTCAGAATTTTTGCCGATTATAGTGAGAATTCGCTGCCGTGGGATACGTACAGCCAAGCCAACATGTGGATCCACGCGCTCGGTTTATCCGGTGACCTCGGCGCGTACCATCAGATGTACCAAAATGCTGTCCAACAGTTGCGCAATATTTCCCGTACGAGCGATCTTTTTCAGCCCCTGAGAACGAAATTTTGTTGTAAACTGACACTCGTTTTCTTATTTCCATATTATTATGAGCAGGTTGCAAATCCGTCGGTGCGGATATCGCTTTCGTTGTCGACGGATCCGGCAGTATCGGATCGGAAAACTTCCAGCACACCCTCAATTTTGTCAAAGAAGTGAGTTATCTCGGTGCTCAGCAATGGCACAAAATTAAAAAAGAATAATTAAACAGTATGTAAAAGGATAATAAAAGTTTAAGTAACATACATATTGCCACATTAATAATTATTCAGCTAAAAATATTTTTCATACATGATAATATACGTATTACTCTAAAACCTAAATAGATATAATACCGTTGCCTTATTTCACAATATGGATAGACATTGTAAAGACACGCATAAAGGTCACTGAAGACAATCGAATTAAGAATTCGCCAAATTAATTCAGCATGAGCAGGACTACTTAAATTCCTAAGCTGAATACTGGAAATCGCACGCTACAGGTTATTAGCCGACTGAACATCGGACCCCAAAGCAACCAGGTGGCTCTGGTCCAGTACTCTGACTATGCGCAGGCTGAATTTCATCTCAACACATATTCGACAAAAGAGCAGGTTGGTCCTTAGTAATTTCAAGTGGTACTAGAACAGGACGCCCACTCACTGGTTTGCCGTTGTAGGTCTTGCAGAAAATCTCATCGGGCATCTTTTATCAGGGCGGCGGAACTGCTACTGATTCCGCATTGCAGCAGTTGCACCAGAACGTCTTTACCGTCGCCAACGGTGCCCGTCCCCAAAAAGCCATACCACAATTTGGTAAGGCGATAACCGAGTGTGTCTTCGTCGCTTCTGATTGGTAGATAATCGCGGTTTTTTTGTAGTTATAAATTTTTATTTATTTACGTAGTTATGTAATTGACTAATGGCGTCCTATGTTTACAGCGGTCCTTTTCACTGACGGCGCCGCCAATGATAACGTCGCGGCGCAAACGGAAGCCAGCCGGGTTCACAGCAAAAACATTACGCTGCTATCCGTCGGAATTGGCGGCTGGATTACCGAAACTGAATTAACTGGATACGCTTCAAATCCAAGTGCGACATTACTCATCCGGCACATATTTTAGAAAATATAACGTCAACGCAAATAACCATTGCAGAATGCCAGAACACCTACCACCTTCAGGGATTTGCGGATATGGCGCAAACGTTTGCTTTCGAACTGGAACAGCGTAGCTGTGACGGTACGAGCATTAATACTGCTTAGAATGGCAAAGTACGGAGCAACAATTAAAAACCACCTTTTTCTGCGTAGGTCCTGGTTTCGTGGTCCCCTTGCCCGTAGACCCGCTAGTTCCGCCCACACCCATCACCATCGTTCTGCAGCCGGGTCAAGAACAGTACATCTGCTTCATAATCCCGGTTGTTAAAGGCGCGACCATCGTTCTCAACGGCACATCAGGGACCTTGCTCGCCTACATTTCCTTCTCCGTCACTAAGCCCAGTGCAGAGTTCTACGACCATAAGATGTCGGCGGCCGCTGGGCAAATCGTGAGTGCTTTTCAAAGAACCAGACATTCATTAGTCGCGAGCTCTTACGGACGTTCTGGGTGATAGGTAACCTTGTACCTGACTCCGGCGATTATCACGTCGTACGTTGGACCCCTCGTGCAAGACGCCCGTGTCTGTATCACTCTGGCGGTAGGCTCGAATGCCACTGCGACCGGGGAAACCCTGATCCATGAAGGCGCCGTGGACTGTGGTGCGGAAGAGCGCGACATGCGTGATAACGATGTCATGACCCTTACCAGCCCGGGTTTCAACAGCCTGACCAACCAGCCAGCCGGGTACCGCGGCGGCCTCAACTGCGTGTGGAAGATCAACACTCCGGCCTGGACGACCCTGGAGCTGACCGTCAACTACTTCAATCTCAACGAGAATTTCGACGAAGAGCCCGGCTGGAACTGCCACGAACAGGACAAACTGGTGGTGGAGACCCAGGGCGCGGTGCAGCCCGGCGGGTATCTGTGCGCCCAGCGACCCACTGGATGGAAGTTTCCGGTGACACGGGCGCTGAACACGACATTCATTACCTTCACGAGCCGGGTGGCGGCGCCGCGGGAGTTCGGGTTCAGTGTGACGGTGCGGGCGATCGGGCGGCATCGGTTGGACTGCAATATCACCGAGATCCAGCTGCAGATGCAGAAGAAGTTCCTGCCGCTGCAGATGCCGGTGCATCGGTATCATCTCCTGGACACTTCCTGTATGGCACGGGATGGCGGTGCCTTGATCCATATGAATACGGGCTACGATCGATGCGGTACCATTCGAAGCGTATGTAACGAACACAGCCACCTTGAAAATAAAATTTTAGAAATGTGAGGAACCTTTTATCTAGAGCGTTCAATTTGCAGATGAACGACGAGAACTTGTACTTTACCAACCAAGCAAGTGCACCCACTTTCCCGTCCTGTTCCAGTGCCGGCGCCTGTATCGATGTGCCGCAAGTGGACATTCCGTTCCAGTGCAAACTGGAGCGCAAAGTTAAACCGTTGAGCGGAGTGTACAACATGCCGGAAGAGTTGTTCCCGCGGACCACGCTGGTGGACCGGCCGTTGCTAGAAGGCAACATTGACGTCGCTGTCAAGTATGAATCTGATGTTTTAATGGTTCGATTGAGTAAAATCGGTTGTTAAGATGTAGAAAAAATCATGGGTTCTTTAAACAGATTGGATCTGGCTCGTGATATCGGCTTTTCTCCGGCCGAAATCGCTAACCCCAGTTTCCATGACTTTGACTTTCAAGGCAACCGCGTGTATTTCCGCGTGGAGGGACGCCGTCGACGCGGCAGTGCGACGACGTTCGTCGTCCAGGCCGATCAGTGCTGGACAACGCCGACACCGGATAAGAACAATCCGGAACGCTTCGACATTGTTCTTAACGGGTACGTTTGAAGAACCCAGGTTTTCAAAGCCCTGAAGTTCGCGCCGATTTTCGCATTTCAAAGAGAGCAGCGTGTGTTCAACGTGACGAAATGTGTATCTTGCTTTATAGTTGTCCAGTGTATCATCGAGACACAAATCTGGAATATAAGCGTCACGACGGCTTCGGTGATCATCAGGATGTCTTCAGCGTGAAGGCTGTCTACTTGAACGAGACCAGACCTCTGCAGCTGCATTTCCACTGCATTGCACGCGTGTGCAACGTCGGACTGGACCATCATCTGTGCAATAAAGGATGCGTCGACCCGGTCAATCTGCCAGTACGCAATGCGGCGCCGGTGACGGAGAAGAGCGAAGCCGCCATGCAGCGTACCGCGCAGCTGGGCTACGTTAGCTTCGGCGGTAAACACGCCGTCCAAGGAGAACTTCGGAGCTGACGCAGTTAACGTCGTTTGATAATTTGTACAAATACTAATATGGTGGTTCCCATTACTCCTCTGTGCTAGAACAGCATTCTCACATAATGTATAAATGTTTGTAGATGGTTAGTAAAAGTCTCGAGATACGATAAAATAAAGAACGGCAAATTACTTGCTCAAATTAATCTAAATTAATTTCATCTTGAATGACTCACATGTGTATCGTACTCGCTCGAACAAATATCGCAGATGCTCGTTTCATGACTCCGCAATCCGCATACGACCAGTGACTGATAATGGCGCAGCAGGACGATTGTTTCTTCGATAAATTAAAAGAAATTTTACTGCTGTGACTTACTCTGTTTTTGTTGCGAAGTTTATTTGATGTGACTGGCTTGTGCTAATAAAACCATGTACCAATACAGTGCTACACGTGACGGCGATGTACGTCGTTACTGCTCACTACAAGCCGATAAACAAGAGCTTCTCGCTGCTCAACAAAACATTGTCGTCTGGCGCGGCGGTGGCAGAACATAGCTGCGCTGTGACGGCAGTGTGCTCCTCTGCTCACCACCAACCCGCGGGGGGGATGCTGAATCCGCAGCACTTGCAGCAGGCGCGTGGTTATATGCTGCCGATGAGTGCCGAGCAACTGACCACGGGATGCTGATGTTCCCGTCGCCATCGCTCTCCCTTTCAGAGGAATTACGACAGCGCCTGCAAGCCGTCCTTTTCCATCGGTTGCGACGGCGCGATACTTTGTATCGCTGTCGTATCCGATTTAGCAGGTGTACAGTACTGTGTTACCGCTTAGCAACGTATCTATGCAAGCATGATGTTGATGAGCAGAAGACCAGTTAGTTGTACTCATTCGGAAAGTAATAAAAATATTACTTTATGGCAAGTACTTCACAGCAGGCTATTGCCTGCGGTACTTGAAGTCGATGGCGACCCTTGCACCGCTGCGCTGGCCAATTTGTACAATTAATGAATTTCTACTAGACTAAACATATCAAGATGCTGAATGTCAGCTGAGCTTTGTTGCGCGGCCCTGCATTCTGTGCTAAATGCTGCCAGATATATTCACTATTCAGCCAGAGCGACCAGCGGCTAAATCCTGCGCTTGGCGAGGTCCTTGGCGTTCGTAAACAACGGACGAACGGTCGAACGAACGGTTACTGATCAGAATTTAATTCGTAACTAGAGAATAATTCGTTCGTGATAATTCGTTCGTAACTAATTTAATTCGTTCGTGACGCTGTAGAGAGGATGTGATCATGCGGGTGACTGTGAAGCAGCTCCGTGCCCAACTGATCCTGGCTAACTTTCTCACATCGCCACCGAAGCTCAAAACTGTACACAACGACCGCCCACACACCGCTGATTACATCGTTGGCTTTATCGCCGGCCAATCAAATAAAACAGAAAATTACTGGAATTCATTAAACACTTGTCATAATACGCAAAACTGGTATACATCGTGCTATTCAACGATGACCAACATTTCATAATATGCCTGTGTACATTATACCTAAACGCAACAACTCATCCTCCGCCGGGTGTGTGTCCGGAGGCGCGCTCACATTCAGCTCTCCATGCGTAAATTGTTTTATTCGACACGCCCGTACATTTCAGAATGCGGGCGATGGCTACGGCTTCCTTGGGGTACATACGATACACCCCGACCACTTCTGCTTTCTCTTCGCGGGTAAACGTGCGCCCGCGACGATTACGTAAGCCTGGACGAAGCATCCCCTCCAGCACGCCAGGGCGGGGCTTAGTGCCCTTTTTGGGTCGCCCACGGGGGAACGGTTGGACTGGTTCCCCCTTCAATCTGGCGTCCTGCCGACCCGCGGCCTTCACAAGATGCTGCAGCTGCAACGATAAACACGCCTATTAACCCGGTTCGGAGCGATAACGAGTCAGGGACGTACGCAGAGGCCCTCCAGCCGCTTCAGCTCCGCTTTGCAGTTGTACACATTCCCCTTCTCGCCCACCACCGTCACAACGTCGGTGTCCTCGTCGACGCGGACCGGGAAGTGGATTTTGACCTGGAAGCGGTCTTCCAGCTGCTTCAAACTGGTGCGATTGTCGCCGATGATGCAGGCGTGGATGCGGCTGTCCAGGGGCACCTCCACGCGCGCCTTCCTTTTCTGCACAACGGACACCAATAAGAAGGTTAAACTAAGTTCGTATTTTTCTGTTATAGTTTAGCGTGTTTTTTTCTTCAAATTGGCTCTAAGCAGGGCGCAATCCGAGGGAAACCGAGAAACGGCTGAAAAAGGCGCCGATGGGGGAATCGAACCCCGGCTACGTCGTTAGATCCGCGTACGCAGTACCACTGCACCACGGCGCAACACGTTGAAGTCCTTTGAAAGATTTTGTCGCTGTACGTGAGCCGCTTCTCCGCTCACATGGTGTATTGTGGCATTGATTTGATCAATAAAGTTATAGAGCTCGTATTAAATCTCGGAGAAAAAATCTGCCGATGGAGGGAATCGAACCCACACCCTCCATACTCTAGGGCCGAGAGAGGCACCACCAGGCTGTCGTTATAGCATAGAAATTGTATTGAAAGGTTTTATCGCACAGAGAGTCTGCTTCTCTGATACCAACGCCATTACATTCCGCAGCGCTGCTACCGACCAAGCATCGCTCCTTTCCTCACCTCGACCTCGATAAGGGTCTGGATGTGAGCGCGCGCCGCGTGCGCCTTCTCCTCTAGCCCGATAATGACGATCTTGTCGGCGTTCTCGGCGGCCGCATCGGCCCGTGGGAACTGCAGCTCCACCTGGAACTCGTCGCGCAGCCGCTTGACGTGGACGCGCTGGCCGAGCAGCTGGAAGTGCAGCTGGGGATCTACGCGCATCTCCACGCGATACTCTCGCCGCGCCTGCAGATGAAACAAGCACAAATCACTCCACCAGCACTAACGCCACCATACGCCTGCATACCCGCCCGTCCTTCAGTCGGTTCAGCTCCTTGACGCGCGCCGCCAGCTCCTCCTTGGCCGCGTCCACGTTGCGGCGCAGCCCGCGGATCGTGATGACGCCGCTCCGCTCGGTCGCGTCGGGAATGTTGATGTGGACCTTGAAAGCATCCATCAGCTGGCGGATGTTGGTGCCCGCCTCCCCGATGATGCTGCTGTGGTAGTCGATCGGCACCGCCATCTCCTCCACCACCGGCTCCAGATCCTGTTCAGCAACCGCGCAGAAATGTACTTGAAGGCGTAAAATCCCATAGCTACCAGTACACATCAGCTGCCGCACAATCAATTTCAACAGGCTGTACCTCAAAATCAACCTCGGCAATCTTGTAGTCCGACTGGTAGGCACTGATGTCCAACGAACAGTCGGAGAGCACTTGGATGCCGGTGGGGGTGACGCCCACGGTGCATTTGAGCAGCGCCACCAGTTCGCCTTCCTTCTCATACAGTACCGGAAATCCCAGCAGGATACCGTGATCCACGCACTCCTGGGCGGACCGGCGCGCCGTTTTCTCGTTGTCAAAGTGGCGCAGTGAAAAGCCGGACGTTCCATACTTCTCATAAGCTGCAGCGAGGAACTCTAAACAATCCATGCAATACAGTCAACAAACGCACACCGCATCAACCTTAACAAGTGCAGTACGGGAAGGCAAAACTGCAAAAGGCTCTTCTGCCAACAACTACCCATAAGTGGATGACAAATAACACGGTTATCGGGCAGTGGTTAAATAATTTGCACTGAGCGCGAAGCGCGGGGTGCTGCAATAAGCCTTCGTCAAGAGCATAAAATTTGACTGACGCCACGAAGAGCGTACGTCACGCTTTTCCAATTACACAATCCCAATACCTTTTTCCAGTGGTATTGGCGCTCGCGCTCATGCAATAATGTGGTTCGCAACCACTGCTAGTATAATTTTTACAAGTTTGTATAAGCAGGATTATGGGAGTACGTACTGCAGAACACATTGACAATGCACAGGACACGTGGAAGAGGGAACTACACTGCATATGTCGTACTCACTCTTCGCACTACGGGACACAGAGCGAGGTAGCGAAGCGGAGGGGTCGGTCCGGCGGTAGATGTTGGCGTCCGTGTCAAGATATTCGTAAGCTAGCCCTTCGCCGGTGCTGACCAACACCTCCAATTCAGCCACTTCGTTGACGTGGAATTGGGTTTTTCTCTCGGGCAGCAGGTGCATGAGCTTGCAGTGGAAGCCCGCCACTATCGACTCCACTAACTGCTTGACTTGACCATACTACCAAGAGGCAAGAGCATAAGCATCATTATCAGCTGCCAATGTTCAACTACCCAGTACAACAGGCATACGCACATCCCATGGAACTCCGCCTTTAATCAGCCGTGTGTAGGCTTCCATAGCAGCGTGTGTCGCCAGCATGACGTCCGCCGGGCGTCCCCTCGCGGGATTGCCCTGCAGTTCAATCACAAATGTTAAAACGATGCTCTTAAAGCATCTCAAGTGGAATTGCCTATACAGCAAGCGATTGTTCAGGTTGGAAAAGGATGCGGGGTCACGAAGCAGCTATGACTACGATTACCAGAATCGCGAAGCACCAGTTCACTGTGCGGTTAGATCGCAGGCCTAAATGTAATAGAACGTCCCGTACAAACGGAAAAGAAAACTCAAATTAGGTTTAGAAAAAGAATGGGGTGGGCTCGTGCAAAACAGTTCTCTGGCTGTTCTTGCAGCTTTTTACAACATGTCACGAAGTCGACACCCACTGAAAACCGAAACCGTAAAAACGAACTATGAAATACTGCAACTCACCGTCGTAGCACCGACTACTTGTGAATACCCGACACAGGCGACGCATCCGTCAATGTGAACGGCCAGTTCGCTGGAGAGAACAAACACGGCTCAGTGATTAAGAACACGCGGATAAAAAGGAGCTCCATACATCTTGACAAGATCTCCGTGCTCCAGCAGACGGTCCTTGTCGCTCTTGAAGGGGGAAAAGTAGCAGACACAATGGTTGACGCTGATGCTGGTTGGAAACGCCACCCCTGTCAAATGTCCATACATGCTATTCCAAACCACAGCGCTGTGCGCTAAAACCCCACCTTTGTACAGATGCTTCTCTTCCTTGAAGACCAACGAGGTCTCCGCAATGATCATGCCATCAGCCGCTTCGCACATCTCCCGCACGGACTGACTGGGCACGCATCTCTGCAGGACGCTTCCAACAACCTCTGCAATCAAAGAAAAATCTGGCGATTTTTGTACTTCTACTACGCATAAAGAATGCAACGAGCTCAAAACAGGCCACGGAAATCCTAAGTCCGACTTGGTTATGATGTTTTCAGGACGCACACTGGACGGGGAAGGACCACTCGAGCAGCGCGCGTTAAATGCGTAGGGTGCAGACTTACTGGATGCGATTTGGCCTGCTGTTTGGTACTTGTGCTTTATACTCATATTCGTCACAATAGGGATGTCTGAGGACGAGGACATTTTCGAAAAAAAGGGATCGTAGAATTCACAGGTGAAAAGAGACTAAACCGAGTAATATGCGTATAAAAACAGAAAAGCAAACCAAAAACTGTAGAACTTCGTAAGAATTCCAGTGTCAGAATTTGCCAATTTGGACAGTGTTACGACTGTTATCAGCGTAATACTGTACTGCAATGGCATTTAATATGGCAGTCGATTGCAGACTTCTAGCTCGCTTCCTGGGGGGTTGACAGAACACCTCGTGTGGGGAGAAACATCGATAAAATTAAAATTGGTTCTGCCTTCGCATACAGAACCAATTTGCCGAAAAGTTTAAGTTATGGCAGCAACTCGCAGTATTTTTCCACGCGACTGCATCGTGATTAAATTTTATTCAACAAGGGAGTCTAGCTTGAGCTATTAGTTTTCTTACGGAAAAACGCGTAAGCAGTTAAGCGTTTTCCAAAAAATCGCCGTGTCCGGACGCCCTTAAATGCGATTGTTATGGAACTTTATGCCGGCTGCCGACTTCTGTAACGGAATCACCTACAAAATTATGCCGGCGTGATTGTACACTTGCGCTGGTCACTACAATACAGTTTATTTCATGGCAAATAGAATTATAGAGTTGTCTACCCAATGCGCAAGCTTACAGTCTTATCGCAACGCAGCCTTGATCACGTGAAACGTTGCATGCCGCTCAATGCCGGCGAAGTGGCCTGGCGTTAACATTGAAACTGTATAAAAAATGTGTCGGCTGTGAAGCAGTTGACACGTCTAATGTCATAAAAAGTCCTTTATATTTATTGAACGATTGTTTCGACCTCCGGAAGCTGTGATTAAGAAAATAATTAAAATCAGATGATCCAGGGTCGCAATCAGAGCCCCTGTGCGGCGAACGCAGTGTGGGCAGTAAGTCAGGCGCTTATTGTTACGTCTGAATGGGCCGCATGTGACGGCAGCCGCAATAATTCAGAAACACCGGCGGCCGCATTGATCTCGCTGACAGCCGCAGTCCACTGGACTATTAAGTTTAAGCTCTACCCCATGCTATCTAGAGCAAAGATAATCCCGGGGAAAAGGGATGCCGCAAGTTTCTGCCCGACAACAAGCAGCTCGTGCTCGGAACTGTTAACGCTTAGACGCACCTTGTTGTTGTGATTGAACATATCGTAACCGACGTAGTTGACAGTGTACAGATAAATTCTGCTTTCTTTTCTATCTCTTTTTCATCATATTTGGAGAAACGATGGATGAACAATCTTTACGCGCGTTGATTAGCCGAGCAATCTTAAGTCTTCATGGTCGCGAACAGTTCCATCGTGGAGGATTGTTACGATGATTTGGAATACTGGCGAAACTACGATGAAAGGGTCCAGCCATCGCTGGAACTGGAAAAACAGTGGTAAATGTTGCCTGATAAAGATTGTTGCGGTGCACTGTACCTTCGGTGCAGTCTTTTATAAGAAATCGTTTTCGCAGTAGTGTTTTCGCACTAGTGTATTTGAAAACTGCAATGAACATTGGCTGTACGGTACAGCCTGTACTGCACAGCCTTTACGGTTGAAGCTAATTTATTATGTACTGGCACTCTTTATCTAGGTATCCCCTGTTACAAAATATTTTTGACATAAGCAGTTTTTTTATGAGACTGTACGATTCCATTAATGCGTACCAGGTGCAGACGCGCAATTATAAGCTGCACGTAAACTGATATCGAAGAAAAAAGTGCGCTAGGGTTGCAGTACAGTATTTATTTATGTGTTGGCAGTTTCATATTCCCTTTATTGCACTGGATAGGCCCATACGGGCCGGCACACCGACATTTCCTAACGACTTTTTGCTGACCGACGAAACGATGACCCGACGGTTTGTTGAACGACTAATCGCTGAACAACATCTCGCTGAACGACTTTTTGTGAACACCGACAAGTTGCTGACGACATTCTACTGATTTGACAAACCCAAGAAACCTAAGGAAAAACAACAAGAAGTTAAGAAAATTCAAAAACCAACGTATCGAACCGAAAAGCTAGTTGTCTGTCAGCAAAAATATTTATACAAAACGTCGATCAACAAATTACCAGAAAAGCAAGTAGTCGATCGGCGAGTTGTAAGATCGTCAAATTGGCGTGCTACCGCAACGGGCCACGCGACCTTTTATCCCGTGAATATTGGACAAAATTTCAAAAAGAAAATCAGTTTTTCCACAAAATGCATTTTAAAAAGAGAGGATATCTGTGACACTGGTTTAGCGATCCAGTAGTACGAAATAACAAACAGCATTAAAAATCAAAGTGTGCCCCGCCCGATGAGAGGAAGGCTCGTGATCAATGCCCGGCAAGGGGGACGCAGCGCTCGAACCTGAAAATGGTGCAAATCTATAGGGCGGGTACAGTAATCAAGACGGATTTGGTAAATAGTTGTACAGTATGTTGTAGTGTATGTACAGAACACATCAAAATTGCCAAAACAATTAACGTGTATTACGAATAATTTTTGGACCCCATGAACGTGCGGATGATTGATAGGGATTCGCTTAACCCTGTGGAGAAGTCGGCGATGCCTTTCCCGGAGGCAGCTTTACCACCAGCGGCATCGCCAGCGGGGACGGATACGGTTTTCCCGCAGCCACAAAATGCGGTTGCCGCATTGTGGGACTTTCACGAGATTCCCGACGAGATAATACTCTTTCTGAATTCATCCCAACCAGGTCAACCTTTGCCAAGGCTGACACCGGCGTTTGAGCAACAACAGCAGATACCGTTGATTCACAGCTCAATGGTGGCCGGTCCAGTACGGCAGCCCAATCCGGCAGCGAACGAAGAATCCAGTGCTATGAGTGCCGTCCAAGCCAATAAAGACAAGCGGGGACTCCTGAGCGGGCAAGGGATAAAAGGGGATGAAAGGATGAGCTACAGGGCCACAATCTTCAAAGCGATCATCGAATCGCCGCACAAACAGCTGACCTTAAGCGAGATCTACGCGCACATTCTCAACCAGTACCCGGTATTGTGCGCCAATAGGAAAGGATGGCAGGTACAAGCGCCAATAGGAAAGGATGGCAGGTACAGGCTACGCTACCCGTTGCCAAAGGGGGTTTGGGTGTTCGACGAGCGAAAGCATTGGCTCCTTCTGCCAATTTGGCTTCCATGTTTGCGACTCGTCCGTTAACATCTCAGATCTTTCAAGGCAGCAGCGAGCAGCTGGTCAGCGATGCGTGTGAACACTGGAAACTGGAGTCCGCATGTGATGAGTTACCGTTAGATTTGGCTCGTGTTCATCAGTGTGTATGGGATAATGCTGTCATACAGAAGGATGCTGATGTTTTGTGGAATAATGTTGGCGGCAATAAGCGAGCTGAAGCACGTATGAGAGCAGTTAGCACAAAATACGCCGGAGCCTGGCTCAATGCTCTTCCCGCGAAAGTTTTCGGCAACTTCCTGGATGATCAGACTTTCCGCATTTCTGTTGGCCTGTGGCTTGGTGCTAAGATTGTGGAGCAGCATTCGTGTGCCAGATGTGGTAAAGAGGTCGCGGAAAACGGATACCATGGGCTAGCGTGCAAGAAGTGCATCGGGAGAAGGGAACGTCATAACGGCATTAACGATATCATATTGCGAGCACTATGTAATGCCGGCATTGAGTCATACCCGGAGCCTATTGGCTTTTTGCGCGAAAACGGAAAACGCCCGGATGGAGCTACGCGTTGGAAGTGGTACCGCGGGCAGCCATTAGTATGGGACGTTACTTGCAGAGACACGATGGCGGATTCATACATCGACGCGACCTCAAAGTGTGCTGGCGCTGCCATGAACTGGCATGCCGGGAGAAGATTGGAAAATACAAGTCGCTTACTGATCGCTGTAATTTTGTCGCCTTTGCATGTGAGACTTTTGGCACTTGGTGTGAGACCGGCATTGTAACGTTAAAGGAGATCGGTAAGAAGTTGTTTTTAAGGACGGGTGAGAGTCGCTCTACTTGTTTTCTGTTTCAGCGTTTAAGTTTGGAGATTATGCGTGGTAATGCAATGAGTGTATTGTGCACGGTCCCTTCCCATGTTAATTGGGACAAATTCTTCATTTGATCATGTTTGTTGGGCGAAGCTCGCCTTGCACATATTGAGAAATTAAAGCAAAAAAAAAAAAGTAAATTAATTATACGAGTAAATCGGCTTGCTTAGGTTCTAGAGTTATTTTTCGTTTTTGGTTTGCACTCAAAATGGGGATTGCCGCTTAGCTATCCAACTAGGTGTACAAGCTTGCCCGGTAATTTCTGAGAATCAATACAGCGATTTACACAAATTTGCGTGTTACGCCGAACCCCACAATACGGCGCGCCACGCCACACTGTTTAAACTCGTAACTTGCATTTGGCTGGCTGGTGGCTTGCTACACGTCATATAATTTTATGGGAATGATAGTAAGAAGAAAATTCCTGGCGGAAGATGGCTAGAAAATTATCGGTGCAGTAAGCGATAATCTAACTGCGGAGCGCATTCAGAAATTTTGATAAACGTACCAGTGAATGATGGAGTAGTGAATTAAGTGGCCCTGATTATAAGCGCAAACTTCGCGCTAGCTGTACCTTTACGTAGGAAATTACTGGACAAGCTTGTAGTGCTGTCACCTTGTGATAAGAAAGTATATCTGCGTTCCGGAAATTAGTAACCAACGTTTTGCATTAATTATTGCATTATACAAAGTTATATACAAGCCTGGTCCCGTGAAAACGATTGACTTTACAGAACACCGTCCGTAAAAACTTCAGCAAGAACCAGTGCTTCGTGAAAATTCCACGAGTATCCCCCCAAGGAAACGGTCAGTTAACAGCGAGAGAGCGTAAGTAAATTGTACATTTCGAATTTTCTGCCCGACAGATCGTGCCGGCCCGGCATGAATGCAGAAACTAAACAACCAGTAATCAAACCGGTTTTCTACCAAAGTACCTATGCGTTGTTAATTATGTAGGCTATCAATGGACTATACATCCACATTTCATGGACTTGTACGAGGGCGGGGATTATCGCAGACGGCAATCCGCGAAGCTAGCCCCTCACCAGACTGGCGCTCCCAACATGGCGGCATTTCCCCCCAACATCTCGTGTGATAACCCACGTTTCTCGCCTCTCTCTGACACCAGACCGTCGCGCACTGCGTGGCCATTGAGTCCCACTCAATCACGATGTTTTTCGACCACTTCCCATCCATCCAGTGAGATTATTCGGCCTTCTGGCACATGGTTTCCGCCGTGCGCCGCCACACTCGAGCACAAGGAAACAGCAACGTCGGCTGATAGCGCAAAGCTATCCGAATCGCTACGTCCGGCCGATCGGCCTCCGGTCGAAGAATGCAGTCCGATACGTGTCGCCCCAGCCAGCAAATACAAGCAGGTGTCGCTGAGCTATGTGGCCATGATTTTCAAAGCCATCAACGAATCACCGAAGAAGCAGTTGACCTTAAGCGAAATCTACGCACACATGCTCAAGCAGTATCCGGCGTTCTGTGCCAGCACGAAAGGATGGCGGGTTATTGTGATGCATGGCAACGGGTGCCATTGCAATGTCCTGTTATATACGTATGTGGTATTTGTAATTGTATGTTTGTGTATTTAGTTGGTTAGTTATCAAAAGAGCACGACGCTCACGTTGTGACAGTAACGTAGGCGCTTGCTAAAGTTGTAAAGTGGTTTTCCGTTTCTTGGTATGCGCCCAAAACATGCGGGGTGCCGCTTAGTTGGCTAACTGGATATAGCGCTGCGTTAAGAAAAGTAAATTTAAATTCCGCAAGTAGTACCCATTGTTTTGCGCTTATTATTGCATTAATATTATTACAAGCCTGTACCGTAAAAATGACTGTCTTACAGACCACTGTCCGTTACAATCTCAGCGCGACCCGACACATCGTTAGAACTCCTAGAATCTCTGGCGCGAAACAAGGAAAAGGTCAGTTAACAGCGCGAGAGCACCAGTAAATTGTACATCTCCAATTTTCAGCACCATAGCTTTTGCGAATTAGTACAGCGAGTCAGCGAATACAGAACCGAGTATCCAACCGGTTTGCGCCGAAGCACCTATGCGTACTTTTTTGTAGTCTGGCTCTGGACTATCGCTTTGGACTGTCAGGACATGTACAAAGACAGGGATTATAACATACGGCTAGACGGGAAGCCATCAACTAACCTGGTTAGTGCTCCTAACATGGCGTCATTTCCTCCCAGCATCTCATGTAGTAACCCACATTTCTCGCTGCAACACCACCACATTTCCCAATACAGCACCTGGCCACAGGGCATCGAGTGGAGAGAGAGCCACACGCCGTCGGCAAGGCTTCCGCCCACTTGCCAACCATCCACAAATGTTCTTCGGCATTCCGGCGCATCGTTTCCGCCGGGCGCCACCGCGGCTCCGCATCAGATGAGGCTACCATCACCATGGTTTCCTGATTGGGTGGCACGGTACTGCACGCCCCTCCCTGGCTATACGGCCACGAATGCATGCAGTTCCGGGAATATCGTGCCGGGTTGGACTGGATTGCCCGCCGGAGCGCCGCCCGCGGGATGCTTTCCCCGTCGCTATCCCGGATGTCGATGGCCGCTGAACGTTACCAGAATCTAAACGTGCTGTGCGGCTTAATCCCTCAACATGGTTACTAACGGACAGAATCGGAGTTAAGGTTTTTTTTGTGTAAATAACAAGTCAGGGTTCGTTAGTCATGTTTTCAAACTCCGATACATGGATTTAAGTATAGAAGTATGTGAAATCTGAAACTGAGAATGGGCCGAGTGGAAATATTGGATTAACGTGTATAAAACTTTGTAATAAAAGGAAACCCACAGTTTTTTTTGTGTATGAACACTTGTTATCTGTCAGACAAGTAAAAATTACCTGATTGAGAAATAACGCTGCACTGGCGACCTATCTGAAGAGTAGCGTGAAGTCTTCCAGCAAGCTGTGAATATTTCACCATTCGTAGCGTGATTTCAAATTTGCTCGGACCAAATCCACTCTTTCTTACTGGTTTGACAAACGAATTTACAAATATATTTCTTTGCCAAAACTCCGAACATCGAGTAAACAAAAGCAACTAACAGGGAAAATTAACGTCTTATCTAAGACTATGCAAATGTACTGTGTACATATATCACAAGATTTTTGTTTCCCGGACATTGTGATACTGGTTTTTTTCGGCGAGGATCCAACGAAAGTATCTGTACATACTATGATACATACTATGATACTATGATACTCGTATCAGTTCGCCTTCTGTAAGGAACGTGATTGAAATACCACATTTCTACATGTTCTGCGATTATAATTATTTATTTTTACATTTATTGAACAATTGTTTCGACCTCCGGAAGCGGTGATTAGGAAAATACTGTAATTAAAATCAAACGAGCCAGGGGCTTAGTTAGAGCCACGTGCGGCAAACGCAGCGAGGGCAGAAAGTCAGGCGCTTATTGTTCACGTATCATGTGACGTATGAACGGGCAGCATGTGATGGCACCCGCAATTGATTAGCAACAGCGGCGGCCGCATTGATCTCGGTGACAACCGCCGCACCTCCATTGGGCTTGAAGTTTAAAACTCCGCCCATGCTATGTAGAGCAAAGACAATGCCGGGGAAATGGGATGCCGCAAGTTTTCTGTCAGGCAACAAGCAGCTCGTACTCAGAACTGTTAACGCTTGGTAGCACCTTGTTGGTGTGCTTGAACATATCGTAGCCGACGCAGTTGACAGTGTACAGATATTTTCTCTGATTTGTTTTCTATCTCTTTTTCATCATATTTGGAGAAACCATGGATGAACAATCTCTAGGCGCGGTGATTTGCCGAGCACTCTTGAGTCTTGATGATCGCGAATCTATCAGCTCCATCGTGCAGAATTATAACGATGATGTTGGCGATGGGCGAAACTACGATGAAAGAGTCCAACCATCACTGGAACTGGACAGACAGTGGTAAAGGGTTTCCTGATAAGGGTTGTTACAGTTGCAGTGCGTTATACACCGGTGTACCTTCGGTGCGGTTTTTTACGAGAAATGTTTTCGCAATGGTGTCTCTAGTCGCTAACAATAAGTGTTTTCTTGGTTGCGAAATTCGTAAAAGGCAACCGATATTTTTAAAATCAGCCATTTTCCTTGAGACTGTACAATTTATCCTAGTTCAGCATTAAACAGCCAATTACTTCGCAGTAAACATATCACCATTTGTATACTGTATCTGCCCGATAGATTTGCACCACAGAGTCGGGCATACGGAAAACTGCAAGCCCAGTATACAGACTGTGCTACGTGCATACATAATTTCAAGTGATTTTCGCTGGTCATTACTTGCTACCGGCATTCTACGGCAAGGCAGCACCGGACCTGATAGTTTTGCAAATCTATCGGGCGGGTACGTTAATCAACACGGGTGTAGTAAATAGTTGTATGTTGCTGTGTATGTACAGAACACATCAAAATCGCCATAATGAATCGCGAGTATAACGAACAATATTTGTGCCCCATGAACGTGTCGATGATTGCTAGGGCTTCGCTTAAGCCTGTGGAGAAGCTAGCGAAGCCTTTCCCGGGAGCAGTTTTACCAGCAGTGACACCGCCATCGCGGACGGATAAGATTTTCCCGCTGCCACAAAATGCGGATTCTGCACTGTGGGACTTTCACGAGATTCCCGACGAAACGACGTTCTTTTCAAATGCATCCTTACCGGGCCATCCTTTGCCGGAGTTGACACCGGCGTTTGGGCAAGAACAGCAGATACCGTTGACTCACAGCGCAATGGTGACCGGTTCAGTACGGCCGCCGAATCTGGCAGCGAGCGAAGAATCCAGTGCTATGAGTGTCGTCCAAGCCACCAAGGACAAGAGCGGCTCGCTGAGCTGGCAAGGAATAAAAGGGGATAAAAGGCTGACTTACCGGGCCATGATCTTCAAAGCGATCATCGAATCACCACAGAAACAGCTGACCTTTGGCGAGATCTACGCTCACATTCTCAAGCAGTATCCGGCACTCTGCGCCAGTATAAAAGTATGGCAAGCACAAGTGACTGTACCAACTTGCTTATGTTCTGCCGTTGTTTTTCTATCTTTGGTCTGCGCTTAGAATATGCGGGTGGCAGGGGTACCGCTTAGTAACCTAACTGGATGTAATGCTGTAATAAACCAGTAAATTTTAATTCCGGAAATTATTACCCATTGGTTTATATTATATATATATAATACATAAGCCTAGTCCCGTGAAAATGATTGTTTTTACAGAGCTGTGTTGGTTCAAGCCTCAGCAGGAACCGATGCTTCGTCAAAACTCAACAAAAAATCTCCCCCCAAGGAACGGGCCAGTTTAAAGCAAGAAAGTGTACGTAAATTGTTCATTGCGGATTTTCTGCTCAGATCTTGGGCAGGAATGCAGCGACTAAAAAACCAGTAATCAAACCGTTTTGCACCAAAGTACCAATGTATTGTTAATTCTGTAGGTTGTTTATGGACTATACATCCAAACTACCTGGACCTGTACGAGGATCGAGATTATCGCCGACGGCGACCCGCGAAGCGGTCCCCTCACCACGCCAGCGTTCCCAACGTGGCGACAGTTCCCCCAACTTCTGCTGACCCATATTTCTCGCTGCTGTCTAACACCACGGCGCAGAGCACCGAAAGGCCAACGAGCCACACGCCACCTTCCGTCCAATTATCAACCATCCAGTGACCTTCGTCAGCACTCCGGCGCATTGTTCCTGCCTCAGCGCTTTATGACTAAGGTACCGGCGCTTCTTAAAAGTGTGACAAGGTACTACACGCCCGCCCTGGCTCCACGGCCACGAATGCGGGCAATTCTGGGAATGCCGTGCCGGGTTGGACTGGATTGCCCACCGTAGCGCCGTCCGCGGGATATTTTCCCGGCGCTTTCCCGGATGTCGATGGTAGCGGATGGACGCCGAACATTGTTATCCAGAATTAAGTATTTGTAAAATCTGAAATTGCGAAAGAACTCAGCGGAAAAATTGAATGAACTTGTATAAAATTTGTATAAAACTCACAGGTGTATTAAGCCTACATTTGTTTTTTTCTTTATAGAAAACTCTTGCATGGAACACAGATAAAAATTAGTTAGCCGAGTGAGAAATCAACAACGCAGTGCAAACGACGTACGACATACAGTCTTCCAAAAAGAACTGATTGTTTTCACAAGCCGTAACGTGATTTGCTGAGCCACCAAAATAGCGTTTTTTTATTGGCTTTGAAACAAGAATTCACAAATATATCTGTTTGCCATAACCTTCAAATTGATAAAACTGGAGTCAAAAAAACTAGAGAAAACTGGTTAAAAAGGGAGTGTAACTTCTGCATTTCACTAGCGATACTTTTCACTTTCCAAGAAATCTACCACAACATATTGGAACTGGGCAACGTGTTACAGCCCGACCCGGGTTCCTGCGTGCCGTGATGCTGTATTGCCGCAACAATCAGATTTCCGTATGGGGCCCCGATCTAGAATTTGTCAGACAGCGTAAGGCTACTGATGGTTTATAATGGTGAGTGACCTTTACTGACTAACAACTACAGGAACGACGCTAACCCAATCTTTCTGCTAACGCTGACCTTTTTGTAAAATCATTCAGACTAATACTGCAGCAACATCAAGGCTAAGAAAACATCCCAGAGAACACTTTCCAAGACCAGATATTCCAGAGTTGCTAGCCATGCAAGATGACATTAGTTCTTCTCCCTCAAGCACTTCAACAGTGATTTCTGATCCAAAATATGAAAGATGAGAGAACATCCTTTCAACTCAAAAGCACTCATTGGCAAACCATTAGTCAACATTTTATTGATTGTTTTATGAGAGATCAAGCACATTACTAATTGGCTGACAATTTCTGGCCACTCCCTTCCGTTGCAAACCACATCATAGTATGACTGTCCATACATAATGTACTTCTACCTGTCGTACTCGTGACAAATTGGTTAATCTGTTAAAGGTCACTGTTGACACGGATCTTACTCCGGTCTGCCACAACGTCCGCTTCAAGGTTTTGCAGTATATTCGCAACGATAAACTCACGGAGGAGGACTACAGTGCCACGACATCATTGTCCGAGCCCGTAATCTCTGGGGAAAGGTGGATCGGGATCACTTGACATGCCCGCTTGGCGCGCATTTATTTGTGAACTGTACACAGGAAAGGTAGTTTTTTCTCAGATACTGTTGAACCAAGCGAGACCGACACTGCATTATATTCGCGGCGTTCCTGCACTTCGTTGCCGAGAATCATTAGCAAAATTCGTAAATACCTCGTTGAAACGGAAGGGTCGACAGTGTATGATGACGCAATGTACACCGAACCAAGATTCCATCGTGGTCGTTTGCCATCACGGACGAACAGTTTTATCCGAATCCAGTGCAGAAAGCTCGGTAAAACTGCATCTGACATATTATTCAGCGCCGAATGATTCTTGCTAGAAAAAGTATCGCACTTTCCTCAACCAGTTACAACAACTGCAGCCAAATTAGGCGGGCGAAAGTCTAAAAAGCGACATCCAAAATTGTCCGCGTCGAACCGGCGTTGCATTCCGGTCACATGCGATCACTTAGGTAACTTTTTCGGTTTTCATATTCGGAAATCAGACAAGCTTTCCTAATAATAAGGAAAAATGTTGTTTGGTTCCTCATTATGTTTTGGTTCTTCAGGCAATACTGCCATAATTATGTTAATTTATGTAATACACTCTTTCATTCTATCATCGCGCGGTGAATTCATTATTCATGTATACTACGGCTTCGGTGATTCTCGTGGGTGTTTGACGATCAATCATTGTATATGTCACGTAACTCATGTTACCCTTCAGTTAGGTACTCGTAGCGTGTCACTAACGTTTCATTCTTTGGTTAACATTCATAAAATTAAAGCAGATTCCGCCCACAATTAATTAAGTCATTTTTGTGTATTTGGCATTTTATGTATGCTGTAACCAAAAGTAAGTACAAAGCAACATTTCAACACGTTCCGAGATAAGACGCAAGTGACTCATTCCAGTCAGGCAGTGATGAGGCGCGCTACACTCTACAAAAGCGCGGTTAGTAAGTAGAGTAGGAGTTGACCGCTGTCAATTTTTCCCGATGGCGACAAACCTCACTTATCAGTAATGGTGCCAATGTGCAGTTAGCATTAAAGTCAATCAATCGCAGTAGCTTGTTGTACCTGTAAATATCAAAACTGCCATAATAAACCGCTCGTATTACCAGTAATATTTATCCCACACGAACGCGTCGATGATGGATGGAAATTCTCTTATATCTGCGGGAAATCTGACGATGACGTTCCCGGAAGTAGCTTTTCCAGAAGCGACATCGCCATCGGGGACGGTTACAATTTTCCCGCTCCCACAAAATGCGCTTACCGTATTGTGGGACTATCACGAGATTCCCAAGGGGATGACGTTTTCTCCGAATCCATCTCTACCGGGTCAAAATTTGCCGGAGCTGACACCGCCGTTTGGACAAGAATACCAGGTATCGTTGACTCACAACGCAATGGTGGCTGGTTCAGCAAGGCCGCCCCATATGGCAGCGAACGAAGTATCCAGTGCGATGAGTGTCAACCCATCCAACAAAGGCAAGCGGTGCCCGCTGAGCTACCGGGCCATGATCTTCAAAGCGATCATCGAATCACCACAGAAACAGCTGACCTTTAGCGAGATCTACGCGCACATGCTCAGGCAGTACCCGGCATTGTGCGCCAGCAGAAAAGGATGGCAGGTACTATTAGATGTATCGGCCTGCTTAAGTCCTAGAGTTATTTCTCGTTTTTGATTTGCGCTCAAAATATGCGGATTGACGCTCGGTTACCTAACTCATAACTGGATGTAGTGCTGCAATAAAAAAGTAAATTTAAATTCCGTAATTAAGAGTAAAACCCATTGCTTTGCATCTATTATTGCAATAAATGCAAGCTAAGGCTGCTGCCGTAAAAATAATTCTTTTACAGAACAGTGTCCGTCACAATCTCAGCTTGCACCCATGCTTCGTTAGAACTCCACGAATCTCCGACAAAGGAAGCGGTCAGTCGGCGCGAGAAAGCATAAATAACTTTTATATTTCCGAATTGCCTCTACAGATCTACCTCTATAGATCTTGAGCATGGCTATCGCGACTAAAACACCGAGAAGTCCGAACCAATTTGCACGAAAGTACTTACGGAACGTTGAATTTGTAGGCTGCCCATGGGCTATCGATCCAGACTACCTGGACATATACAAGGACGGTGATTATCATAAGCCGCGACGCATAAAGCGAGCTAATAACCGGAAAAGCGCTCCCAGCATGGCGCCAGTTCCACCCAGCATCTACTGTGACGCACCTGGCGCCGCGGCGGCGGCACATCGGCGCTTTATGATGAGACTGCCAGCGTTCCCAGATAATGGGACACCGTACTGCACGCCCAGTCCTGGCTATACGGCCACGAATGCAGGCAGTTTCGGAATTCCCGTGCCGGGATGGACTGCATTGCCAGTCGGAGCGACGTCCGCGGGGGTTATCACGCGTCGCTTTCCCGGACGTTGATGGTAGCTGCTGGACGCCGAACATTACCGGAATCTAAACGTGCTTTGCGACTCGATTTAACAAAGTGGTTACTAACTGATATAATCGGACGATAAGGCTTTATGTGAGTAAATAGACAAGTGCAGATACCACTGACCTTGTGTTCAAACAGTGTAACAATCAACGAAGAATAATTATGTAAAAAAACAATGCAGATTCTGCACTTCGAAATGGGCTGAGCGGAAAAACTGAATTCACTTGTATCAACCTTTGTACTAAACTCACAGTTGAATTGGGCACAGTTGTTTTTTGTTTATGAACACCGTTGTACATGGCACACAAATAAAAGTCAGCCGATTTTGAAATGATTGACGCTGTGCTAACGACCTAACCCACAGTCTTCCAAGCAAGGTTTGATAGACCCTAAGAGCATCGTGCAGCGTCCATGCTGCACGTTGGCCTTACACACTTCGCAGATTCGCAGTTTATCTTGAATCGTCGTTCCGGTTTTTTGGCGAGAAAGACGAAAGGGCACCTCTCTTTATGGCACTGGTAATTTTAATTAAAACTTTGCCAAATCAGAAATAACTCTGCCGTTCGTAACCGATCACGATCCCCGTGCGAATAATACGTTTTTAACCTCAAAATTCCCCGGAAGCCGCCACTGTTTTTCACATATGTAATGCGGCCCCGATGCTCTGTGTGTATTCCAGCCGGTCATTCGGGTCGCATGCGACCGTGTTTGTTAAAAAAAGTCCGACTAAAAAAACTCGGAACTCGGTCGCACCGAGTAAACAAAGATGTACTGCGTGAAGAAGAACGTCGGGATCTACAACCGCGGCTTCCCCCTACGCCACCCCCACCTGCCCCCAAGAAGAAATCTGATCAGGAGGAGCTGGTACGTCGTGTCGGTCAGAAAATCGATGACGGCAGCATTTCTGGAGCCATGCGACTGATTCTCTCCACCGATACCGTTGTTTCTCCTTCCCCAGATGTACTGCAAGAGCTACGAGAAAAGCACCCTCCATGTCCGCCACCGTCAGATACGGCTCCGCTCGCTCCGCCTGTAGCCGCAGCGCCACCTATAACCGCGGCGGAAGTGTTTTCTGCGATACACACTTTTCCTCGCGGTTCTGATGCCGGACCTGATGGTTTGCGTCCGCAGCACCTACTTGACATGGTTGGCCACAAAATGAATGAGGACAGCAGTCCTCTGTGTGAAGCGCTGGCGGACGTGCTAAATTTATCAGTTACTGGAAGTTTACCAGCCGATGTTCGTTCAGTATTTTTTGGTGGTAAATTGCTCGCCCTGAGGAAAAAAGATGGAGGTCTCCGTCCGATTGCGGTTGGATTAATTCTACGCCGCCTTGCAGCTAAGATAATATGTTACCGCGTAGCAGACCGTAACGTTCGTGGTGGAGCAGAAGCTATAGTGCATGCCACAAGAATTTTTGTTGAATCTTCTGCAGGCGAACTGACGGCAATTCTGAAAGTGGATTTCAAGAATGCCTTTAATACCATATCCAGAGAAGCCATCCTAGCCGCGGCCGAGCGTTACCTACCTGAATACAAGGCTTTCTTGCAGTCAGCGTACGGTAACCACTCTTCGCTGTTTATTGAACAATTAATTCTGTCGTCCGAATCGGGAGTGCAGCAGGGAGATCCTTTGGGCCCATTGTTATTTTGTCTCGCACTGCAGCCAGTTGTTGCATTATTGAATGCAGATCTGAATGCCTGGTTCTTGGATGACGGAACCGTGGGCGGTAAACCTGCGGTAGTAGCTTGTGTGTTTGCCCAAATCATCCTGAAAGCGCTGGAGATTGGTCTTGTGGTGAATGAGGCTAAGTGTGAACTCCACATCTCTGGAGGAACCGAAGCGACCCGCAATGACGCCATTGCTGACTTTCAGCGCATGCACCCCAGACTCCGCATTCTGACAGATGCGGACTTCCAGCTACTAGGTGCACCGGTCTTGGATGATGCCCTTGGTCCAGCCATGGCCGAGAAAAGCTCAACACTGAAACTGGCTTGCGAGCGGTTAGAACTTTTACCCCGTCACCACGCCCTCTTCCTCCTGAAAAACTGCCTCGGAGCTCCAAAAATTATTTACATGCTCCGCTGCTGCAACGCTTGGAAACATCCGCAACAACTGTACCAGCTGGACGAAGCCTTGAGATTGTGTTTCTAGTCCTAGTGCTATGTGCGCACCAACCACGACGACTACCCGTGGTGGCGGCAGGCGACACTACCAGTGAGCAGAGGCGGTATCGGCATACGTCGAGCGGAAGAATTAGCACTCCCAGCCTTTTTGGCTTCGATTCATTCCGTATCCGACCTGCCGTCACTGCTGCTTCCTGATTACCCTGCCGTAGATGTAGATTGGAATTGTGGAAGATTAACGCACGTCTCCCAGATCTCCCCGAACCAGCTTTTCGCAAAATACAAAGAACATGGGACCTGCCGCTGTGCAATGTTTCACTGTCTGTACTGCTGGACATCTTCCGAGACGACGAGGTCAATCGGGCCCGTATCCTGGCGCAGTCTACTCCGGAAGCTGGCATTTGGTTGAATGCCCTACCCTCGGCACACATCGGCAACCTTCTGGACGACGATACGGTCAAGATATCAGTAGGTCTAAGACTGGGCGTTACCATCTGTGAGCCTCATCCATGTGCTAAGTGCAATAAGCCTGTTGACGTGTATGGCCACCACGGCTTATCATGTTCTTTTTCTGCTGGGAGACACGCACGCCACGGCGGCCTGAATAGCATTGTGTGCAGATCGATTGTTTCGGCAGGGATCCCAGCAAGGCTGGAGCCCCGTGGAACGTCACACACTTCAACTCGCCGCCCCGATGGATGCACCACATTTGCCTGGAAACGCGGGATGTGCCTTGCATGGGATGTGACCTGCGTGGACACTGTTGCTTTGTCCCACCGGAAATCCACGTCGGTCACCGCAGGTTCCGCTGCCGCGCAAGCCGAGGACAAGAAAGTGCATCTGTATGCGTATCTGAATGGCAGATACATTTTCGTACCGCTAGCGTTCGAAACACTTGGCCCATGGGGAAAGTCAGCTACCATATTGGTAAAAGAAATCGGCAAGCGACTACAACTTCACACAAGTGAACCTCGCTCCCATGAGTTCCTTCGTCAACGGCTGTCTCTGGAGATTCAGCGAGGTAACGCCACTTCCGTACTCGGAACAATGGAGGAGCGATAGCGTTAAATGAGATTTTGTTACTGTGATTGACTGTTTTTGATCTGTGTTCAGTGTATCGTACCTGTATTTTATGAAATAAAACTAACATTCAGTAAACAAATAGAACTGGACGGAGACGTGTTACTTCTGTTTAATGTGTTACATTTTTGATTCCCGTACATTTAATATTAATTTCTTTCTGTGCGGATCACACGTAAAAGACGCATTTCCACACGTTCTGCGATTGGACACGGGTGACTGGTTTCAGGCAAGCAGTGTTGAGGAAGTTGGCAATTTGTTCATGTCCTATAATAATTCTATACATACTGTAGCTATTTTTCGTGCATATCGTGTACCTAATGCCCATAAATCATAATGCTCCTCATATCATTCTCCTACTCCTGAGTCAGAATTCATACTCCTATCGGCTCTCATAATCGTAATCATGCTTTGCTCCTATTGGTCATCACCCCTTTGTTCATAATCATGATACTTTTCTTCATCTTAATTATCATGACTGATACCTCTGCCACGAATCATACCAGTGCGCTCCTGTGCCTAATAACTATTTCTAATACATGCATCATATTTTAATTTTTGTAAATACCGTGTTTTGGTACTGACAGTAGAAGCCGTGTAGACTCTACGGCATGCATGGTATTGATGGTAACAAGCTTTTGAACTATTCCGTAAGGACCGTACCCGCTTTTTCATGCACAGACAGCATAATATCATAGCTTGCATCCTTTTTGTGTTATTCTATAATAGTCTAAGTATATGTAACTGAACCCAGATTTTAGTGAATTTTCGTCCGACTCTAGACACATTTCAGAGGAATAAAACCTCTTTGAGTTTACAGCAGTTTAGACAATAACCGAAATTTTCTGAAAGCATTCCGAAGAAAGTATTCCGAAAGTATTCCGAAGATTTTCTAAAAGTATTCCGAAGAATACCAAAAAAAAAATAAAATCAACTCGATCAGGATTTTTTAGTAGAAGTACAGCAGACGTGAGTCAAATTTTATGTGTCATAATTTTCACACAAGAAAAACGGTATACTGTGGAGGAGTTACTGAATAATATATATATGCAATACGTACGAGAAACTAACTATGCATGGCTTCCACATAACACAGTATCATCGCGTTACCGCATAAACTCCGTCCAATCATGCAGTCTGAACGAAATTTTCTTTTGCTAATCAAATATTTCTTTTGATTCACTGTCCCATCTATCACTTTCATACAACGCATACTTTTTGGTTTTTCGTTTCTCCATGTACTTCTCAGAAACTTTTAATGGCAGTTATATACCTAATTCTCTCTTACATATACGCTGCAACAATATTAAATTAGATATAGGTTGCGATCTTTTGAATCGGATTTGAAATATTCGCTGAAGAATACAAATACAATTTTATTGAATCGAACAGTCTATCGTCAGTCGAATTTTTTTGGTAGTGGAACTCCACTTTATCAAACTTCAAGGCGAGCCAGAATAAAGAATTTTTGTCGAATTTATAATAATATGCAACAGTACAACAGTATGCAACAGTACTACAGTACAGTTATTTCTTATAAAAAAAGCAATAAAACCAATTGTATGTACTGTATTATATGTACCAAATTTATTTCTGCTCTTCGGTGCATCTACTAAACCCATATTACTTTTTATCATGGCATTATTTATTGTTTATAAACGGTTTTGTCTATTTTAGCGAAATGGTTAATATGGCAAGCAAATTATACACGTACTTTATACTTCTGAATTAATGTTGTCTATGTACTCTAAACTTGTACCGAAATATATGACGCTGGTGGAGGTGACGATGGCTGGGCAAGGTCGTCGCGAACTGGTCCCCGACCGACAAATTAGAACCACAGCAGGACATCTGCACCAGGGTGGGCTGCTTTCACCGGTCCATTTCGTCATGCGGACGTGCACAGTGCCTGAAGGGTATAATCGTCTGGAGGCGTCTGTAGCGGCGTTTGTGGTCCGTCGAGTCGAGCAGAAGGCGCAGCTGCATGTTGTCGGAATTGTCAGTCTGACGATGCACTATGTGCGACGCCAACAGGATCTGCCATTGGAAGAAGAAAAACTCGACATGGTAGGTCGCTGGCGGAGACTGACTTTTTTGTCATAAAAGTGTTGTAATGGGCTTTTACGTTCTCTCTTCCTGTAGGAGATGTTGTTCGAAGAAGAGATGAACCGCTCCGCACTTTACCGAAAAATGCTGCAGAAAAGCGCAGAATCACAGCAGGAAAGTGTCGATGACGACGAGTTGGCCTTGCCTTTGGAAGTGTTGAAGGAAACTTTTCTGACACTGGACACCGTGGACCGCCTACGCTGCCGCCGCACCTGCCCACTGTGGGACGCGGTCCTTACTTTGCCGGAGGTCTGTCAGGATGTGTGTGTATCACGGAAGCAGCCCAGTCCGTCACTCCGCGTCAAGTGGAATTGTAACTATGCCCTGCACAACTGCCTCTTTAAGTACATCACGCCTGCTACCCGCACATTCTGCATTCGCGAGACCGGCCGGCCGGCTGTTCCTGATGATGAAACCGACATGATCAAATTGGTTGTGGACGACACCGGCCGTCGCATCCACCGGTGCATCCTGTACCAACAGGAGATCGCCATCGTGGCAGTATTGAATAATGGCCATTGGAATCTGAGTCTGCTGTCGGCCGATGCGCAGGTGTCCCAGCTGATGTTGTGCTGCGATAATCTGATTTGGAAGGATTATGTCCTCACATTGGTCGAGGAAGGCGCACCCGCATTCCCGATGGTGTTCCGCATTCCCGTTGCCGTTTTCACCCGGAAAAAAGTCGATGAGGCACAGATACTGGACATACTAGAGCAGCATCTCCCGCCGTTAGATGTGCAGCGCGTTGCCTGTTGCCTGGCCAATGGCATCGACAGCGCCGCGAAGGCTAACGAAGTTGCGCAGGTATCGATGTAACACGGAACGGCATATTGCTTGGGGTTTTCTTATAAACAATGCTGTCTTTGCACATCAAATTACAAGCGTAAACGTCAGTGGGTTAGCCGGTCCATTTCTATTCTTTTATTCTGATGTGGAACTGTATTGGGGTAACACGTCAATTCGCCGACCTACAATTCGCTGGTCGACAGGTTACTGACCGACAAATTGTTAGCCGAAAATTCGCGTTGACCTACGTTTTGTCGAAATATTCTTGCCGACCGACAACTTGCTTTTCGGTTTGATACATTGGTTTTTGAGTTTTTTTTTAAATCTTGTTGTTCTTTTCTGAAGATTCTTAGTTTTCTTCCTTAGTTTTCTTTCTTACTGAAGATCTCCTGGTTTTCTCCAGTCAGCAGAATGTCGTCAACAAGTTGTCAGTGTCCACAAAAAGTCGTTAGCGAGATTCTGCGATTTCTCGTTTCACCAAACCGTCGGGTTATCGTTTTGTCGGTCAGTAAAAAGTCGCCAGCAAGATAGTAGTCAGCGAACTGTCGGTGTGTCTTATATCAGATTTGTTAAGTTATTTTACAGATTCTCCAGGACTTTCAATCTTGCGATCCGCGTCCGTCGGCATATTATCGCGGACACCGATGGACGGTGGCCAATGTCGCCGACCTGAAACTTGGTAAGCTGAATGGGTTCTGTCTGCGAGTGTTATGGCACTACTTGAAGGACTGGTGTCCAGCATCCGCACAGAATGACGACAAGGTACGCCCTGAACAAGCCAGCGTTTCTAGGTGCGCCTTATTGTATGACATATTGCAGGGCGGATGGCGACCGCTCGTGGTTGACGATGCATACGATTAGCCGTTCCAGCCATGGACTCAGCAACTCCGAGTCGTTGGGTGGACTGGAACAACTGTGCTGCTTTGACAATAATTTCTAACTGAATTCAAATTTCACATTTACGAATTTTCGCCATATACGTGCGACTGATCAGACTGATTTCTTGGTTTCCATGTATGCTTTATGCGTATAAAAGCGCATATCTGACGTTATGAACGCGATACCTCGAAGAATTTGGAACGTAGTTGTCCTCTACTGTGGCAGTTGGCCTTGAATGTTAGTCTATAACCACGCGCAGGTTTCAACTGATCGTTGCTCAATGCAGACGCTCTCCATAGAATGTTCAAGTTAGGACATTAGTGGTTCTATGGGAACGAACCCATAGACCAGGACACAAGTGGCTCACTTTGGTTCTGAACCAATAAAACCAAACAGTGTTTACAACGCAGCAACGGAATGAGAAGCGAAACCAATAGAACCACACAGAACCACCAATGAACCACCACAGAACCAAGCACACACTCACTTGCCGGCACGCTGTAACACTACCACTTTACCCCGTGAACAGGTGAACCTATAGAACCGCACAGAACCACCAATGAACCACCACAGAACCAAGCACACACTCACTTGCCGGCACGCTGTAACACTACCACTTTACCCCGTGAACCAGGTGAACCTATAGAACCACACAGAACCTCCAATGAACCACCACAGAACCAAGCACACACTCACTTGCCGGCACGCTGTAACACTACCACTTTATCCCGTGAACCAGGTGAACCTATAGAACCACATAGAACCACCACAGAACCAAGCACACACTCACTTGCCGGCACGCTGTAACACTACCACTTTACCCCGTGAACCAGGTGAACCTATAGAACCACATAGAACCACCAATGAACCATCACAGAACCAAGCACACACTCACTTGCCGGCACGCTGTAACACTACCACTTTACCCCGTGAACAGGTGAACCTATAGAACCGCACAGAACCACCAATGAACCACCACAGAACCAAGCGCACACTCACTTGCCGGAACGCTGTCACGCTACCACTCTACAGTACCCTTTTTACCACGTGAGCCTTGCTGATTGAAAATAAAAAGGAATTTCAGGAACTTCTATTTTGGGGCGAAGTTTAATCCGCCCGGTGGCCATCGTGAACTGGCTTGCGTTTTGAAAATTATCCAAAGCCTTTTCTTGATTTTAATTTTTGTCCTATTATTAGTGTCAGCGCTGTCAGGATAGTGCTACATTCCTCTCAAATTGACACATACTTCACTGAGTATGATACAATCGATTCTACTACGAATAATAATCATAACACTACCGGCGATGTAAAGCCCTGCCAACGACTATATTATAACTCTTCGACTATTTTTGAATATCTTCGAAATCATGAATGTTTGTGGCTATTCTTTCGATTTCACTGGCTCAAAAGTTAACTGGGAAAAATTTATACCTGAGTTTAAGAAATTCGTTGATCATATGAAGAGTTTGGAATCGAAAATTGAAGAGCTGGCCATCGAGAATGTGGCCATCAAGGACCAGCTGAAAAACGCTCAGCTGTCCGCGTTGAATGCTGTCCCAGCAGAAAAGCAGTCTATGGACAATCTGATGTCGCCTCCTGATATCGCTGAATTAAGCAACGGAGTGCAGGAACTGTGTGAACGGGTCTATGTGATGGAATGCGGGCTCGCCACTGGTGGTGAAACGCCCATGCAGGGATGCGGTTATCTTCATGATGATGTGGTACTGGATCCTGATGTGGCGCAGGTCGTTGATGAAAACTTTGGACTGGATCGTGGAAATTGGGAAGTTGTTCTTGACAAAAGAAAGAAACTGAAGGAAACCGGCACCCTGTGGAAACCTCGAAGAGTTGTTGTGCCACGCCTTGGTTCGACGAAATATCCTGAATCTGCCCCAGCTGACAACGCTGGAACCCGACTGAAAGCTCCCGCTGTGTCATACACAAATGCATCTACTTCTGCATCGTATGCAAAGGTTGCTGCTGCGAAGCGGCTGCCAAAATCCATTCGTGGAAGTCAGACCTTCAGTGGTACTGACGTGGAACCTTGCAATGAATTGGGTAAAACCCTGCAATGTAACCGAAAGCCCCACTCCGACTTTTGTGTTAGAGGCATTCCTCGCCTTGAAAACTCAAAGTTTGCCAGTGTCAAGGAGTATAATGATTTTATCGCCAACCAACTGAAAAGTGAAGGAATTGCCACGAGATTTGTAAGTGTCTTTGTTCCCCCTCGTGGAGACAAGCGTACTGCGACGTTTGCGCGGATCGGAATATTCAAGGAAGACACCGAAAAGATCCTGCGACCTGAATTTTGGCCGTCTAATGTTTTTGTACGAGAATGGGTCTATTAAATGTACTACTGATTATATTTGTTAAACGTTAGTGGTCTCTTCAAGATGTTTGTGACTTACCGTTATTAAAATATGACGAACTGTTTAACGTGGCTGTCTCTAATTGGGACAGCTTGTCTTGAACGTTTTGTCTACAACCTCGTGCAGGTTACTCCTGATTGTTGTAGACGTTAAGCCCATTAAACAAACAATAAATTTTTTGTCATCCGGTAAATAATCATGTAAGGTGAGTACTTGAAAGCGTTTGGCTGGAAGTCGAAGCGCGCAGATCTACCGTAAGATGCATTCGATAGCGCTTCTTAGGTAACTGTGCCGCTTACCCTTTTTAAACTAAATTTGTGCAAAATCTAGGAGCTTTGCCTGCGCTACGCACAGTAAAATGCACAAAACAAGAGTAAAATCCTAGCAGAGCAGTAAAATTTGTGAGACGAACTTGGGAGTTTATAATTGTGAGAGTTTAAATGCCTAATGAATTGGCACAGTGCCACCATCAATAGGATAAACTAGCAAAATCCATAAAAAATAAAATTCTTAAACAATGCAGTTTGCATAATACTGTAAATCTGTCTATGTCAAAACTACCGGACACTGCCTGCACGAAATATTGACGTATAGCACTATACACATCCGTACGTACCTCCTTATCTATATTTTATACTGTGTGCCTTCTACGTCACTGCAGTTGCTAATTATTCTATCTGTGATTCGTCTGTTCTGATCTTGATAGCGGTTTATCTCTTGCTCCTCGAAGTCTATATAAGTTCTGGTTTTTCCTGTAAACGGCAGCAGTCCTGATCATTTAAGACTGGCAACTTATCTCTAATTTCCCTGTGTTGTGATCACGAGTTTAATGGGAATGGGATAAAGCATCTTCTGTGTTTACCGACGTTCATAGTTATTCACGGATTATAGCGTGGTTAGCACGTATGCTCGTATCTTATTTAACGTGCGTTATCTACGATCGGAAGTTAGAAGTAGCAGCACAATTGCTTAGGGATTCCTGTGTTCGTCAAGGTTCGAGTTCCCGATCAGTTTCAGTCCGTTATTCCTGTAACCAGGGCCGTAGCGAGGGTATAGGCGCACTGGCGCGCGCCTACCCCTCCTCGGCCAACTTTTGACTAATATTGGCGCCCGAAACTGGCGCACAGGCGCACGGGCGCAAAATTTCTGGATTTTTCAAAGGGCGCAGCGGGCGCCACAGGCCATGCGCCCGTGGCGCAGAGTGGACTTTGGCCGATGTGCCTTGGTCTGAGGTACGGCGATCAAGAACTATAATAATTAAACTATATTTTATATTAATTAAAGTAGTAAAGCGCGGCCTGTTTATACGGGCGCAACTGGCGCAGGCTTCGGAATTTATGGGCGCAGTGGGCTCAGACTGACCTTCGAAGCGGGCGCAAATGGCGCAGCCAAATTGCGCCTACCCCATCCCACGGACCTCGCTACGGCCCTGCCTGTAACAGTTGAGTTAACAGTTTGCTCTACCGATTGAATCGTGGCTTTGAAAGTGGTAAAACCTCCTGCATTAGTACGTCACAGGCTTTCTTCACGACAAATATGGCCACCGAACTGTTCAATGATCGCCCAGTATCATAGTATGTGTTGTGCGTGTGATCGAACAACTTCTGCACTTAAATCGTACAAAAGCTTAGCCGGGAAGAAATTCTGCCAAAGAACAGCCGTTCGTCTAATAAATATATCTGCCGAACGTTCTTCTTATACGTAAATGTACTTGCCCAATATCAAATTTTTCAAATAAGCAGGCTTTCGAATGCTTTTTCAATATGGCCGAACGTAAAGGGTAAGAACTGGTAACCCATCTCTCTAATTTAATCGCAATGGAAAGCTGTAGATAAGGAAGCTGTCTGAAAAAAATGTGGCTAAACAGCACTTTTCTGGCTCAAGGAACTTTGTGGCAGATTTTCAAGAAAACTATCCATGCAGAGAATTTAAGTTCTCCCAAAATATTAAGGTAGTCTGTTGTTGAGACGGTTATCAAACGAGCAGTAGCGTATTAAGATGTACGCTAGTGCCTGCTGAGTAGTTGTCTAACGTTTTCTTTGTCATTCCTTTAGAGATTCCGGTAAAAGTAAAAATCCGTACCAGTACGCCGCAGAATTTTAGCATTATTTTTGCACCACAGTGCAAGCTAAGTACTTGTCGTCGCCATTTTTGCGCCAATAAAAACATTGCGTACCAGCCCAGCTCAAACTCTAACTCTGATTTTGACCACTCAAACTCTGACGGCTCAAACTCTGACTCTGACCGCAGCTACTTTGACCAGGTACTAAATTTATTTAGACATTCTTAGGGATTCTCAGGTTTCATAGGTTATTCTTAGGTTTCTTAAGTTTCTTAGGCTTCTTAGGTTTCTCAGCTTTCTCTGGTTTTTTTAGGTGTATCAGGTTTCTCAGGTTTCTTAGGTTTCTCAACTTTCTCTGGTTTTTTAGGTTTTTAGGATTTTTTAGTTTCTTGTTGCGGTGAGAGTCAGACTTTGAGCAGTGAGAGTCAAATTTTGAGCAGTCAGGGTCAGAGTTTGAGCGGTTAGCGTCTGAATCAGAGCATGAGCGCGGGCCGACGATCTTCGTACTTCATGGCTACCACATCCAAAATTTGACAAAGACTGCTTTCCATAATAAGCCTGTTGGTAAACATGTTTCTGCTTAAACCCTAATTCACCGGTAACTGAAACTGAATGTTCGTGCACAATAGTGATTTTCACGCCAATGTTTGCAAAGCGTTTGTTCCCGCTAGAAAGATTCCGGTTGCCGGTAATTCGTTGGTTGAAGCGAGAACAAAATTTAAGTTCTGCTAAACTCTGTAATGCGACAAACTGCGAAAATTTCTTAAGTTAACTCTGGTTGCGCTACAAAGGTTATAGTGGTCGCAATTTTTAATAAACCTGTGTCCATACACTCCACTATTTGAAGATTCAAATCAACGCCAGGAAAGTAAACAATTCACTGGCCTTCCTTCAAATTTCAATGGAAGTACAATAATTATATTTACCAAAAAACTTGTCAGGTACTGATGTCAGTAACGCGCGCGTACGGCGGCACTGCCCACCAAATCGCAAATTTTCAGAAATGCGTTATCGGCTGATTTGTCAGCGCATTTATGCAACAGTGCAAGCAGCTTTTCTTTATTACTTTTAACTACTGCAATACCCAAGTGAGCTTCAAAATACTGCATTATCAAAGCATTACAATACTTTGGAGGTAAGCAATACTTTAAAAGTATTGTAATACGTTCAGAAAACTGTAAATGCGGTCGACGAAAATTCATTTACCGGTTATCGTCACTAAATGTCGACACTCCGAACCGAAGAGACGGAATGTCGCCCCACCACGACGTTGATCCAACGTTTAGCTAAACCATCTTAGTTTACTGATTTTCTTAAGCTTTCTCAAGTTTTTTAGTTTTTTTAGGTTTTCCAGGGTTTCTTACCATGGAAGCAGTAACTGCGTTAGTGAGTGATAGCAGGGTTGCCATCCCACCAAGGTTTTGGAGGTGGGATGGGATGGGAATGTGAACATGAAGTGATGTGATTGGTGGCACAGACCGATAGATTGTTAATTTACTGATTAATTTCTTACATATTGTTAACAACAAAATTCTGAGCTTTTATGCTAGCTGTTTACAACAAAATCATTCGAAAAAAATGTAAGATGCAGGTCGAAAACAAAGGACGCAACTAATACACTACAGATACAACAAGTTGACATCTGCCCAAAGTTCCAAACTAAAAACTGCACGTAACGGAATCTGGTCTCGCAGTTTTGCAGCAGTTCACAAGAAGTAAAAAGCCTTTGACGAATTACGTACGTCAAGTACTGAATCCTATCATAACCTTCCACACTGGTCAGTGGTCACTTCAGCGTCCGAATCTTCGGCCATTTTAGGAGATATTTCTGCAACATCAAAATGCCGCCAAATCACAATTCCTTAAACGTCTCCAAGTTTTCGGAAATATTTTTGCAATAAAATCAAATCATATAATAATTATGAAACAAGTCACTCAAAGTACACTTGTGTAAGTGACTTTGCAGCTTTACGTATTTCTTGATTTGGAAACTGCTCTATCCCAGAATTTGTTAGAGATGTATGCTTTGCCGATGCGCTATAGTTTAAGCACCTGGATTCTGACATTTCATTTTTAAAAAAATATTAATACAAATTCATCCCGTCACATCACCGTACCAATCAAACACCACATTTTGTCATCACTGCCGCAAATTTTCGGCATGATGGGATTATGAGCAGGAAGAGGGCATGATAGTGGAATTGTGTGCCGACGTGATGACAACCCTAAGTGATAATGGGACAGCGTGAGTGTCAGCGTGCCGGCAGGTCACACTTGGTTCTGTGGTGGTTCATTGGTGGTTCTATGTGGTTCTATAGGTTCACCTGGTTCACGGGGTAGGGTGGTAGTGTGACAGCGTGCCGGCAAGTGAGTGTGTGCTTGGTTCTGTGTTGGTTCATCGGTGGTTCTATGTGGTTCTACAGGTTCACCTGGTTCACAAGGTAGAGTGGTAGTGTGACAGCGTGTCGGCAAGTGAGTGTGTGCTTGGTTCTGTGGTGGTTCATTGGTGGTTCTATGTGGTTCTATAGGTTCGCCTGGTTCACGGGGTAGAGTGGTAGTGTGACAGCGTGTCGGCAAGTGAGTGTGTTCTTGGTTCTGTGGTGGTTCATTGGTGGTTCTATGTGGTTCTATAGGTTCACCTGGTTCGCGGGGTAGAGTGGTAGTGTGACAGCGTGTCGGCAAGTGAGTGTGTTCTTGGTTCTGTGGTGGTTCATTGGTGGTTCTATGTGGTTCTATAGGTTCACCTGGTTCGCGGGGTAGAGTGGTAGTGTGACAGCGTGTCGGCAAGTGAGTGTGTGCTTGGTTCTGTGGTGGTTCATTGGTGGTTCTATGTGGTTCTATAGGTTCACCTGGTTCACGGGGTAGAGTGGTAGTGTGACAGCGTGTCGGCAAGTGAGTGTGTGCTTGGTTCTGTGTTGGTTCATTGGTGGTTCTATGTGGTTCTATAGGTTCACCTGGTTCACGGGGTAGAGTGGTAGTGTGACAGCGTGTCGGCAAGTGAGTGTGTGCTTGGTTCTGTGGTGGTTCATTGGTGGTTCTATGTGGTTCTATAGGTTCACCTGGTTCACGGGGTAGAGTGGTAGTGTGACAGCGTGCCGGCAAGTGAGTGTGTTCTTGGTTCTGTGGTGGTTCATTGGTGGTTCTATGTGGTTCTATAGGTTCACCTGGTTCGCGGGGTAGAGTGGTAGTGTGACAGCGTGTCGGCAAGTGAGTGTGTTCTTGGTTCTGTGGTGGTTCATTGGTGGTTCTATGTGGTTCTATAGGTTCACCTGGTTCACGGGGTAGAGTGGTAGTGTGACAGCGTGTCGGCAAGTGAGTGTGTGCTTGGTTCTGTGGTGGTTCATTGGTGGTTCTATGTGGTTCTATAGGTTCACCTGGTTCACGGGGTAGAGTGGTAGTGTGACAGCGTGCCGGCAAGTGAGTGTGTTCTTGGTTCTGTGGTGGTTCATTGGTGGTTCTATGTGGTTCTATAGGTTCACCTGGTCTGCGGGGTAGAGTGGTAGTGTGACAGCGTGTCGGCAAGTGAGTGTGTTCTTGGTTCTGTGGTGGTTCATTGGTGGTTCTATGTGGTTCTATAGGTTCACCTGGTTCGCGGGGTAGAGTGGTAGTGTGACAGCGTGTCGGCAAGTGAGTGTGTGCTTGGTTCTGTGGTGGTTCATTGGTGGTTCTATGTGGTTCTATAGGTTCACCTGGTTCACGGGGTAGAGTGGTAGTGTGACAGCGTGTCGGCAAGTGAGTGTGTGCTTGGTTCTGTGGTGGTTCATTGGTGGTTCTATGTGGTTCTATAGGTTCACCTGGTTCACGGGGTAGAGTGGTAGTGTGACAGCGTGCCGGCAAGTGAGTGTGTGCTTGGTTCTGTGTTGGTTCATCGGTGGTTCTATGTGGTTCTACAGGTTCACCTGGTTCACAAGGTAGAGTGGTAGTGTGACAGCGTGTCGGCAAGTGAGTGTGTTCTTGGTTCTGTGGTGGTTCATTGGTGGTTCTATGTGGTTCTATAGGTTCACCTGGTTCGCGGGGTAGAGTGGTAGTGTTACAGCGTGCCGGCAAGTGAGTGTGTGTTTGGTACTGTGGTGGTTCTATAGGTTCAGGACCAGTGAACCACTAGTGTCCTAACTTGGACATTCTCTCAAAATTTTTGACAGCTCGATTCCGTAACGCAAGTGGTGATGCATTATGCAATTATGAGTAATTTGTTAGAGTCCGGCAGCATAATCAGTACATGCGTTATTTAAAAGGTGTCATTTGATATATGCAGCGAGAAATGGCAAAGCTGTCGTGACATCGAGTGTCACAGATTTCTATCCCATCAACCGTTTGTCCTGGAGCCACCTTCGGCATCAGAAACTTCCAAAGTTTCCAACAGTTTTGGACGATATTGTGTGCTATTGCGGCCTCTATAAACATAGACTCGATTATTTGCTACAAATCCACAGTGATTGAAGCGCGGCGTGCAAAGTCTGCCAATCGCTGTCCAGGTGCCCATTTCCATTGTCAGATCGAGACGGATGCAGGAGCTGGGGATTGGGTTCTCAGCAGTCCAACCTCCCAACACGTTCAACTGGTTGTTCAGCGCAACCGTGGCAAACTGGCAACGTTCTTCCGGCAGATCAGGCAGTGCATCCCATAGGCCAGTTTTTGTATCGTAGCGCCTAACCCATCGATGGCGACCTAAGCCTGATAGATAAATTATGGTATCCCCAGAACGCACTCCACATACTCCGCTTGCGCATTGTGATCTACAATTAACCAAGACTAACAAACAGTCGATTTGCAACGGCTGTATTTAACCGACAGAAGCATTTGGATGAATAAGGTATATGCCGGAAGCATAAGCAAGTCCAGAATAACTTCCGTCGTGACTTGCTCGCCCAGCAATTTTTTTTTTACGATACTACGAAAAGTCCGGATCAAAATTTTCACCCGGACGGTTTTGCCGAAGAAAAATGTGTCCTAAACCTGCCCATAAAAGAAAAAAGCTGAGCGGGCAAAATTAATGGAGCAGATAATTATTTTGTAGTGTATACGTACGTATGCGTGCGATGACGTGATGTAAACGTGCTTCCATGAAAATGCCTCGTGAATGTTGTGCACGTTGCAAATGGATAGTACAAATCCATGGTGTTGCTACGTAATCTAATTTAGTTGGTTGTGTGCTGCTTTCTTGACAGGATTTATACAAGATTACATGTATGCCGTTCGTTACATATCAGATTCTTATATGGAGTGACGTTCAGAATTTTCATGCGTTAGCTTTCGCTCAGTACCATCATTCTGCCGTACAAATGGTTGGGCAATACAATCCGTTTATGGTTGGGCAATGGGGCACACAGTCCCGTCCGACAGATTCATCGCTTTGAAGGACAATGCGGAGTCATTCCCATCCCAGAAATAAACTTTTTTGTTGACTGCTACAGGACACCTTATCCAATGTGACGTGGACGGTGGAAGAGGGTAGTACCATCGCGAATTTGCATCGTGCACGTAAGTCTCATTTTCTTTTGTGATAAGGTTTTTCGCTTGAATAACTATTAATCCGTCGGTGTAGTCGAGTTCACTCCAAAAAATCTTCTTCGCCAGCGCAAGAGTTATTGAGCAGTTCCAAATTTTTTTCTCAATGGGATCGACGACTTGCATACGGACGTCGGACCACTGATCTCTGGCGTGGAATACCATGGCACCTTGCCGCGGAAAACGGGATTTGGCATACTCCAGCCATTTGAACACCTCATCAGAGGACAGTCTCCTGGCGCTATCGGCATCCAGGCAACCTTGAATGCAAACTGAGATGGCAGCCGGAGTGTGCGGATTTATCACGGGAATATATCCTTCAATGACTTGAGTAGCATAACGGTGATCGCTAAAGTCACAAGTGCACTCAACCGCTGTTTCTCCTCTTTGCAACCATTTCTTGGGATCACCTGTAATAAACTCGGACAGAACTAGCAAAATGCATCCGAAACTCCACATATCCGTTTTCTTGTCAACCGTATGCGTGGACAAACATGCTTTCAAACAAACATGGACAAACATCAGATACAATAATGCGTAAATCAGTCAGTTAATGTAGCGTAGATCTAACCTTCAAATTAATATAAACCGTGACCATATGTACAGCGAAGTTCTTGTAATGAATTGTAATATGTAACTGCAGACTGTGACCGTGGCTCCGCCGCAAAACTTTGTGGCAACGGCGCCCTTTGACCGCGTACAAGGCTATCCAAGGACATTTAATTTGTGGAGGTCCTCCAGGGAATTCTGACCTGGCCTTTCTTCAGCTTTTGAGCAGCTAGCATACGGATCTAACTTTTAACACACTCTAAAATCGTATCCTGGTTGACCTAGCTATAGCGAAACAACGGTGACCTTTTAATTTTTGCCTACTCCATTTGCTTGTGTAAATACTTAACATGGGTGATGATGATAATGAAGATGAAGATTTGTCTAATTTTACTTTCGTCGAGCTAACCGATGTGTTACACGGTATCTTGGATGAATTATTCGCTGTATCCAATGGAAACACCAAACTGGGAAAACTCTTGAACAGCCACAAAGACGCCCTGCTGCAGATTCCATCGCTGCTGAAAAATCACCACATTCGCATCCATGAAGTCGCGTTGAAAGCAGAAACAGAACTGAAGACGGAAAAAGAGAAGCTTGCGAAACTACTACTCGAGGTCGACCTCCCATCGACACTGGACCAAACCCTTTCCCATGTTCCTCAGCAACCTGAATCTCGTCATGCAAATCGGACCTATGCCGAAGCGGTTAACACCAAAGCTCCGCCACAGCCTGCAAATAAAAATGTCCTGCTGCTGAAACCGAAGACCATAGCGCCATCCAGCCGCGTCCGGAAATCTGCAACCGAGATGACGTCATTCTGTCAGACGCTCACCAACGTGCTCCCTGAAGGAATGGATTCTGCCAATATTACCCGCATCCGACCGGCATCCGGTAAGTCTGTACTTGTTGAGTTCAAAAGTAAAGAAGATGCTGAAAAAGGCGAAACCATGTTTAACCACCATGCCGATAAGCTAGAAATATCTGTTCAGAAACCAAAGCCGCGTAAGTTCAGGATGATTGTTCGGAGAGTACCACTTAGCATGACAACGGAATCTTTCATTAATGAACTGATCTCGAAAAACCTTTCCGATCACAGCGAGGTGAAAATTGTAACTACGCTGAAAAGTAGCAAAAAGGAACGCGAAACGTACGCTATTGTTATTGACGTTGATGAGTTTTCAAGAGCCGTTCTGAATGAGAAAAGGTCGATTAAATTGGGTTGGTTTCTGTGCCCTGTTATGGACCATTTTTATGTACCGCAGTGCCTAAAGTGCTGCGAATATTTCCATGTCGAGCGCACCTGTAAGAACAAGCCGGTGTGTGCTTATTGTGCGAAAGATCACATTTCTTCCGAATGTCCTGAAAATGATCAGTTTGATTGCATTTGCATAAACTGTCAAAAAAATGAAAAATTCTCGCAGCAAAACCACATTCGGCCTTTGCCCATGATTGGTGTGACCTTTACGTTAATCTGAAAGATTCGAGAACTTTTTACAATTCTTATCGAAAAAACGGAGCATGAACCCGGAACTAGAGAGAGTTCTTAGCGATACTACGAATGTTACTAATTTCCCAAACAACAGTGCATTTTTGAAAAAAAGTCGTGACCGTAATATAAAGATCCGTTTACGATGTTGTAACGTCAATAGCGTAAAAAATAAAAGAGCCCAGGTAAAATTGTTCTGTCGCGACAGTGATGTAACCGTTTTAACCGAGACGTGGGACAAGTCATCTTACCCGGATGCATGGTTCGCTGACCTTCGGTCGTTTAATGTTTTTCGTCAGCCAAGAAAAGATGGTCATGGTGGTGTAGCAATTGTTGTTCGCAAATCGTTGAATGCTTTTCGTAGAACTGATCTGGAAGATTCTTCTCTTGAAATTGTTTGTGTTGAATCTGTAACCCTGAATATTTTTATTCTTGGTTTTTATGCTCCACCCTCCACTTGTAAATCTTCCGTTCGCACTTTAATTGAGCATTTACGTAAGCGCTTTTCGCCGGCAATGTTTGCTAGAACTATCATTATGGGTGACTTCAATCTACCTGATATAGATTGGCATAGCAAAACAGCAGCTATGCCAGTTAGTCGGGAACTGCTACGCGCACTTAAAGAATTTAATTTGTCCCAGTTGATTAATTTTCCTACCAGGGAATCAAACTGTCTTGACCTTTGTTTGTTAAGTACTAGCTTCGTTTACGAGGCAGCCGTACCCATTTGTCCACCTTCTGTCACTAACGATCATATTGGATTTCAGTTTTGCTTAAGTGTAAAGCGTTTTAAGATAAAGATTCGATCGTTGGCAAAATGGAAAATAAACAGCGGCAACATAGCAGAGTTTACACATGCATTAACAGTACTCGATTGGGCAAAACTTTTTCAACATGCCAATGCCGACCAGCGTGCATCCATTTTTGAAGAAACGTTCTTGAGTGTTGCTAAAACATTTTTCAAATACGAAACTGTTAAAGTACGTGTTGGTTCACTTGAGTATCCTAAAAGTCTGAAAAAATTGCTAAGATCGCGCGATCGGGCTTTTAATCGCTACCGTAAATCCCATCGCTTTCAAGCTGAACTTAAAGAAAAGTGGAAGTCCCTGTCTAAAAAATGTGAAAAAATGACAAAACAATTTGAAAATCGAAAACTGTATGAAGTTGCAACGTCTCATCGTAATAATCCGTCCAAATTTTGGCAATTTCTGAAATCAACAAATGATCGCTCAGCTATGCCTCCGTTACAGCAACATACTGGTGCTTTAGCGACTAACGACGTCGATAAAGCCAATATGCTGAACAACCAGTACTACGAGTCCCAGTCGAAGTGCGATGAACATTGCTTCAGAGCAGATACGGATTTATTGTGTTCAAATAATGACAGATGGGAAATTTCTGAGCAGTTAATTTTTGAACAATTGGCAACGCTGTCCACCAAAACGTCGAGCGGAAAATTTGAAATTACAAACTATTTACTAAAAATTGCAGCTAAGTCAATAATATTACCGCTTAAGCTTGTTTTCAACGCGGCTATTAACGAAGGTAAATTTCCTTCTGTGTGGAAGCTTTCCTTTATTACTCCTATCCTGAAATCCTCAGCCGATCGCAAACTTCCAGCCAGCTACAGGCCCGTCTCGCTGTTGAATCCTGTCTCTAAGGTCTTTGAACGATGTTTAAGTCATTTGATGCGCGATCATTTGAGTAAAAATCGCATTCTTAGAGACCATCAGTTCGCGTACCGAGAAAAAAGGTCAACAGAGTTGCAGTTGTTTATCTTCACAAAAATTATTAACGATTTCATAACAAACGGTATCGACGTCGACGCAGTGTTTTGGATTGTTCAAAAGCTTTCGATAAAGTTTCACACGCAAGCATACTGTCCGCTTTAAATTCTATGAACTTTCCTAGCCAAATTGTTCATCTGATATCGGATTACCTAAAAGAACGTATGCAACGTGTTACGGTAGATAACGCAATTTCCGATTCAAAGCCCGTTCGCAGTGGTGTACCGCAAGGGTCAGTTCTTGGCCCACTTCTGTTTATTTGTATATTAAACTTCATTCTTAAAGCGCTTAAAAACGGCAGTGGTCTTTTTGTCTTTGCTGATGATGTAGTAATGTTCCGTCCCTTAGCAAAAAGCAATGATAGTGAACTCCTGCAGGAAGATCTAGTGTGTGTAAAAGACTGGCTTGACGAAAAACAGTTATCTCTGAACCCGGCAAAATCTGCTCACATCCGCTTTTCGAAAAAAACTTCTGTAAAATCGGCATTTCAGTATCAGCTTAACAGTGTACCAGTTCCTTTCAGTGAACACGTGAAATATTTGGGTGTTTATGTCGACCGAAAATTAAGCTGGAAAATTAACTGTGAAAATCTGGCGAAGAAATGTAATAAGAGAATCAGTTACCTAAACCATATTTTCAAATTCAGTGATGGTGGTGCCCGTATAAAGCTTTTCAAATCTCTCGTCCTCCCTATTGTTGATTACTGTTCGTCAGTGGCGTATTGTTATTTTAAAACATCAAATGACTTGCTTGAACGTTGCCAAAAACGGTTCACAAAATCGGTTCGATTGGGAAGTGATCTCTCTAGCTATTCTGAACGGCTAGCTGAACTAAACTGGGATAACTTAAGCAAGCGTCGCTTAAAAAAGGCCTTAGAATTTATTTATAAGCTTAAGTTCTGCAAAGTTCCACTTTGTGAGCTAATGTTTGTTCCCTTGGAAATTCCCTTTTCTGCGCTTGAGTCTGTTTCAGGTCACACCCGTTCAACTGCCCGTCTCCACGACCATCCATGTCCCGTCAAACCGGCACCTACAACCATCTGCGGTACTACTGTTTTTTCGCGTTACGGATCACATGTGGACAGTCTAGCATCGATATGGAATGAATTGCGCCTTCCCCCCGAAGCTTACCTATCACTGACATCCTTTCAAGCTGCACTTCAGGATGTTGACTGGAGCAGTCTAACAGTGGCTAAACGACTGCTGGAGTTTAAATAACTTTGTTCCTGTTTTTGCATTAAATTTTTGCTTTCTGTTTTAGATCGCTTCCGAATAAGACAATTTTTGTTCTTCGTTAGTTGTGTACGTACTGCATGTTTAAATAACCCTCTTGCCGACCTACTGTCTGTTGCCTCGAGGGGGCTGTTCGCCCCGTTGCAAATGACATTAAAGCATTATTATTTTATTTCCATTTTAGCATCTCCGGTGATATAAAGCGTATAGTGCCGACGCAGTTTTTGACGTTCTCTTGCAAACTCATGCAATCATCTAAATCGGCAATTACCAGTTTATGTCCCTTCTCACACCGCCGAAACAACAAATTTTCTGGCTTTAGGTCGCAATGAATAATACCCTGATGGTGCAGATATCGCAGACCGGAAGCAATATGTAGTGCACTTTCCGCAATTCTGTGAGGTTCAAGTAAGATTCCTTGGTTTCGCAGTTCTTGCAAAGTCTGATTGAGATTTCCACCTAAACAAAAAACAGCAAGCATTACGAGAAAAGCTCACTGGACAACTTGAATAAGGTACAACGCATCACCATTTAAGATTGTCGATGACCATGGTATCCCTCACCAAAATAAGCGATTTGCCACCGCTGCGCTCGGCTTTGTGTGCAAGCGGTGCAGTCAGTCGCAAACCGAAATCCATGAAAACCACAATTAAATCGATTTTCAGTTTGTCTACGAATTTCTCATTTCCTTTGCTCAGAAAGCTGTACAAAATAACCGAAGTACATTTATACGAAGGTGTGCGATATCGCAGCAGTTACCATGAAAATTATTTCGCAGTTACACCTTTAGAAATTTCCACTGTTTATTAGTCGTATTACTCGTCGGCTGTCAAAAAAATTTTTTTGAACACATGAAAAGGCCGTTCGTGCAACTTTGCTTTGGAGTTTACAGACTAGCGTACCGTCGCAGAATTCCATTACAAAAAATTCCTTCTGTGATTGTCCGCTTGTCGTCATAAGAAGGACAGTCTGGTAATACGGCAGCACATTTTCGTGCGAAAGGCTCAGCAGTCTTGATAGCTGCTTTTGTCGGTCGGCAAAGTCTTCCTCCTCATTCAGAGTCACGAGTTTTATTGCTACACAGCCGAGTATTGCTCCTTCACCGTTATCGTCACTTCCTATAGCCTCTGCAAGGTAAACAACCAAACCGGCCTCGACCAATACAGGAGTATGATCGATACCAGATGTTTTGTTCCTTATCCCGCAACTCGAGTACGGGTTTTTCGTTCTCCATTTGTACAAGGTTAACGTTAAGCTGCCAAACCCTCTGTAGTAAAGTAGAAAAGCCAACAGAAAGATATTCAGTGTACAGATAGATGTCGTTTACTAACGTACGCAGTAGTTGCACACTTATCACATACCAAAGATATAGCCTGCTTGCATGTCATAAAGCCTGACAAATAAAGTGGAAACGGAAACCAACATTCTATACGATAAGATTAGACTAAATTTCCGCGATACATCCTTCGGCTGACTCATTTATGTGCGATGCTACAAACATACGTCAGTTCATTTCTCAGTGGCAACCCGTGACATCGAAGTAGCATCAACAACATTCATGGTTGGTCGCGAAACATACATGCGCCACAGTCGCCGGGTGCTGTCTTGCCAGTAGCGATGGTCAAGCAGAACAGTATGGGATCCAGTATCGGCAGCAGAGAATACGCTGTCGCTTGGAATTGCCGAAACACCGGATATGCATAAGGCATCGATTCCGTCATCAAATAGAATATCGGCGTCGGTAACCAGCACACCGTGAATGCCACTGTAAACATGGTAGTAACCAAAAACGGCTGCCCTGCCTTTTTCCGCAGCTGCTACACCAGCGCGGCATTATTTCCGGCTGCTCTTTTACTTCCACTTCCGTAAATAGTGCTTTACTTCCGTAAATAGTACTTCAACAGCAGGAACGGATAACACAACGGTATGAAAAACGTCAGAGCGGTTTGTGTCCAGTTTTGCAGAGGGCGTAAACCGGCATGGCGGCGCGATTTAACGAGCAGCCCTTTTCCGGACTCAGGCGATAATACAGAGCGTCCAGTATCACACCGGGTAGCTGCCACGCATGGACATAAAATACCGTAATACTGATAGAGTCTAACAATGTTGTTGTCAAACGACGCTACCAGCAGCGCAGTCACCACCATGGGAAGATACCATGGTCCCGTGTCCACAGAGCTCGGTTGTCAAGTCAACATTGAACGGGATTTCCAGCGAGGCAACAGCTCGTTCGGATTTGTTCTTACTGGATGAACTTATAACTGCGCTAAGTTCGGCACTTGAGCAAGGACACACGACAGCTGTTGTTAGCGCAACGGTAGCCAGATCGTTGCTCCCGGTTGATGAATCCAGCCCGATGAGTGTCGTTCAAGCCAAGAAAGACAAGCGGGTACTCATGAGCTACGTGGCCATGATTTTCAAAGCCATCATCGAATCACCGTTGCAGCAGCTGACTTTAAGCGAAATCTATACACAGATGCTCAAGCAGTATCCGGCGTTCTGCGCCAGCAAGAAAGGATGGCAGGTAATGTAGGCGCTTGCTGAAGTTCTTAAGATCTTGTTCAACAACAACAACTGATATGTATGATTTTCTCAAATGTCGTAACAAAGCACAGGTTTGGTGGTATGTAATTATGACTGAACTAGTGGACCCCGCGCAAACTGCGCGGAGTAAATGAGCGATGGGTTACAAAATGTGAAAGATACAAACTCACGAATACAAAATTATTTTCTAACTGGCAGGCTCCGCGGGAGTCGCGCCGAACAAATCAGCTGTAAGTAAACTGTGTTAAGTATTGTTTCCAGACCACACCGGTATGCAATGACAGTCGAAGCTAAATTTATGTACGTTCTGTATCTGTACAAGGGTAATATGGTATTATAGTGTACAACACTTCTACTGTCATCGAATGTTTTTTCTGCAGAAATAAAACTATACCGCACGATATCGATGTTACGTATTCCGCAAACCCGTGCACAGAATGTGCAACGGCTCACAGTTTCCAACTCGTGACTAAGGCGCTTTCGTCACTGAGTTTTTCACGAGGCCTTTGCGTAAAAACGGTTCAAGATATTTTATAAATTTCGAGTGCTCTGTGATGGGTATGTCCTGCTTAACCGGTTAAGAAGCGACGGAATTCGGTTTGGGAAATTAAATATTAAATATGGTTCACCTGAACAACCGTATGACTACCAGTAGTGACGAAGACGCATCTCATTATTCCCATCACATAAACGCGCTCACGCTGTTCATGGAGTCCAAGAAAAGCTCCGTTCATGGACTCAACAAAAATGTGCTTAAATAAAAATTTGAATATATATTTGTGATGAATGATGTACCTGTAGACCTCTACTGATAAATTACATATATTCGTGAAAACGCTAAATCAAGCAAAAAATGCCTGATGACCTGTTTGTGTGTGCAAAAGTTATGATCATGCCAAAGACGGTTATAATGAGGAAAAGATTGAAGGACACGAGAAAAAAACGTGACATGACATTGGCATTACATTGGCGTGACATTACATTGGCTGTGTCTCTGTGATACCACTAAAATTTGGAATCAGGTGTCTCTGATCTGCACTAAAGGCAGTATGCTTTTTCGTTTCTTAAAACTTAATGTCTTGCAAAACCAAGTCCGCTATAATCTCAGTATCAACCACTGCTTCGTGAAAATCCCGCGGATCCCTGGCGCGAAAAATGGCAAAGGTGCGTATCAGCAATACTAAATTACTAAGAGACTTAACGTTAGAAAATTTATCCGCATCTTTAGAACTTTTTGCACTGACTGAGTTCAGATGGTAGAAGCAGGTGAAGGTACCCCGTACTTAACGTTATGTTGACTCGGGTTAGAGCATTAACAAAATGCCCAAAGCCCTTATGCAAATGGCTTTTACAAAAGCACTTAGCGATGGTTCGTAGGCTCCTGCTGGACCATTGATCCGGTTGCCATTGACACGTACAAAGACGGTTACAGTCAGCGACGACGACGGCCAGTGAAGCCAGGCAGCTACCGGAGGAGCCTACCTAAAGTTCCGACGTCCTCCATGAACATCTGCGACAACGTGAATTTCTCGCGGCCGTCCAACACTTGGCTGCAGCGCACAGAGTGGCCAATGAACCCAACCCAGTTGGCATATCGTTCATCCGCTTATCCAAGCTCTGCTAATTTTCCCCTGCATCCAGGAACATCCTTCCCGCAGAGCACCGCTGGGGCCCGGCATCCGTCCTTTATGATCAGCTTTCCACCGTTTCCCAGTGGTTTCACACGTCCCTGCATGCCTAGCGCTGGCTGTACGGTCCAGAATGCCGCCAGTACGGGGAACGAAGTACCGGCGGGGACGGGATCATTCCCGAGGCAGCCATCTATTAGACCTTTCCCGAGTTTCCTCAGTCTCTATTCCGGGCATTTCGATGACAACGGGTGGACAGAGGAGCCTGGCACTATCTAATTGCGCTATGTGGTTCGACCATCCAGTTGCAGATAACAGAACTAGCCAAACTGACATACAAGATGCGGATGAAGATTTATTTGGGTGAATCGGATAAGTGAAGAAGTGGTTGGCATACAGGTTTATGCAGTTACAGTACATAACCATCGAAAAAGAGATTGGAGAAGGGGAAAGAATGGCGGTGTACAAGCAGGTCACAGAAAACTTCGATGCTAAATATTAATCTCGTTCAACGCGTTGTACTGATAGATATACAGCGTTCTCATTATTGCCTGTACGGTTGTACTACAATTTTTGACAACAACGATTTTTAATAGTGAGGGAATTTCTGTAATCAAATTTTCTGAACACGAAAATATACATACATACAACCAGATATAATGGCGGGCAGTTACGATGACTAAGCCAGATTATTGGTAATTATCTCAAATGATTCACAAGGCAGAACTTTGCGGAGCAATGAAGGCGGTTTTCTTACAGGTCATCAGCCGACTGAATATCGGACCGACCAGTAATCCGGTGGCACTGGTGCAGTATTCCGATTACGCCGGTGTTGAGTTCTTTCTAAATACGTTCCGCACGAAAGACGAGGTAGAGTGTGCTCTTAAGGAAAAATTCTTAGTGATAATTAGATCGTTCGGGCAAATCACCATGTCACATAATAAAAGGAATGCGTAATTACTAATAAGGCCATTTCTTCGTCGACATGAACACTCACAGATTCTGCAGCGATCTTATAGAAATGCCTACTGCTGTACATCTCATATGAGTTGATACAACTGACAGTTTTTCAGGTACTGCATAGAATCGTCTCTGGGATAACTTATCAGAACCAGGAAACAGCCACCGATTTGGCTCTACTTGCGCTTCACCAAGACGTTTTCACACTGAGCAACGGCGCCCGCGCCCACAACGCCATACCGCAGCTAGGTACGCAGAACTCGATCTGCAAATTAAATATTTATCATACTGATTTAAATGAATTGTAAATATCATCATATTAAGTTTTAGTAATAAGCAATACTAAAACACTTTCTGCTGGCAGCGGTACTGTTTACCGATGGATACGCCAACAACGGCGACTCTGCATTGTACCAAGCCGCTGAGGTGCATGCCAGAAACATCACCCTGATTTCCGTCGGTATTGGCAGCGGCATTAACGATCAGGAACTGATTGGTTATGCTTCACATCCGCGTAAGGAACCCTTTTACATTGATGAATGTTACTTACTGCGCAGTCACGATATGATGTGCTGTATCCAGGGCTTCTCCGAAATGGCGGAAGCATTCGCCTTCGAACTAGAACAACGCAGTTGTACCGGTAAACGATATTGATAATTTGATGAAAGTATCTCGGTAATCTGCAGTGAACTCGGATCTTCCCATTCGGAACACGGAAATGTTGTACTGGTTCCGGAGGATCCGGAAACCGGCGAACTACCGCCGCCCATTTCCATCATCCTGCAACCCGGACAGGAACAGTACATCTGCTTCCTCGTCCAGGTCTCCAGCGGCGCCACCATTATTCTCAACGGCACAACGGGCATGTTGACCGCGTTTATCTCCTTTTCCGTCACGCAACCGAGCGAAGAGAACTTCGACCAAAAGATATCCGCAGCGGCTGGACAGATGGTAAATCTTGCTGGCCGAATTACCAGAATTCTGATTAGGGAGTATCGATACTGTAGGAAACCTTGTACCTGACTCCGACGATCATCTCTTCTTATGCCGGACCCATTGTCGAGCAAGTACAGATTTGTGTGACATTGGCTGTTGGTTCCGCTGTCAATGGTACCGAGGGCGCGACCGGAGAGACGACCTTCGTCGAAGGGCCCGTGGAATGCGGCGCCGAAGAGCGTGACATGCAGGACAACGATGTGCTGACCATCACCAGCCCGCGCTTCAACACCGTGACCAATCAACCAGCCGGGTACCGCGGGGGCCTCAACTGTGTCTGGAAGATCAACACGCCAGCATGGACAACACTCGAACTGACCTTCAACTACTTTAATCTCCGTGAGAACTTTGATGAAGAACCCGGTTGGAACTGCCACGCACAGGATAAACTCACGGTGGCCAGTCAGGGCGCCGTGGAACCCGGCGGGTACTTGTGCGCCCAGCGACCCAACGGATATCGGTTCCCGGTCACACGGGCGTTGAACCACACGTTCATCACGTTCACTAGTTTGGAAGCCGCGACCAAAGAGTTTGGGTTCAGTGTGACGATCAGGGCTATTGGACGGCATCGGCTGGATTGCGAGGTGACGGAGATCCAGCTGCAGATGCATAGGAAGTACCTTCCACGACAGATGCCGGTTAATCGGTATCACCTGCTGGATACCACATGTCGGGCAACCGATAAGGGTGCACTGATTCAGATGGTCACCGGTTATTATCAGTGCGGAACTATTCGCAGTGTAAGACCAGAAAATTGGAGAACATTAGTAAATGAAAAACACGAATGTAACTATTCCTACTGGCTACGTAAATAATCGATAAATTAATACAAATGTTCTATCTATTGACACATGCAAATTGTATTATCCATATATCGAACAACTTGTTCGCGCAGCGGCTTATTACCGCGCTCTATTGATTTTGCTGGGTTAACCGAAATCCAATCCTGTATTAAGCAACGAATTCAGAAATAATAACTTCCCATGATTTGGTGGATTTTATGGATTGACAATTAGCACGGACTGTTTTGTGGATTGACAATATCGACGTCGGAATGACAATTGGGCTGTTGCACAGATTACTTGGGGGAAACTTTTGTGAACCCCAGGTAATGCGGGTATGTCGTTTCACATCGTTAAACGGCACTCGTTTTCTCTGCTCTGTTTGCTGGCTTGCGGACTTCTTTTGTAGCTTCTAACTATGCCAGGAGACCAGCCAAAAGAGCCTTGCCACATATGTGGAAAGCCCTTCACTAAAGGCGCTGGGCTCTCCAACCATGTTAAAGCCTGCGCCAAGAAAGCACCTACACAAGCTCCTGGTTCCACGTCCTCTCCACCCGACCAACAACCCCTTCAATCCTTTTTGGCCGGGAAGCATTACGCCGTCCCTAAAAGAGTGCCGAAGTCTGTCCGACGCCTGTGTGCTCAGTCCCTGACAGAAGTCCTCCGTACATGCATCAGAGAAAACACATCGGCGAGCTGGGCTGATTTGCTGTTGTTTGGATCAAGAGCCCTCTGCTTGCCCGCCACCAAAACCCTCCGCAAAGAATCCCTGTCCTCCATAATACGCAAAAATTTGTCGGATTTGTCTCGCCATCAACATCCTCCACGTCAACATGCTCCTCCACGAACTCAGCAGGGTGAGCTATCGAGCGAGCGCATGTCAGCCCTTGCCACATCGATGTTGCAGGACAACAACATCAGACGCGCCATTGGGCTGGTAATGGGCGACGATTCAGTAGCGCCAGTAAATGCTGAAACCCTTAAAGAGCTGCGCAACAAACACCCTTGCGAACCAGCGGATAGTTTGTATCCCCCTCCTCCCGACCAGTCTAACGTACCGCCCTTAGTAGCACCTGCCGAAGTGCTACAAGCAGTCATGAGCTTCCCTTCGGGTTCTACCGGTGGCTTTTCGGATCTACGCCCACAACATCTGAAAGACCTCCTAGGCGGCCCGCAAGCCGAAGAAAGCGAGTTGTGCTGTGTTCTGGCTGATTTTGTTAATCATGTTTTGCAGAGAGGCGTTCCAGAGGACATTAGACCGTTTTTCTTTGGAGCAAGGCTAATCCCCCTTGCCAAAAAAGACGGAGGAATTCGGCCAATTGCAGTTGGGGAAACGTTTCGCCGTTTGGTCTCTAAAATAATAACCCAGCGTTGTTCTGACAAGATGAAGGAGTTATGCGGCACTGTGCAGTATGGCTGTGGCACGAAAGGCGGAGCCGAAGCAATTATCCACGGGGTCCGCTCGTACCTGGAAGCTACACACGACGGAGAGCGAGTACTGGTAAAGCTGGATTTTAAAAACGCATTTAACCTTCTGAGACGGGACGCGTTATTGGAAGCCGTAAAACAGCATTTTCCCAGTTATTACGGCTATTTCTGGCAATCTTATCGTTACGCGAGCCATTTGGTTTGTGGGGAAGAAGTCTTGTCGTCCGCCCGGGGGGTGCAGCAGGGCGATCCAAGTGGCCCCTTCGGCTACAGCCTCACATCGCTACCGCTCTTCGATGGACTGGATTGCGATCTGTTTCTGGGCTTTCTTGATGATGTTACTCTGGCCGGTACCATGGAGAAAGTGATCGCCGCGATAAAAAATATTGAAGAAAAAGGGAAGAAGATGGGCCTTGAATTGAATTTCAACAAATGCGAGTTCTACCTCATCAATTCAGCTGCGGATGCGGGTAAGCCTTTGTTGGAAATATGGCCAACAATGATCCAGTTGAATCCAGATAATCTTTTCCTGTTGGGCGCACCTTTACAACCAGCCGGTTGTGCGAAATTTCTGAAGGAAAAGAAAGATCACCTATGCAAGTTTGTTCAGCGGCTCACGAAGCTACCTGCACATTACAGTCTTTTTCTTTTAAAAAATTGCCTTAGCATCCCCAAGGTTTTATATGGCCTACGCACTGCCCGATGCTATGAATTTCCAGAGCTGTTGAAAGATTATGACAAACAACTGTGGAATGGTGTGGAACAGCTGACCAACGTAAGCATAACAGAAGCCCAATGGATGCAGATGGCTTTACCAGTTCGGCGTGGTGGATTGGGAACGCGGCGCATAGAGTCACTAGCTATTTGTGCCTTTTTGGCATCGGTGTACGCTGTGCAGCCTCTCGTTTCCAAATTTTACGCGCCAGCTGGTGAACATATGACGCAATCGGCTGTAGAAAACTGGCTTCAGGTGACACACTGCTCGCTACCAGAAGATTGTGTGCGGAAGTTTCAGTACGTGTGGGATGTACCGATGATTGACAGGGATGTATCAAAACTGATGTTATCAACGGTTGGTAATGAGCGCGCAAGAGCCGTATTGTTGGCTGCATTTAGCAGAGATTCTGGGGCCTGGCTGAATGCATTACCGGCGCCTTGTCTTGGAACGTTTTTACGAGATGAAGAGTCAGAGTAGGAGTGGCATTACGTTTTGGATTGCCCGTAGTGACAGCTCATAACTGCGGGGCATGCGGCAAATTAGTGGAGACGAATGGCCATCACGGGCTTTCCTGCAATAAATCAACGAAAGGGCGATGGGCCAGACATGGAGAAATGAACAGTATCGCCAAAAACTGTTGCGAGAGTGCAGGATTCCCATGTCAACTGGAACCGACAGGCCTATCACCAAGTGCGGCGATTCGACCTGACGGCATGACCCTTATTCCAGTCCGTCAAGGAAAGTCTGTTGTATGGGATGTCACAAGTTGGTGTACAGTAGCCGATTCCCATGTTCACGGAAGTTCGAAGAAGGCAGGAAGTGTGGCTCACCTGGCAGAAAATGAGAAGCGACGGAAGTACTCTCCACTGGAAAGTAGACACCTTTTCTATCCCTTAGTTGTTGAAACGTTCGGTGTCTTTGGCCTAGCTTTAAGTGAATTTGTACATTTTATGGGCCGTAAAACTCGTGAATTAACTGGAGAAGCGCGTTCTACTGCTTTTATGAAGCAACGTTTTAGTTTGGCTGTCATTAAGGGAAATGCTACTGCTGTGTTAAGTACGTTGCCTTTTAACCCGCGGGCGGATAGAGATTTTGGTTGTTTTTTTAATGTTTAAATTTTAACTGTAAAGTAGTGTGCCCGCGCTTGCACTTTTGTTGTTATGGCGGCTATTGCCCAATAAACACATCGATAAATAAATTAGACAGCAAGCACCGCAAATAAAAAAGCACGCCCTTCTATTGACACAATATTAGTCTGCACATTAAAAAAGTAAAATCTCCAAAATTGTGGTATTTCTGTGAACAGGGGAATGACGAAAACCTTTATTTTATTAACCAAGCCAGCGCACCTGGTTTCCAAACCTGCTCCGGCTCTGCAGCCTGCATCAACGTACCGGAAGTTGGCGTGCCATTCCGTTGCAAACTCGAACGCAGAGTGAAACCGTTGAGTGGCGTGTATAACCGTCTGCCAGGGTCCCGCAATCTTTTCGACCTACCGTTCTTGGAGGGCGAAATCAGCATCGGCGTAAAGTGAGTCAACTGACCGCTTAGCAATTTTCAGCTTTCAGCACATACTGTGGTCTTGTTGTTGCAGGATGATGTTGGCTCGCGATCTGAATTTCGCTCCTGTTGAGACAGAGAACTCGGATTTCCTGGATTTCGATTTTCAGGGACAGCGGGTATACTTTAAAGTAGAGGCGCGACGCAAGCGCGGCAGCGCTGTGGCATTTGTCGTACAGGCTGATCAGTGCTGGAGTACTCCGACACCGGACTGGAACGACAAGCGCCGATTTGATATCGTTCTTAACGGGTACGTCGAATAGCAGAGCATCGTTTAGCGCATTCGGTAACCTGTAGCCGGTTAAGTGCACAAAGCTTTAATTATGTATGTGTTGCATGTGTGTTATAGTTGCCCAGTGCATTACGACGACATTGACCTGGGCTTCGAGCGCCACTACTCTCAGGCCCACGAGGACGTGTTCAGCGTCCTAGCCGTCTATTTCAACGAGACGGAGGCGCGGGATCTGCATTTCCACTGCATTGCACGGGTTTGCAGCGTCGGTGTGGATGAGTATTTGTGCAGCAAAGACTGCGTGTGGCCCCCTGATTTCTCTGTACTACGGCAGAGTGGTCCAGTTCTGGCACAGAAAACCGAAGCTGCTATGCAACGGACGGCACAGCTGGGCCATGTGCGCTTCCACGGCCGGCACCGACATACTCAGGACGCAATATGACCGCTATTTCCGGACAACAATTGTTGTATTCGCAGCTGAGTTGTTTATTTACGAAATTGTATGCGTGAGCTGACCTTCCTCTTTATAGCTAATTACGTCACCATGTGTTACTTATTTTATTGAACTACATTTTTCTATGTTTCCGAAGTGCAACCAAAATCGCGCTCTCTTTTGCTCGTAAACTCGCTCGTATTTCAAATTGTGCTAGCAAATTTCTGCAAGACATGAATCAGCGATGAGCAAATCGTTTTCCGTCGGAATTATGGAAAAGCGTAACGATATTCAGTTCAATAAACCAGGCAGAAAATTCCATGTGAAAGCAAATTTTAACTGCTTGAAAGGAGTCATTCGTATATCGAGCGAGAAATTGCAAAGTCATCGTTGCAACGCGTGTCACAATTTTCGATCCCATGTACTTGCGTCCATGCATTACGTTCGGTGTCGTACATCTCTAACGTTTCCAACAATTTACCACGGTTCTTCGTGTTACTACGTCCGCCGTAAACATACAGTTGCGATTCGGCAACGAAAGCACAATGATTCCAGCGTGGCGTGCGCAGTGTGTCTAACGTTTCCCAGGCATGCGTTCCAAAATCATCCGCCAGGTTAAGACGGATGCATGAGTTCGGCAGTGCAGTTTTATTCGTCCATCCGCCAATGACATACAACTGAGAATCTAGTGCCACCATTGCAAATCCATGCCGGTTTTCTGGCAAGTCAGGCAGTGAATCCCACGCATCGGTTTTCGTGTCGTAGCGTGTGACCCATCGGTGGCGACCCAAGCCGGTCATGAAAATTATAGTGTCACCGCAACGCGCTCCAGCGCTGACGTGCCGTATTCTGTAAGCAATGCATCATCACACATTAAAAAGCAGTTCTGTGTCGGACTAAGCACATACGGACTGCTAATTCAAGTAAAAAGGTGGCTGTAGCAAACTGGATGCATTCCAAACTGGGAACAAAATCGGGAACAACTGTCTGGTTAAAATCAACGCTCGCACATAAGTGCCGTCGAAGAACTTAGTCCGAATATTATGTGGCTAACACTTTGGACATAAAAATGTGGACGACATTCCCTTGCCGTGAATTATTACTCCTATAGTCTGTTTAATTAATCATGAGCAAGTCATTCTGCTTCCATAAGCATACGCATGTCAAGGTCAATGCAACCCATGCGACCGAAATATGGGTCGGTTTACCATCGATGGATTGCGCTATTAGAGAACAATAAACGTTAGTGTCAGATATGACACAGAAGCAGATGAAAAATGGGGCAAATATCGCCTTTATTGGTACAATAAAGCAACAACAACAACACAAAAACCAACAGAAAACCCAATGAGGGAAAAGCTGGAAAAAGTGCCTGCAGTGCGCTGGTGGGGAATCGTGATTAATGATTCCGCGTGCTGCGGGTGTGCAACAGCTGATGCTGCAAAGCATGGAATCGCCCGTAGGCGCAGGGCTCCACCCCCAAGAGTGCAGAGAAATGCGCTGATTGGTCAGCGTGGACAAAGTATACGCTGAGTAAGCAGCGTAATAGCGCGGCACGAATGGAGTAGCCATGTGCGGGCGGGCGACAGAGCAAAGCCACAAGAGGTGTCTACCGCCTCGAGTGAGCGGTCTCTGACATGCCTCTGGGCGGGAGTGGGAGCTCCTGCGAGCACCTTCCGACTCTGCCCCTGGCCAACCCGGTAGGGTGCCAGGATCCGATACCCGGTAGGGCCGGATGCCACTTTGTCTCTAAACCCGGTAGGGTCGCTTCCTCCAGACCCGCGGTGCAGTGCACCGAACGGCCGAAATCTGGAGTGCACTCTGGTTGCTGGGGGTTCCAGTGGGGTTTGAAGGCTTGGTTGGTCGAACAAGTAAAAAATAAAGTTTATAAGGCTCGTAGGTTAAACATCGAAATAAAAAAGATCACAATTCCGGTGAGAATTAAAGAAAGATCATAGTTAGAGATCCCAAAGCCAATTCCTTTGGTTAAATGGCTAAATAAAAACATCAATTTCTTTGGTTATTAAAGTCTAGAAAAACCAGGTGTGGTTAAAAAACTAGACGAAACAAAAGGCTTATTCCGACTAGGTATACCACAGGGCCGCTTTTGTCCACAGGGGTCCTAGTCAACGGTCTGCTTTATCCGGTAGGATATGTCTGGTCCTGTGAATCCGGGGCGACGGTTCCCAGAGGTGTCCACAAGGATCCAGTGAAGTAATTCCAGCGGAGTTGTATGAGGAAGGCACGGTTGCATGCGCAAGGACAGGTTGTCCCCTTCCTGATTGTGGTGGACCAAGCCCGGTTGGGCGGTCCTAAAGGCTCTCGAATAACGCCTCTGAGCGGGAGGGGTGCTCCTGCTATCCAAAATGGTATGCTTGGACCGATTCCGTTTGGATGGCCCATATGGGTCTCTAACTTGGACCGGTTTTGGCCTTGCATGCCGGTTTGGTCATGCGCCTAGGTCCAAAATCTTCTAAGTCCAGGAGGGCCAACATGGAAAAATTTCTAAGTCCGAGGACCAAGTGGTGTAATGGGCCAAACCCGTTGGGGCGGTCCAAACTCGGTCTCTGACATGCTCTGGACCGGGATACAGGGTTCTGGAATGGTTTGGCCTTGATTGCAGCCTTTGGAGGGGAGTGGGTCCTGCATAACCGGTTTTGGCTCTCCGATTTGGACTTAGTCGTTTTTCGATGAGCCACGTCATTGGACGGGCCAAAAGACTTAGTCGATTTTCCAGTGGCCACGTCGTTGGACGGGCCAAAAGACTTAGAAAATTTTCGGTGGGCCACGTCATTGGACGGGCCAAAAGACTTAGTCGATTTTTCGACAGTCCAAAGTTGATGGCGGGCCAAAGTTGGTCCGTCTCACTGGCCGTGGGCCATGAGTTGGCTACCATGTCCGATGTGTCAGGTAGGTTTCCCTGAGACCGTGGCCATAACAAAATTAAGTGGCGTCTGATGAAAACATCAGGTTGGCCGGGCCAAACTCCAAAAAAATTAAGTTGTGGGCGCCGGTAGGCGTTTTCCACAAGGGAGTCGGTCTGCTGACTAGAAGCATCCTCTTTTGGCCTCGGGCGGTGCATCTTTTAGATGGGCCTCTGGGCGGTCCGTGGTGAGGATGATGGACATGGCATGCAAAATGGGTATACCACAACTTCTATGTGGCTCCCAAACTCCCTTGTCCCAGTTGCCTGGTATGGCAACTAAACTCGTGAACCATCTATGGTCGGTTAGACCCATAGTGGGCCTGGTCCAACTTCTATGGGCCAGGACTTGGCCTTGGCTTGTCGCAACTTCTATGCGGGCCAGGCTGATCCACGGCTTGTCGCAACTTCTATGCGGGCCGTCGCCACATTCTGGGCGCTGGATCCTTTCCATGCCGGTGAACTTAGGCGTTGTGCCAAGTTCGGTCCGGTGGACTCCGTCGGATGGTCTGGGATGGCTGAGCCAAATTCATGGTCCCAGCCGCTAAGCCAGAGCCTATCCGGGGAATCCGGTTAAGATCCAGGGATTTAGGTCCGGTAAGGTAGACGGTACATGGCCGTAAGCCACGTTTGTTAGACGAGGGTAACAACCGTTAGATTGCACCCATCATGATATTCAAGTCCGATCCAGCTAATGTTGGTCCCTGTTTAGGGCCAACATGCAGGAATGGCCGTTGGCCTATCCCTGCCCTCCTTGTCCCGCTTGGTCGCCATCGCCCAACCCGGGGTTGAGTGGGTCGATGACGCTTTCCTCCATGTCCGCCAACTCCTGTTCGGTCTGGTTTGCTTGTTGTTGGCTGGAGGTGCTGGTCGGCTGAGCTTCTTGGCCAGGTTGTGTGGCCAGGGTTTGGACGTGTGCGGACGATCCTGTTGAGGATCGTTGGGTACGGAACTTCGTTGGAAGTTTCCTGGTCGCCGTTCGGTTAACGAACGCTTCCGCACCGTCATCGAAGTCCGATGGCTGTTTATAGCGGTAATCTTTAGCGCGACTCCTGTAAATGTTCAGGGCGCTTTGGATCTTGACTCCCGCTTCGATCTCGTGGATCTGGTTTCCCAGGAGAGCCACTTGGGTCAATAGCCGAGGGACGATTTTCCCTTGCCGGTAGGCAACTTCCAGTTCCCAATGGCAGTGTAAGTGGCCAAGTCTGGCGGCAAAGATGCGTATCAGCGTGCCATTGTAGGAATAGGTTTGTGTCGCTGGGTCGTCCTTGTGATCGGCTGGCTTGCATGGGATTTCTATAGCCGCTCTGCAAGCTGCAATAATAAAACTGGCGTTCGCGTCCGGTAGGACAAACTGGGCCAGATATTTGACGACGTCAAGTTGGTCGTCCTTAATGTGCAATTGGCACAAGTCATTCCAGTCCGGTCTGGTGATGGGCTGTCCAAGTAAGTCACGTCCGTGATGCTCGATAGAGCATTGTCACGGACCATTGGGTAGCCTTCTCGGTTTTCAATGTGGTCCTTCATGTTAAAGTCGCGGGGCCACTCTTTCCTCTGCATTTCCATTTCGAGGCCGGACCGGGTGACGAAGGTTTGCAGATTTTGGACCATGGCGTCAACTTGGGCCCATTTGTCCCTGGGGTATGGGATGGCACCCATGATGTAATCCGTCACAACCCGGTGGGGAAGTGGCCGGATGTTAATGCCCTGGTCCTCAGCATACTTGTAAGGATCAAAGTCCGAAGTGCTGCCAGATGTTGCAGGCTGGACCGGTAGGTCCGCCGCTGTCAATGTGGCCTCAGTCTCCATTGGTATTTGGATACTGATGTTGTGGGCCACTGAGCTGACACTTCGTTCTGGTCGCTTGGTGGACTGCGCGACAACCAGGCTGGACTCAGTTTCGTTCCGTTTCCCGGGTGATGTGCGCGGTTGGCGCTCGGGCTGGCTACGGCTTTGGCGTCCACTTTGGTCCTGGTTACGGCTCTGGATCTGGTGACGTAAGTCATCTGGGTTCCGCGGTAGCGGTGCCAGTGGCGTGCGCTGTTCAGTGCGCGCTGGCTGGTATTGGCCTATTAAGGCGTCCAGCAGTCCACCTTCCATCAGCTGTCGGGCCACCTGGTCAACCATAGCTTTGTTGATGTTTTCCAGGATCGTTTTTTCGAACCCCTGGTTGTATTCCATGGGTATGGGCAACTCGTGTCCGTAGGATCGAGAGCCTGATGATGGCCGCTGATGGTCGTAATTTCTCGGGTCGGCCGTTGGGCCACGCCCTGAGGACTGGTCAGATCCTGAGTTGCGGGATCGACGTTCCCGGTCCCGCTCGTCCTTCCGTTCTCGAGCCGATTGGCTGAGTGGAGGAATCGGAGTTCCGGTACTGCACCAGCCAGGTTGTCGGGCGCCACTACGTTGCATGTAGAGATCGTAGATCTCTATCTGCTCATGATCCCTCAGTAGGGGAATCAGGTGGCTTCCGTCGCGGCTGGTCATATGTATGTATGCGTCGAAGTTGCCTCTAACCACTTCAAGGTAGAAGCAGTAGGCTCTTTCGTTCTCGTCGCGGAAGCCCGGCCGCAGGTGGTATGCGCAGGGGAACAACTCCCGTGAGGAATTGTCCCGGCGGTGAGGATGTGTCATGCTATCGCCGCTGTTGCGTCTGCAGTCCGAGCATCGCGGTTCGTATTTCTGCTGCGGTGTAAGTCCCATTCTCTGTGGTAACAGAAATGAAACTTGCAGAATGAGGTTAAGTCCGCTTTCTATGACGGGTCCCTATGATAATTACGCCCTATGTTTTACGTCCCTATGATTTTACATGTGATTTGTTAACTAGGCTTTTCTTGCCCGGTGAATTATTTCGGGATCACCCCCTAGACCCTATGCGAATTCTACGCCTAGGTCACTGATGGTAGGTACGCCGCTTCTTCTTGGACTTGGTTGAGGCCAAGGAGTCGGATTCGGTGGGACGAGGGCCGTAACGATCCGGTGGGATGTTATGTTGTCTGTACCGCTGCTGGGCCTCGGGCTCGTCAACAGTTTGCTCGAGCCATCCTTCGTTTAACATCTTCCGTACGACGTATCTGACGTCCTCGCAAATAGGGTACAACCCGCTAGGGCGGCCCTGGTTCGGCATATATGCTATCCCATCGATAAGTTGTGGATGGTGCGAGATGACGTTCAGATCGTATCGGCCCAGGAGCTGGTTGGCTATTTCGCCTTGTGTGAGGCCTAATGGGTGCTGAGTGGTGGTCAGCACTGTAAGGACGGCGTTACGCCATTCCCAATAGCCTTGAGGAGCTTTATCCACTTTTTCCGGTGGGAAAGTGTAGAAGATCTGCGTGTTAGGCAGATGCGTCCGTAGAATAGCTCCTTCGTTGTAAGCCATATATATGTACTTCATCACTTTGGACTTGGACAGCGGTGGGCCATTCCATTTCTTGATGAGTTGGTAGGCCAAGCCCCCTGTAGCAAGGGTTGTACCCGTTTGGGACAACGCCTTTAGGGCCGCCTTAATGTATGCCCATCGCTTGTCAGAATTGGAGATCCTTGGCTTTTTAGAAGGGTCTCCGCCAGGCCATTTCCTGGCCACCTTTGGTGTTGGTGGCGAGACGTAATCAATCCGCGGTATGGCCGGGCACGGGTCAGGTAAAGTCCATGGAATCTCGCCATCATCTGATTCTGGTGAGGTCGAGTCGCGCATCCTTTCCCGTTCGGGCGATGCAGCGCTTCCACTTGGCTCAGCGTTGTCTACGCTGGCCGGACTTTCTTGGCTAGCGCCTTCTGCGCTGCCGTGTTCCTGGTTGGCACCTTCTGCGCCACCCTGGTCTTCCATGTCTTGGTCACCGCTAGGTGGCTGGTTCTCGTCACCGGGTGGTATTTCCATGTCATGGTCCGGTGGGAGGTCCATGGTAAGTTTACCAGGGCTTTGGTCATCATCATCGTCTGAGTCGGACTTTTGGGACTCCATGGTTTGGTCCTGGTCCGGCTCTTCTTGTTCGTCCTCCTCTGAGTCCTCCGGTTGTGAGTCCTCAGAGTCCGAATCACTTGGCTGCGGTGAGGGATCTTTTTTCCCTCTTTTCTTTGTGGCCGTGGCCTTTCGGCTCTTTGTGGATGTGGCCGATAAGGCTGGCGAAGGAGGTCTGGACCGGCCAGCTGCGTTAGGCAGTGACACAGTGTCCCTGGGCACAGGCCGAATTCCGGCTGCGCGCATCTCGTCTTCCGCTTCTTGGCGTGCAGCCAGCTCTCGTCTTGTGACGGATGGTCGAGGAGGCTTCTCTACCGGCAACTTCTTTGGACCAGGCAGTTTGGCCACTTGGGAGATCAAGTATGCCTCCTTGGCTCTGCCGGTCAACTTGTCTTTCGGCGGTCCAGCCGCTTTCTTTCTGTCCGGATCCCATTTTGTGCCCACGTCGTGTGACACATACAGAGACCGTTGGGTCTTCTGCGGGATGAACCCAGGAATAGTGAAGCGGATCGGCTCCGCCCGGTAGGCGTTAGTTGTTTCTAAAGTTCCGTCCTTGACCAACGCTAACAACTCGTCAAGTATGACCTTTTCCAGTTTCTCCAGGTCCTCTTCTCCTTTGTAATAGAGAGCATTAAGGGTCCTGACAATGTCGACCAAGTTGGAGCCTCTTGGGTTGTGCAGGTAAGCGATGGTCCTGCATATCTGGTGAAAGGCGTAATCCCGGCTACGGGAAAGCCCTGCTGGCCGATGAGGCACGTGAAGCTCCATCATGCTGGTCCAGTCACGGTGCGTGCGGACCAGAAGTCCCATGTCCAGGATGAGAGTTACTACACGCCGCGTGAAGGGTGCCGTCAGTACACGGTCCGCTGGCGGTAGCCCTCTGAATTCTTCTCCATGTGCCATTCTGGCTCGGAGAACTCGGACGAGACATTGGTACATGTCTCTTCCTGTTGTGCGTCTCATGATCCTGGCCGCTGCCACCCATTGGCGCACATATGGACCCGTTGGGATCTCAATGTGCGTGGCCTCCGGTCCGGGGTCCGGGAGCTCAGCTTCGTCGTCCGCCGGCGCGGGGAGCATTGTTTCCTCCGAAGGCGGTTCACCGTCGGGAACTGGCTCAAATTCCTCTTCTTGCCATGGACGATATTGTGGTGACTCTTGTGACTTGCCCATACTGTCCGATAGGACTTGGACGTCTTCATCGCCTGACAGCCGTTTTTCGAGCTGGGCGATCTTGGCCTCTTGACTTTTCTTGTCTTTGGCCGCTTGTTTCTTCTGGCGGTTCCGTTCGGCCTCTGGATTAGATGTTGGCCGTGATACGGTCGCCTGACTTCCACTCGGTTGAGGGGAGTTTGGACGAGTGGCCGGTTTGGCCCTCGGTTGTGGGGAAGTTGGACGAGAGGCCGGTTTGGCCCTCTCTGGGTTTTTGGCTTTTCTCGGCTGCTTGCTCCGTTGGGAGTTAGCTGAGTGAATCACACCCAGGCCGAGTGCAAAATTCTCCATTGTCCCTGTTGCAGGGAATGTAACTGGACGGCCAAAAGGTATATCGTCGATGCTGGCTGGCATGTTCGTCAAGTTTATCGGAGCAGCGGCCGTTGGCCCTGTTCCGGACTGACTTTGGCCTGCCGATTCTTGTGCCGACGAAGTGGCCTTCGGTGGCTCCTCCGGTTGGGCTGGTTCTGGCTGTGGTGCTGTGGCCACAGGTCCAGACGGAGAAGTGTCCATTGGCTCTGAAGCCGCTGGTGGTTGTGCCTGCGTCTTTGGCGGTACCACAGTTGGTGGCGCATTTGACGACAGGGTTTCAGCCATTCTAAAGTCTTCCTCCGGTGGGGGGAAGGCTTTCTGGTTGCGACGGCGCCGGTAATCATCTATCATCCGTAGGACCAAGGATCGGAGCATTTCGGTTATCATGTCGTATTCTTCCATACGATTCTGCTCCTTGGCCTCCTGTCTCATTGTGAGCAGGAACGGATATTGCCGGCGCTCATTATGGTCAGCATGGATCAGTAAGTGTCTCTGCTCGATAGGAGTGAGAGCACTCATGGGCATCAAGGCCGCGTCAGCTTCCATTTCTTGGGCCGAGACAGCCGGAGTTATCCGCACCGTCGTTCTGGCCGATTGTGCGACCACTGGTGCAGGAGTCCTAACCGTGACCGTTACTGGTTCAAGTGTTGAATCTGCAGACACCGTAGGTGCTGCGATTCGTTCCACAGTAATGGTCATCGTTGGCTCTGGAGGAGGTGTTGTATCCATCCTCTCTTTGGTTGGGGACTTGCCTGGCCGGCTCGGTGTGAACCTGGCGGGCGCCGGTTCGATGGCCGGCATACTGGGCATTCGCGCCGGGGTTGATGTGGCGCGTCCATGAGAAGTCCGTTTTGATGGAGATCGACTTTGGCGTGGCGATTCCTTCGTTGAAGGTAGCCGGACCTGACTGGTCTCATATAACGCCCTTTGGACGTTTTCGTCCAAGTCTTCCTCGATCTCCGACTCCTCGCTGGAGGAGACGCCCCAGAAGGCCGCTGGCAGTTGAGGACGTTCGTCCTCACTTTCTGCTTCTTCCGGTGGAAGTTCGTCTTCCACTGGCTGGCCTGGTCGTGGGCGGGGTTCAACTGTCCATGCCCTTGGGTTAATGTGAGGGCCACGGATGTAGATGGCATGCTCGATGATTTCGCTAGGCAACTTGCGTTGGCGAAGTGCCTGGCTCTTGCTTCGCATAGCCATCAGTTTTCTGATGAGGATTGTACGTCCTTGGACCATCTGTTGACAGCCGCGGTTGATGCGGTCAATCTCTCGGTCCGTTAGTGTAGGATCGCCGGCGCGTAGTCGCTGGCGCATATCTTCCTCAGTCAAATTTAAGCGTAGATCAAGTTCTATGATCTCGCTTACAAGCCGGTTATGCGGGTCATCCCATGACTCCGTTTGAGTCAATCGGATACGATGCCTCGTTGGAGGTTCGTCCCGCAATGGCTGTGTCGTTCCTGACGGAATCTTTGGTGCTTCCGGTGGGGAGAGCACGTGTCCCTTGCCAGGAAAAGTCTTTGGCGGCGACTTCTTCTTGGTCGGTAGACCGCGAAGTACTAAAGTCGGTGGTTCCGCCTTCTTTGGTTTAAGTATGGACCGGCCTGGCCTGGTAGGGCCAGGAACATCTGTGTCCGTTGGCGGGCCACTCCGCTCTGGTAGAGTGGGCCTTGTTGGGCGGTTCGACTCCAAGTTTTCTCTTGGCCCTCGCCAAGGTGGGAGTGACCGTTGTGAAGGAGGCTCTTCCGCTTCCGGGGGAGTCCTCTTCTTCTTCTTAAATCTAGGCGACTGTGGGCCACTTGTTGTGGCAGGAGTGGCCGGTTCTGGCCGTCCTCCTGTCGATTTCCTAGGCGTTGGCCGGACAACGAGGGTGCCACTTGATGTGTCGCCTTCAATTGGCTTCGGTGTAGGCTGTGATGACACCGTTGGTGCATCAACAGCCATTGGGCTTGTCGGTTCACCAGCCAGTTGGACTGGTGTTGGCTCCGTTTCGGCCGACTTCTCTGGCGAGAGTTCCAGAGTTTTGTCCTGCAGGACTACGTCCATTTCGACGTCCTGCTGTTGGACTTCTGTACTGTTGCCCGCTATAGCGGTTCCAGAAGTGTCCATAAGTTGGTCAGATGTTGGACCAGGCACCGTTAGGGCCTGGGCCAATTCAGCTGGAGTTGGTTGTCCAACTGATGTTGAGGCGGCCGGTACATATGTCAGGGCCAGAGGTGTTGGCGCAGACACCGGTGATGGTCGCCATTCGTTTACTGGATCGAAGTCACTGAGCGTGCCGCCGTTGGCGGACGTGGGACTTTCCAGTAATCTTCGATAAATTCTCGGATCCATTTTGTGGTGTGGTCCATAACCGTTAACGATGGACCGGTAGGCATCGTATGGTTAGAAGTAAGACCTTTAAGCAGAGCCACCCGTTGGGCCAAGCTCTGTTGCTGTTCCGTCAGCCTGACCGCTTCTGGGTCAAACGGGCTGAGTTCTTGGATCCGGTTGGTTATGCGGCGTTCGACATCTCCAGCATCGCTGATAAGGTGCCGAATGCTCAGTGCTTGGACAACCGTCATTTGCATGGGCCCAGTGTCAGCTTCGCGTAACCGTTGGTTCGCTGCTGCCTGTTCATCATCCCATTGCTGACGTAAAGTCCGAGGGGCCGGTCGATTGTCGTCATCCGGCTGGTTTAGTAGCGGGAAGTCGTCCGCGTAGGCCGTTCTGCCTCGCGTAACGTTGCCCCTCATGATCAGTTCCAGGCGTTCCGCTATGGCTGGTGGTGGCGCCAGTGAAGTTGGCCTCGGGTGGACTTGTCGTTCTGGCGCGACCAGGTGATCAGGCGGAGCTGTTAAGCCTGGTACTGGGATTGGGTCTGGCATGTCGAACCACTCAATGTCGCTGTCGGTTTCTGTGTCCGACGCGCTGGCTGGTCGACTTAGTGCTGGTCCGGCTGCAAATCGTTCAGCCGAGATCCGCATAATTCTCGAGACTCGCATCCTCAATTCTTCTGCCGGTTGGCGTGTTGAGGACCGTGTCGGTATGAGAAGTCCGGTTTGTCCGACGCGTGTTGGCTGCCCCGGTCGGGGTTTGGGTAACACGCGCCTAAGTGCTTCGTCGATCAGGCCAAGCTGGTATTGCCGGTTACGGAAATCGCGCAATGATGGTGCGTCGTTGGCCGTATCCAACGGCTTATCCATAAACCGAAGCATGGCCCGTCTAATCCTGGTTATGTATTCCAGGACGCGTTGGAATTCCAGGTCCAACGCGACTTTTCTCCGTAAGGTGGCAATATCCACTCCCTTCAGGCTACTGATAACCTTACGGATTTCCTCTTCGAGGCGTTCCGCGGCGTGGAGTTCACGCTCCAAGGGAGGTATGTCTGGGTAAGCCCTTAGGTCATACGGAGAAGATGCTGGTTCTCGCGGTTCCAATCCAGTGGCCGTCAGCATTGCCTCGTCGGTAGACGTAGGCTGGGCCACTGGTGGCGCGGAAGATTCCCCTGTCGTAGCGGTAACTACGACTGTTGGGTTCAATGGTGGAGGTGGTGCTGATGGTGCTGGTGGCGGACGTGTTGGTGCTGCGGATCCTTCGGTCCTCAGCTGTCTTTCCGTCCGATACTGTTCCAGCTGGTCTCTCAGCCTGCGAGATGCCGCCAACAGTGCCTGACCAGTTTGGTCATGCAAAGGAAATATCTCGTTTTGAGCTTGGCGGGTCGCTATTTCCTCGCTAAGTTCATGAGCGAGACGCCGGAATTCATCTTGATCGAGAATGATGCGCTGAGCCATCTCACGGTAGTGAGGGCTGCGGCTGTCCAATTCTCGAATCATGGCCTCCAATTCTTGGATGGCGTTCTCTACTTCCTTCAGATTGTCCTGAAGTTGGTAGAGTGGAGTCCGGCCGTCGGCCAGAGGTTCAGTGGGGGATTCAATCCGCAATGGTGGGGTAGTTGGGTCCCATTGGACGTCCCCTTCGTCTTCCGGCTCTGGCGAAGACACAGATTCTGTCGGTGGGACAGTCTGGTCACGCCTTATTACACACACTGGATTCAGTGGTGGTTGTGCTGCCGGTGCCGGTTCGGTTAGGCCATGTTGGGCCGCCAGTTCCGGTGGAACCTCTTCTGGCCGGTTATATATGGTGAGCCGTCCATTCACAAATACCCGTAATGGGTAATCACTTGGCTCGTTGAGCTGTGATGTGCTTGGCTGGGTTTCCGGCGGCGCTGGAGTTTGGTAGGCTTCCGGTCCCGCTCGTGGAGGCTCAATGGATGAATCAGACGGCGCCTGGCCCGTAGGGTCAGGTTGTGCCGCTGAAGGTGGGCTATACGGCGGTTGGCCGTATGCTCCATATCCGCCATAAGGCGGTGGATATCCATAAGGTGTAGGCGGATACATCCACGGTGGTGGGTATCGCCACTGATTCGGATCCGGCTGCGGCTGGTTTGAAGGTCCAGGCGCAGGGTATGGTGGATATCCATAGTAAGGGTTATGGTATGGAGGCGGAGTGTACTGTGGCCGCGGTCCAGTATGGACCGGTGTAGTCGTGACCGTTGGCCCGACTGCCGCAGTGGTGAAAACTGGCTGACTCGCCGAAGTGGTCGGTAGGCCACCATACCGAATTGGTTGATGTGAGCCGGTACGGCCGTGAGGATAATGTCGGATCGTTTGGTCCGATGTTGAGCTTGGCTGGCTTCCGGCTACTGCCGCGTTGACCAAGAGTCCAGTACCGTCAGAAAATGTCCCTGGCGGGCAAAGTTGTGGCGGAATGGCTCGAGGTGGCAGAGGCTGTGACCGCGGTAGCGGTGTGTCGGCCCGTGAACTGGGGCCGACTGACATAGTTGCCAGCTGCTCGGCGGTTAGGTTGGCCCTAATATTAGGTACCTGTACACTCGGAGGCCGGTTAGACGACCGAGTGGAAGATCCGCCCGACCGGGATTCCGGTCGTGAGTATGGATGTGTGCGGTTACTGCGGTCGGAGTCATCAGAGCGATCAGTGCGTCGGCGTCCGTCCATCGTTGAATGGGGCGCTGTCACGAGACGAATCACGCGGTGTTAGACTCCTACCTACTGTGTTAGTTCAAAGTACGGCTAGCTAATTCTTAAGCTACCATGTCAGACCAACTTAGGCTACTTTTAGGCTACTGGTTAGTTAATTTTAGGTTAGTTAATTTCGGTAGCAGCTCACGAAGATGATCGTGGGACTTTAGGTTAGTTAGACTAATTCTAAGTCTGAATTAATTATGCGTCCTTCTGTCCAGCCTGATGAGCCGCCTTGTCCAGTACATCCGGTGGGACTGTACTGGACTTGTCCGATACGTCCGGTAGGACCGTATTGGACTTCTGCTTTTTGCCCTTTGAGACTTTCTCTGATTTTTCCCGTCCTGTGGTTATGCGGGTGAGCAAGTCTTTTTCCGCCTCATCTTCAGCAACTACGTCCTCTTCCAGGACTTGCTGGGCCGTAAGGGTTGCCTTAGGCTTCTTGGGCGTCTTTGGTTTCTTGGGCTTTTCCTTGGGCGCCGGGGCCACCTTTGGCCCTTCGGTCGCCGCTGGCTTGTCCGTAGCGGATGTTCCTTTTTCTGGTTCCGCCGGGGCCAAAGTCGGGTCAATAGCGGCCAATGGCTGGTTTTGGAGTTTTGAAGCGCCGGTGTCTCGAAACTGGTTTGGCCTTTCGAGGTCGGCCTGGGCCACGCTTTACTGGTGGCTCTGGGTCTGATGTCTTTGAGTCAGGTGGGCCATAGCCAGGGATTCGCAAAGTCTTTTGTTGCTCCGCCACAAGTTTCTTGGACGGGCCCTTTCCGGGCTTCTGCTTTTTCAGCAGCGTCTCAAGTTTGCTCTGGGCATGTGGGAGCTCTGCATCTTGTCCTGGCTCTGCCTTGTTATTGCACCTTTCCGACTCTGTGGGTTCAGGTTCCGCGTCGCCGCTCTTCTTCTTGGATGAGCGTGTTATTCTGCGACTCGGGCCGTCCGGGTTAAGGTACGGCTTAAGGCGATCGACACATACAGTGTGTTCTACACCGGTGTCCCGCTCTCGGATCCAGTAAGTGTTCGGCTTAGGTATGCCGATGATGGTGTAGACGCCTTCGAACTTGTTTGGATTAGTCGGGTCGTCTACCATGTTCTTTAGGGTGACCAAGTCCCGTTTCTTGAACTCGGCCTGCGACTTCTTCTTGTTATAGATGGCCGCATCCCGTAGGAACCCTTCTTCGATCCGCGTTTTGGCAATTTCATGCGCCCGGTTCAGGCGCTGCTGCATCCTCTTGACATAACGTTCGTTAGTCGTAAAAGTTTCTGGGACGTTGGTCCCAGCGAGGACGTCTTGTGGTATGGTCATTTCTCGTCCAAACAACATGTGGTATGGCGAGAATCCAGTGGTTGCGTGAACGGCACGGTTCATGCCGGAGATCACGTACGGTAGGGCCCGGTGCCAACGATGTTCATCGCCGGCGCCGCCAAAGTTTCGAATTCCGTCCCAGATGGTTTGCATCTGGCGTTCGACTTGGCCTTGGCCCTCAGGATGATACGCGGATCCGAAGGTCTGCTCAATGCCGAAGATTTTCGCCACTTTGGCGAAAGATTTTGCCGTGAAATGCGTGCCCCGGTCGGAGTGCATTGTGTGTGGCATGCCGTACTTTAGTACGACTTCTTCGACAAAGAACTTCTCAAATTCCTTGGCCGAGTTTGTCTTGGTCGGCCGGGCTATGGTGAACTTCGTCATTTGATCAACCACCACAGCAATGTACCGGTATTTCTTTGTTTGTGTTACCGGTAGAGGTCCTTTGAAGTCGGCGAAGACGCGATACCATGGCGCAACAGCTTCAGTCGGCTGCAGCATACCGTAGGTAGCTCGCCGCGGTACTTTGCCGAAAATGCACGTCTGACATCGGTCGATGTAGTCGTGTATGTCGCAGCTCATGCGGTCCCAGTAGTACCGGAGTTTGGCTGCTTCAATGGTCTTGCGGTATCCAAAATGATTCCCTGTTTTGCCATCATGGAGGGACTGGATAATGTTCTTCCGCATGAACAGAGGGACAACGAATCTCCTTTCGAGTTTCGCATTGATGTCGGTGAGTCGGTAGAGCACACCTTTGTCCATCTGATAATGTTCAGGTAATTTGGACCTCTTGTCCATTTCGCTTTGATGTTCCAACTCATGGATTTTCTTGGCCAGAGTTGGATCACGGTGTTGCATCCGTCGCAGTTCTTGCGCGGTGCGGTCCGTGACTTTTTCTGGACACGGTGGGACTTTGGGCTCTGGCTCTCCCGGTGTGGGCGCCGGTACATTGATCACCCTTATGTCCGCCGTGCTGAATTGATCCCAATCTGTTATTGCGTTGCAATCGGGAAGGAGAGGCTTATCCCATTCGGTTGCGGGGTCCTCGTCCGTGACTTGCAGCCTGCGCACCTTTATGATGCGTGCTGGAATCTCGTCCTTATAATCCTCGAAGTTAGGGACTTGGTCCAACTCTTCGTGTGGGCCTTTGTCGTCGTCCCGTTCGAGTGGCCATCTGGACAATGCATCAGCATTGTCACAGAATGTGCCTGGCTTGTACTCAATGGTGATGTCCCTTCCCTGTAAGGCGAGGGCCCATCGAGTAAGACGAGGATTGATGCCGGGCCGGTTAGACTCGCATCTGAGCAGATTGGTTAGGGCTCTGTGGTCCGTCCTTACTGTGAAAGGTCCGTGGTCAATATAGTGCTTGAACTTTTGGACGGCCCACACTACGGCTAAACATTCCCATTCGGTCACGCCGTAGTTTTTCTCAGCTCCATGTAGGACACGGCTTGCGTAGGCAATTGGCCTCGAGTCCTGGCTGAGTATGGCTCCGATGCCAGCGCCACTTGCATCACATTCGATGGTGGTCTGTTTGGTCGCATCGAATTTGGCCAATATTGGGGCTTCCGTTAGGGCCTTTTTTGATTTCGTTGAACTCAGCGGTGTGGGCGTCGGTCCAGTCGTTTTTCACTGAACTTTCCTTCCGCAGGAGTTCATACATCTTGGAAGTCTTCTGGGCGTAGCCCAGAATGAACTTCCGGTAGTAGTTAGCGAGTCCAAGAAACGAGCGAAGTTGACGCTCGGTCTTGGGCGGTAGTTTCTCGGCGATGGCCGCTACCTTCTCGGGATCGGTATGGACACCGTCCTTGCTAAGGATGTGTCCAAGGAATTGGAGTTTTTCCATTCCAAATTCGCATTTCGACGGTTTTATCGTGAATCCGGCGTCTCTGAGGCACAGGAGCGTGTTTCTGAACGCCTTCCTGAATTCCTCGAATGTTTTGCCGAAGAATATCACGTCGTCGATGTATGCGAAGACGCCGCCTTGTTTGCGTGCTGGCGCCATAATCTTGTCCATTGTCATTTGGAATGTGGCTGGCCCGTTGCAGACGCCAAACGGCATTCGTTTGAACCGGAACATCCCTTCTGGAGTCACGAAGGTAGTGTAGTCCATCGACGCTGGATCCATGGGGATTTGCCAGAATCCGGACTGACAATCTACCTTGCCGTAATAGGCGTTGCCTGCACATTGATCCAGGAGTTCGTCTGGATTGGGCAATGGATAGTTGTTCTTCTTGGTCACCGAGTTCAGCTTTATGTAATTTATGCAGAACCGGGTGCCCATGGTCCCGTCGCCGTTTTTCTTCGAGGCGAGGACCACTGGAAAACTCCACGCTGCCATGGACGGTTCAATCACGCCTTGGTCCAACATTTCTTGGACGTGCTTATTAATGAACTCTCGTCCCTTCCAACTCGTTCGGGTTGGGTTCATTTTAATTGGTGCAGCGTCGCCAACTTCTATGACGTGGGTCACTCCTTTAACGTCGCCGTAAGGCTTTTTGGACGTCGGGAATATGGCCCGGAGTTCCCATAAGTCCTGACGGAGTAGAGCGGTCTGCTCTTCGGTCAGGTGATCGCCAAAATGTGCGTTGGCGATGTGGGCGCGGATTTCGCGTTCCACTTCAGGATCTTCCTCTCCGGTTTGGAGGGAATTGATCTTGGCATAATCTTCATCCGAGATTTCCTCGTATGGCTCCACTTGGCCCATGTTAACTCCTTTCCGGAGTATATGGGGCTCTTTGGAGTAGTTTGACACCAATATGGTGAAACTATTGCCATCATGCTGGACTGGTCCGTCGAGCATGGCCAGACTCCGTTTGGTGTCTTGGCTTCCGAGGTACATAAGTTTCTGTCTCGGATCGACAGGATAATCAATGCTGACTTGGACCGGGGTAATGGACTCCGGTGGGAGTTCCACTTTTACAGTTGCCCGGACCATAGCATGGTCGTTAATGGTGCGGTACCGATTTGGATTGTTCCCCGCCGCTTTTGGCCATGGTAAGGCGTCGGCGTTGGGAATTGACCAATCTACGCCGTCCTCCTTGATGTCTGGCTCGTATATGTCACTGTAGTACATATGGCCAACTTTTGCACCTTTGCGGAGGATTTGGTCGCGTCGGGACTTATTTTGGACCTGAATCCACGCGTGTTCGCTGTTTCGAGTTTGGACCTCTGCTTCGATCGGTATGACCAAGCGGTGTGGTCGTCTCAGCGATTTAAAGTGGATTGGCCGTCCCGGGTCCATAGTCCGATAGGACCGGACCTTAATCCAGCAGGTTGAGTAAGCTGGTAAGGTGTACCGCTGATGAACGAAAACGACTTCTTTCTTGGACGTTCGGTCCGCAATTTGCGGATTACCGGTGCTTCGGCTCGGAGTTGAAGAATTTCTGTGTCCTCTTCGTCATCACTCGACTCCTCCGATGATTGGTTATCGGAGTCCGTGTCCGGTGAGTCGCTTGAGCTTTGGACGTCCGAATCGGTAGACTCGGGTTTGTCGTCCTGCACTTGTTTTGGCTCGCCTTTATCCTCGTTAGAGGTTGGCGGCCCGCCGGCCACTGTTGGTGCCGGTTTGGTCACGAGATCCATTTCTTGGATCTCTGGCGCTCCGGTTGCGATTTCCTGTTTTTCAGGTTCGTCCGGTTCCGCCAAAGTGGTTGGACGGCTCCCGTTAGGGAGTGGCGAGGCTGGTCGGCCTTTTGCCCAACGTTGAGTCGAACGGGTTTGTATGGCCCGTATTACCGCTTCAACGCCGTCTCCACATAGAGGACAAGTCAACTGGACTTCCTCTGATGAAGGGTCCTGCTCATTCTGGCTGGTGTCCCTTCGATGGCCTCCCTGTTCTCGGTGTGGGCCATCATTGAAGCGCACTTTTGTCGCTATATGCGGTGCAGCTTCTGGCAATGGTTCCGGTATGGTCCTGACGTTAGTCAGGCTCAGGTCATACTTTGGCCATATGCTGACGGTTAAGCCAGGGTGTTGGGCCACTTGTCTTCGAAGTTTTATGATGTCATCGAAGAGATCCGTGCACATCTTTTGGAGTGCTTTCGGCATTTCCATGTGGTACTCCCTGTATTCCCACACTAGGGCTAGACGTTCGTCCTCCCATAATGCTCCTTCCTGAACCAAATCGTCCAGTTCTTGGGCGAATGGTCCGTATTGTGCGGCGATTTGCGGCCACGTTAGTGGTTCGCCTTTTTCTTCAAGCCAGCCCTCTTCTTGGGCAAGGAGTAGGTTAGCGCGGTATTCCAGGAAGTTTCTGACTCCTGTGAACCAAGTTTTATAGCGCTGGACCAGGTTCTCCTTGATTTCTCTGTCGGGCACCGGCCGTTGGCCCGGTGCCTCTGGTATCGGGATAGTCTTTACTATCCCGTGATTTGGCTTGAGTATGCCTGCACGGAATTGAGTCATATACCGCTCGATTGCGTTATGGACGCGCAGCTCCCATATGAGGCTTTCAATGGTGTCCAGGCATTCCCAGCAGGTAGAAGGAGAACCTTTCGGGTGATCAAGCCGATTTACTCTCACTTCATCATCGGGTCCCGGTGCCTCTGGTATCGGGATAGACTTTACCGCGTCCCAAACGATTTCTTCATTTGGTTTAAGGATGAAGGTGAACTTGGAGTGGAGATAGTCACATCCAAGTAGTACGTGCACGTCCGTTAACGTCGGTTGGACGAAGAACGTGTGGTGGCTCTTGTATCCCTGCAGTGTCACCGGTACGGTGCAGCAGTGGGAGACCACGAAGGCGGTTTGTCCGCCAACACCAAGGATTTTGGTGTTCCGTCCTAATGGCTCTGTTTTGATGCCATTGGCGGTGCAGAATTGCTGGCTGATGAGGGATGTCTCCGCTCCAGTGTCCAGCATAGCGAGCGTGTGGACTGGTCCAATTTGGACTTTGTGTGTCCATGCTCTGACGGTCTTTGGTTTGCGGTTTTCATCAAGGCCAACTGTCACTTCCCGCATCACCGGTACAATGGGGATTAGCGACACTGGTCCTGGATCGTCAGGAGCATACTGGGGTGATAGAGGCTCCTTCTGGACAGACTCTTCCTGTGGTGGTGTTTCCGCAACCCGTAGGGTGGAAACATACTTTTGGTGTTAAGGAAGGTCCGTGAGCTTTTTATGGTTCGCACCGTTGGTGTGGTGCCGAGGGGTTGTCCACCGATCTGGGGCCAGCAGGTACGGGGACTTGACGCCTCAAGAGGTTCGGTTGTCCAGTCTTTTAGGGATCCGACCTCACTGTCCGTATCTTGTACGGACCATCCTTCCGTTGCGCTGTCGGAGGATGTGTCTGACGCCGATTGTGGATACGTCATATTCGTGGTGCGACGTCTCGCTTTGCCACGTGTTCGGTTGGCCTTTGGGTTGGTTGAGGCTCCGAGTTTTGGTGATCGGTTGGCCTTAGGGTTAGTTGAGGCTCCGAAAATCGACTTGGTCGCCAGCTGGACGACTGTCGGCCTGGCATCACTTTTAGAGCCAGGTGGCTCAAGCGCTGGTTTGCCGCTGAGCCTGGATCCACTGGTGGGCTGTTGAGCCATAGGGGTTAGTTTGGGATCCATGTAGGGATTAGTTAAGTACGGATTATGGGTTATGTCCGGCGGTTTCGGTTCCGGTCTTAGGTCGGGTGAGTTGCCGATACTCCCCGACCTTAAGCGTTTCCCGCGGTTGGGCTGACCCGGCTAGGGCCGCCGCCGCCATTGCCATTTGGCTTCACCAGCTGGTCCGGTATGGGTGGTAGCGCTGCCCTTTCGTTGGCTGGCGTCTGGTATCCCTGCTTTGGACCATTTTGCCGGTTGCCGCCACTCGACCCACTTCCTGAGCCGGTGGACTGCCTTCGGCTGCCGGTCCCCCCACTACCACGTGGTGGTCTGGGTTGTTTGGGTGGCACTAAGCCGAGGCGGTTAGGATTGGCTGACCCGGTAGGGTAGCCTTTCTGATAGCGATTTCGCCAATCCAAATACCATTTCCGGTTTGGATTTTCGCCATATGGCCTGTTTGCGTAGCCACAGCCCTCGGTTGGGTGGTTTCCCCACAGGCAGTGGTTGCAGGTGATTATCCCGTCTTTGGCCCATCGTTCGAACATGCGCTCGACTCTGTCGATATACATGTCTTCTTGTCTGCGGGCCTCTTCGGGGCTCAGAGTCTGGCGTTGGCCGCTCTGGCCTCCTGGGCTTCGGTTTTGTCCCCCACGGCTGTTGCCGCTTTGGTTTCCGTTAAAGCTGGCGTTATTGCCCTTGGAAAACTTGCCCTTTGGTCCTCCGCCGCTGTTGCCCTGGCCGTAGCTATAGTTGCCCTGGTTTCGGGCCTGGCTATAGCCGCCACTACCGCCGTTAGGTGGTGTAGACCCACGTTGTGGGGAGGCTAAGTTCAAGGCCGCGATGGCGGCGTATGTTGCCTCTATTTGGGCTTGTGTAGCCTGCGGGGGATAAAGTGCCGGTTGTTGCGGTACGACTTGGGCTTGTGGCGTTTGTATGGCCGTTCGGATGGTTGGGTATCCGCGGCCCGCCTTCCCTTCGTACTCCGGCTTTCCCATTGTGTATTGCCGGACGTAGTCCCGGAATTCTGCCGGTGACTTCGGTATCCGGATGTCCAGAGCGCGGCGCAGTTCTGGCTCTTTGACGTTCTCCCTCAGGAAGTGGAGGGTCATTGTGTCGTCCAAGCCAGCGCGCGTCTGGAGAGTCAGCATGGCGTCGTAATACTGCTCTGGGGTTTCGGTCAGGTGCTGGTAGTACCGATGTGTGATTTCTCCCATGGCAGTGGCCTGCTGATTATCGTCGCCATATCGAGTGGCAAACTTTTGGAGCCACTCTTCCACTGGCCAGCCGTCCTCGTCTTCGCGATTGGCTTGGCCAGTGTACCATTCTTTTACAGGGTCCGATAGGGCCATGTAAATGCGGCTCATAAAGTCCGGATCTGGTTTGTTCAGATCGGACGACTGCTTACAGATCCGTCGGACCTGTGCAAGCCATCCTTTTACCATTGTCTTGTTGCCGTCGAATTTTGGCAACTCGGTGCGGACTTGAGCTCTCGCGTTTGCTTTTCCCATCTCTTGGGCCATTTCTTTGATTTGCTCTCTGGTTGAGAGAGCTGGGCTGGCCGGTGGTGATGGGGCAGGTGTTGGCTGCTGTGGTATCAGCGGCACCTGTTGAGGTTGGGCCCACATTGGTTGGCCCGGTACGATCTGGATGGCTCCGTTGGACGCCATCCATCCGTATGCTCCATTCGGGAGCTGGACCAACATGGGCGCATTTTGGCCCTGGCCTGGTTGGGCTGCTGGTCCTGGTGGCATGGCCGCTGTTGGCGGTATGCCTGATGGTTGGGGCACGTTTTGGCCCGTGGGCGTGGTTTGGCCCATCTGTGGCTGAGCTTGGCCCGTTGGGGCTGCCGCCGAGATAGGAGGGCCAAATAGGCTTAGTTGGCCTACTAGTGGTGGTTGCACCGTTGGTGTACCACTTTGGCCTCCCATCTGTCCTTGTGTGGCCGATGGCCCGAACATAAGGCTCGGCTGGCTGGTCCTGGTTGGATCCATGCTGCTAATGTGAGCCTGGCTTGTGGCCGGTTGTGGACTGAAGTTGAAGTCCATGTTCGGGAATATTGACGGGTACAAGGACGGGTACGATGGCTTTGATCCGAAATAACTGTGGCTGGGTGTTGCCTGGCTCGGGTCAAAGCCTAGCCCGCTTGACGTAGACGGATGAGTCTGCGTTGCGGGCGTCACTATTGTCGTTGGACCAATAGTGGCAGTTGTGGTGACCGGGACTGGTGGTGGCGGCAGTGTTACTGTCGCCGTTGATGTTCCACGGTCCACCGGGCTGGGAGGCGCAGGTATGGTTGGCCCCTTTGGCGGATCTCCAACCGATGGTCCTTCCACAGCCATGTTGACTTGGTAATTTTGGTGATGATACACTGGCTCGCGGTAGAAGCGTTGGCCCTGCCGCAGAGCCTCGTCGACTTTTTCTTGTCGGCGTTGTGTATCCGAGTCTGGGAAGGTATGGTAAGACGGTGGTTCTGCGGACAACTCGGAGTTGATGTCTACGAGATGTGATTTCTCCGCATCTAAGCAGGCGTTTTCCGTGCTTAGCCTTTCCAGTTCCTCGTTGAGTTCGGTGATACGCTGGGTGGCCGCCTGGTAGTCTTTGACCAGGCCGGCATTATTGGCCTCCAATGCGATGATCCGGTCATGTTGGCCCTGGATCACCTGTTTGGCTTGGTTGAAGGCCTGCTCCAATTGGACGAAGTTTTGATGTCCAATGGCGCTGTTTTGCTCAAGTTGAACCCGAATGGTTGCTTCGGTGTTGAGCTGGCTCTGGAGGGCAACGATCTGTTGCTGGAGTTGCACATTCTGTGCCTCCTTCTGCTGAACCGTTTGGCTCATCAGTCCTCCTTGTTGGATAGTCTTCATGAGATTCTGGTGGCTCTCATAAAGAAGATTGTAGCCGTTCCGCAGGCGGTTGATTTCGTCCTGCAGGTTGGCCAAGTCTTCGGTGAGACGCTCGTTTTCTCTCTGTAGGCGGTCCGCCTCAGAGTCGGTGTCGTCAATGGTGGTCCGGGCCGCAGCCAAGTCATCCTTGGCTTTGGCCAGCTCAGTCCTCGTAGAGGTGAGCAGGGCTTCGAGGCCCGCCACAGCCGTTTCCAGGCTGTGGATTGTCCTGTTGAGCTGGTCTCGCTCAGCATTGGGACATGGTGACAACTTGAGTTGGGTTAGCTCAAGTTGGGTCTGAGCCAGTATGGCCGAGACGCGTTTGGCCTCTGCGTCCGATTGGACCGCAAAGTTTTTGTGCCTGCAGATCTCGTCCTGCATCCAACGTTCGGATAGCAGGGTTGCTTCTGCAATATCCGCCAGCTGTTTGGTCAGGTCCCGTACTGTGGTCCTGAGTTGGTCGATTTCGTCGAGCTCCTCAGGCCGGGTTGCCTGGATCAGTTTCAGCGGGCTGACGTTGGCGCTGCTTGTGTCCCAGGAGGGCTGGTTAAGGTCCATCCTGGCTGTGGCCCTGCTAAGTTGTGCCAGGTCCACAATTGGCTCTCCGTCCGGTTTGGACGGGCCAGACGCGCCGATGACGTCATTGGTTGGCGATGGCGTTGTATTGGTTGAGCCATCAACTTCAAACATGATGGGCGACTGACTCACGGGCTGTTGGCCCTGGTCATGTGCCTTTGGACCAGCCTTTTTGGCTTGGCCCTTGGCCTTGCGTCCACCTTTGGCCGCCGTTGGCGCCTCAGGTTGGATCTGGTCCGAGCCTGATAGGGCTGGACGTGCTGTCAGATCCTGGACATCAAGGTTGGACCGGGCCAGGTTGTTTGGCTCTGGTCCATCGGTGCGTGTCTTGTCCTCACCTGTGGCCGCCGTTGGCGCCGCAGGTTGGACTTGGCCCGGACCAGGTATGGCCGGTTGGTGCGCCAAGTCCCGAGGGACACTGTTGGCCTGGGCCGTCCTATCGGCGCCAGGTTGGCTGTCCAGAGGCTGGTTGGCCTCGGACAGTTCGTCGGATGCCTCCTGGAATGTGTCGTCCCGGGTGGCGTCCAGACTTTCGTCGCTGGTTTCCAGGTCAGCCGGCAGGATTTGTTTGTCCCGCCTGGCTTTGGCCTCGACCGAACTCGTTGAGCCGGCCGAGTTTGGCTCGTCTGGTTCAGAACCGCTCTGTTTGGCCCTGCGGAAACCGTATGTTCCCGGTGGGTCGCGTGTAGCATAGTTCTTCCCCAGTTGCTTTTTGTATTCGTTGGGTTGGCGCCTGTCCATTGGACTGAGCAATCTCCGTTGGAGTTGCTCATGGCTGGTGTATGGCATCACCTTGGCCAAGGCGCTTTCGGTTTGGCCCATGGTAGTGGGACTTGAGAAGTGTCTTTGGTCTTGGTCCGGACCGGAACGTTGAGTTGGCTGTCGCGGGTTGGTGCTGGTCAGGTACGCTAGAGCTCAGGTTTACCGTTAGCTTCCTATGGCCCTATGTTACGTTACTGACCAGTGTGACGTCACGTACGAAATGGTCTTGCAAAAAGCTCTACGTCACGAGTAGCGTGCCGTGAGCAAAATTCAAAAAACAATATGACTCACTACGAGTCTTATAGCACGGGGAAGTTTCCCACGTGTTCTGATTGGTCAGAATTTTATGGAAAATAACCACGCTGACGTCACGCGACTTTTCGCAAAATTTTCCGGCTGGACAAAATGGCGGTTGTTTTTCGCCGATAATTCGGTAAAAATCAAGGAAAATTTTCTCGAGAGTTCTGTTTTATTTTTCTTATACAGAATTTCACGAGGAATCCAAAAATGCTAATTTCAAGCAAATCGGATGGACGGTAAAAAAGTTATGAAGGTTTTTAGTTAGGTTCTACGCAGAAACCTCGAAATTTCAAAAAGTTCCACGGAAACCTACGACGCCACAGCAGGTCTTACCGGTCGGTGATCGTTCCAAACTGCTGCTCCGTCGTTCCCCTTCACCCTTTTCTACCGTAAGGGCCGCAGCGCACCCGATAGGGCGTAATGGTGTAACAGGACCGTACCGAGCGCAGTTTTTGCGCCGGGAGCCAAAGCTGCGGGAGGCCTACTTTTAGGCGCTGACCCGTATCAACGCAACCCGGTAGGGCGCTTAATTGGACAACTGGGACGTACCGAACGCAGTTTTTGCGCCGGGAGCCAAAGCTGCGGGGGACCTACTTTTAGGCGCCGACCCGTATGTAATCCGTCGCGCTGCGGATCTCCAGTGAGATCCGTATGATGCAGGAGATGGTCGCGGGGTTGCTGGCCTACTTATAGGCGATCAGCGTAGTTCGACCGATTATGCCTTCACTGGGAGATCAGAGGTTCCAGGAAAGAAAACCGAACGATAATGCTACCATGTCAGATATGACACAGAAGCAGATGAAAAATGGGGCAAATATCGCCTTTATTGGTACAATAAAGCAACAACAACAACACAAAAACCAACAGAAAACCCAATGAGGGAAAAGCTGGAAAAAGTGCCTGCAGTGCGCTGGTGGGGAATCGTGATTAATGATTCCGCGTGCTGCGGGTGTGCAACAGCTGATGCTGCAAAGCATGGAATCGCCCGTAGGCGCAGGGCTCCACCCCCAAGAGTGCAGAGAAATGCGCTGATTGGTCAGCGTGGACAAAGTATACGCTGAGTAAGCAGCGTAATAGCGCGGCACGAATGGAGTAGCCATGTGCGGGCGGGCGACAGAGCAAAGCCACGAGAGGTGTCTACCGCCTTCGAGTGAGCGGTCTCTGACAAGAAACAGGAAACGGTTACGGAACGCATATTATGACGCCTCCGATAAACATGCGGATAGGTTACCACCACCCACCGATTAATGGTGATTAAAAGATGGGAATTGGCCACAACGGCGAACAACACCCAGCTGGCAAACGTATAGAAGGCGCATTGACCAACCGTCAAATAGTCGTCTGGTAGGATGTTAACCAGATCCAAGGGGATGACAGTGACACTGGCCACAATATTGATGGCGAAAAGATGGAGCAGATAAATACCAAAGTATGCAGAGCGGTCACTTTTGGTTTGGTATACGGAAAATGCGGCCAGGGCGTTTAGGATTACAATGGAGACCAGAAAGACAGCGTAGACAGCAGCAGCGACTGTTCGACCACCGACAGATTTCAGAAAAATGTTGCCGAGATGGGATGTTGAATTATTCGTGCTTGCCATTTGTGCAAGCCTCGCTGTTATGTAATGATAGGTAGCACAGCGAAAACAAACATTTTAGTCCCATATGAATAACGCTTTCAACACTTGGCCACAGTTGTTCTAAATCATTTGATCGGTAGTTCACTTCGAGAAAATTAAAATTGCTGAATAAAATCCGTTGGTATCGGGTTATTATTCCACTGACTTAAGCCAAACGTCCGAACTACCATTTATACCACCTTAAAATGCTTGGGCGCATCCACACGGAATCTACGCCGTTTATGTAAAAAAAAAGCTACGGCTACGATAAGCTTCCCGGGACAGCGACAGTCGATGCGTGTAACAAATCAGTCCATGGAAACGTGAATCACAAACTTTTCGTATCGGCTTTCTGGTGAGAACACAATATTCTGGATAAATCTGATCGGCAGGATGCACGATGCGGCGTTACGTAGTGCAAGAAATGCACGACCTATACCCGTACTGTTTCCACTAACAAAATTAAACTGAAGGCGTATAAGGTCCAGCTCAATAATGCAGCACCGGCAGAGCGTGACGGGGCAGTTTGCGAGCATGAACTGTAAGAGCGTTCAGCGAACGGTTACGTGTGCCAAATAAACGGCACAGCACGTGTCGCTGTAATCTGGCTAAAATCTCTGTAAAAAGGTTCACTTTGGAGAAACAAAGTGTATCAGAGACGGTTAGAACGACGGTAGGGCAAAAACAAAAAAAAAACAATAGCAAAGGGAAAATTAAAACATAGATTCATGCAGGACAGTCTGAAATGTCAAATGATCACACGTATAATTTGCTGATTATTTATTTACCCTGGTACTGAAACGCACTCTAAAGTGCTATAAGCGATACTACGTTGTCTTGCTGCATGTTTAACATGAACGTATGTATCTGTATTCTGTACGTTGACTTCTGGGTTTAAACTTTCAGATCTGTACTTACATACAGTTGTGATCGCTTATAAAGCTTTTATCAAATTCAGAAATATACATCAGCTTCCTAAATGGACCGTGACACCATCGTGTCATATTTAAACATCGACTACCAAGAAGAAACGCGTTTTTATTGGGTTATTCAAATTAAAAATTGCGAAGTGTCTCGGGGCAACGGTTTTTATTGGAACTGCAGTACTTTCTACTGGTATTGTTGCCTGGAAATGGAATTCCAGCAATAGAAACACAATATAGCGGAAATCGAAAAATTAAAGATTTTTTTTTACCTTTCCTGAAATATGAATGGCCCCTTGGGGGCCGGGGGTATCTTCAAAGCTTTACTTAGTTTGTTCCGCAGAACATTTTATAATTCAAACTGCATTGCTATTCTGGGTCCCAGTTTTGCTCTACTAGCACTAGTAGTACAAAATTTGCCATGAGGAGGTACAATTCAGATTGCATTGCTATTCTGGGTCCCAGTTTTGCTCTACTACCCTAGTACTAGTACGGTAGTACAAAATTTGCCAACATTCTTCGGCGTAATGCACGTTTGCAGACTTCAAGTAACTTATTTACTTGCAACTTGCAGGTACTTGATTTGAAGAAAAAAACCGTAATAAGAACGATAACAATTAGATTAATGAGAAGGTGACCGTGACCTGCTTTCCTTTTTACTGTATTTTATGCTTTTATTGTAATTTTCGAGAAATTCTCATAAAAACTATAGCGTTTGCAACTCATAAAAACGTCTAATAAAACTATAGCGTTTCCTTTTTGGTGTGGTCCTGTTAATGATAGGACAGGCTCGTATTCTTAAATTTAAATACATGTGGCTTTAGTTTAAAACTTTTTTAGATGGGCATCTTTACGGCGGTTCAGTATCTGTACTTGTAAATTGAAATCAGTAACAGCACTTCTGTACAGTAAGTATTTGAATCGCAAGTTATTTTAAAGTGTATTTATTACTTACTGTAATGAATAGTAAAAACAATAGTAATGTAGTCGTGCTGATTTATTTCAGCTGCACGTTTAGTTTCCATGACAATGGCCGTCACACACATCAAAATTAATTAATTAATTTATTAATTACTTAATTAAATGTGAACACAAGTAAGTACAGTACTCAGTGCTGTACCTGTACATGTACTGAGTATTGCACTGTAATTCATATACCGCCATACAGTGCGGCACGAAAAGGTGTACAGGTTCAGGAACAGCGCAGGGCATACATTTTAAATCCTTAAAATTCGAGAGAACGAATTTCAAGGAGTTTCGGTGCGGAAATGAATAATTTTATTGAACTTATTTTTAAGGAATTTAGTTTATTTTAAGGAAATCACTATAGGCACCCCCTTACACCCTCGTTTATTATAGGCACCCCTTCTCGCACCCCGTAATTTATAGACACCCTTTTCTGTTTACTAAATAGAAACACCCTGTCAGTGTATTTTATAGACACCCTTTTATAGCATTTTTCGGGTACAGAATTCGAAAATGATTTCATGTACTGTACGTGCGTCAGTCTCATACAGATACTCGCATACAGACAGAATCAGGCTCTCCATCCGATTATCGGGCGGTGAGGCTGATCTGCTAACTTAGATCTAATGAGGATGGAATCGTCGGCGGTAATTTTGATGTTTCGTTTCGCATTTGTAATTTCGGATGCCGGTTTTCTGTCGGTTCTTTACGGACACCGGGTGGCCTTCTTGGGTTGTTTTCGGACACCAAAGTTTTTCCTTACCCCCAGTCTTTGTGGCAGTTTTTAAAGGCGGTGAAAAACGCGTCGATATAGTGGTTCCTTTTATATGACATAAAACAAAGTGCAACTGATCGACCTTTCCCGTGACGATCTTGTACAACAACAGCATACAAGCAGTAGTTTTCTACATTACCGTATCTAGGTTCTAACACTACAATTACAGTATAATATGCTAAAGTTTCATAAGGGTGCCTATAAAAACAGGGTGCCCGAAAGAATCAATTAATAAGATAAGGGTGCCTTTAATTAACGGGGTGCGCGGAAAGGGGTGCCTATAGTAAACGGGGGTTTTGGGGTGCCTATAGTGTCACCCTTATTTTAAGGACTTACTATTAAGAACTTCCAGTGGACCCGCCCGCTGTGACACCATGATTTGGCTCACATTGCGAAAACTTGCGAAATCTCCTGATTTTTATTTTTGTCCAAAGCAGTGACTACATATGTGCACCTTTGGTTAAACAATAAAAAAATAAATCGAATAGTTAAAAAATTACGGTACCCGTATTCCTTTTAAGTTTTAGATGTACCGTCTCGAACCAGATTTGTGCTAGTTCCAATACAAAGGAGCATTCTGCCTGTGCGACGCACAGTAAAAATCTTGAGTTGAGTGAGAAATTGCGCGGAAACAGTAGTGGACAGAAAGATCATTAATTAAAAAAACCTTTCCACACTGAAAAATGAAAATCAATGAAAATCACACTGTTTTGCCGAAATGCCGATCTCCAGATGGCTTAAATCATTCTAAAGATATATTTTTGAGGCTCTTAAAATTCATATAAGTCTTTTCATATCGGCTGTCTGTGTCATGGACTGCTTTTTAATGGAAGTGTGCCGAATCACCAAAACATGGCAACAGAATTCTTGAAATCTGCACTTTTACGAAACCTTTTGCTTTCGCGCACTCCCAGCACTCCTTTGCAATGTTTTATGGCATTTAGGTAATAGCCTAATTTTTTGTATACAGTTTGTTTTGTTATTTGTACATGAAACATTCTGTTGAGAATGTCCTTTATGCGCGGAACATATCCGGTTGGGAATATTGGGGAACTAAATTTCTAAAAGGCTAAACACGCACAAAGGTGTTCAAGTCTCATTATTGACCGATACTCTTCAAATTTTGCATGAAAACGCATGTTACCATGCAGATCGTTTTTACACCGAATCGGTTTCCAGTTTCCACTATGTTTTCCAAATTTTAAAATAAATGTCAAACATTTAAAAATTATTTTAAAATTAAAATGTGGTAGGAAGCTGACTCGTTGTTCATGAAAAAGGTCCACTGGGTGGGTCTTGAATGTTTGGTCACTGTTTTCTTTAAAAGGCGAAGCGTTCATTCTCCAGCTTTTACTACCTTCGGTTTATTTTATTAATAAAAACTAAGTGTCGAACCTTAGCATACCACTTCTATAACACGCTACGAGTAGGGTTGCCATCACGTCGTCACACACTTTCACAATCACGCCGTCTTCCTGCTCACAATTTTATCACACCGAACAATTGTGGCGTGATAAAAAAATGTGATGAGAGATGGGACGGTCAAGGGATGGGATAAATTCGTATTGTTAGAAATCAAAGGTCAAACGCCGGGCACGTGAACCATAATGCATTGCGCACCGTCAGTGCACGAGTTTCTAATAAATTTCGTGGTAGAGCAGTTCCAGAATAATCGAAAAATGCGGTAAGTTGCAGTCATTAGCAAATATACTTTGAACATTGAAGGACTTGGTTCACCTGATTTGGTTGCAAAAATGTTTGAAAAGACTCGTAGCGATTTAATGTCGACACTGTAATTTGGCGCTCTTTGACCTTGTAAAATTTTCTGTCAAAATAGACGGGAGACTGGAATGCTGAAGTGGCCAATGTGGCAGATTATGATAAGATACTGTACATACAGTACTAGTACTTGACGTAATCCGTTTTGACTTTGACCATTTACTTCTTGAAACTACTGCAAATTTCGAAACTGTGAAAACCATCAGATTTTGTTGCGGGCAGTTTATGGATTTCAGCTGCAGTTTACTTGTTATACAGATATTTTACAAGTTGCGTCGGTTACTTAATTATCTTACTGCTTACATGTTTTCGAAAAAACGTTTCTGATGCAAACAGCTAGCATAAAAATATCGCCAACAGAGTTGCTAAACGAAATTCGCATTGACGCCCGAACGTTTTTTTGTCATATGGCTTGCCCTGCTCGATCAGAAGGTCACGAAATTCAATATAAATACTGTATCTCGAGATGCAAAATAATACAGAGTACGGGTATCATTGAAATCGCATCACACGAATGTTTTTATAGATATAAAATTAAAAGGGTGCACCATAGTCACCCCTAACACCCCGGTTTCTATAGCCACTCCCTTTTCGCACCCCGTTAATTATAGACACCCTTTTTTAATTGATTTATTTGTTTTAAGACACCCTGGGCCTTTATAAGCACTTTTTTTTGCAGTTATGTAAGTGAGTTTTGCGCAGTTCGTGAAAAGAATTAAGTACTTATTATTATGCATTATGATGCAAGGTTAACAACAAAGTATTGTACTTTTCTCGTATACTGTACTGTACTGACTGAAAGGTATATAGGTATTAGGTACAGAGTACTGAACTAAAAGTACAGCACTAAACAAACTTTAATATAATAATACTGATTTAGTTAGGTATCAGGTACAGGAGATATGACGTATAATTTGTTGTAGAATGCTGCAATAATACAGCCTGGTCACGCCAAGTTCGGACACTTTTCCCAAAAATTACCACAAGTCACCCGTCTAGAATTAAAACCGTATTTTATTTTAGTATAATCAGCGTATGTGTCCAGCAACTTTTCCATGCAAAGTTTGTACGCTGAAAGCATGTCCAGAATTAGAGTGAGACTGAAACTGGATCGGAACAGCATCGAAAGGCGACTCGACCCATCTGTTCTGGGATGCAGCTCCCATTTCACAATTCGTTTAAAAATTCCACAACTTTCCTTGTCTAGCCTAATTAAATTCATGGTATTGGCCAACCAATTCTCGTCCGGACGTGACCTTTGCAGCCCTCCTGCGGGCACCTCGAAAATGTAGGATGACCTTTTTCGGGCGCTCGCCGTACAGCTGTGAGCGGTCGTGAGCGCGTCTGATCGTGATCAAATCTTATTATATATGTACAGAAGATGACTATGCGTCTACCCTTTGTTTTTCCATTCCCACAAAAATCCCGATCCGTTTCGTACTAACGAATTCCGATTACGGTTTTGGTATCGCTAGATCCGCAATAAAAATTTACACTAGAAAAATGTTTAAAAAGAAACATAATTACGAACGAAAGTATTTATGCACCTGTCCAAACTTAGCGTGGCCAGGCTGTATCTGCGAATTGCCCACCTGTAGTAGCTCAAAGCGGCACAATATTATAGACATTCTTTATATGATACTCGTATCTCCTCTAATCCATCCTGCAGTAAAACCTGCTGAGTTGTACATGAATGCGTACCTATCAGAAAAGTAAAATGGGTCCCTATTAAAACGAACAATAATGTGTATTTACTCAGTTATTAATATATAAGGTGCCTATAAAACACAGTGTGTTAAAAGGGTGGCTGTAAAAAACGAAGGTGAAAAAGGGTGGCTGTAACGGTTTCCAAATTAAAATGGGTCAGACTGCAAAATATTTAGTAAATATTTAGCAATTAATTAGCAATTTATTAATTAGTTTATTTTGTTTTTTGGTGATGAAAGAAGCAGTACCCGACTACTGATATCGAAGGACCTGAATTTCTGAGTAAATCTAACAGGAGAGCCATCATACGTTAAATGTCATCGATGAATGTTCGGTAAATCGCGTGACAAACGCATGTGGCAAAACAAAGATTTTGTGACTTTTTGTTGGCAACAATGAAGACTGCTAATTGCTGTTGAAGGTTTTACGAATAATTCATGCAAAAATTAAAATTAATATTGTAAAAATGTCCTTTTATGTTGCAAAAATAATTAATAACCTTTTCATTATAGTACCCGGACCTTTTTATAATTAATTGGGTTGTTCTTATTACTATTACTAATATTACAGAGTACCTTGTGGCTTGTGTGTTACTTACTACGTAGTAGCGAATTACATATACCTTTTATTAATTTACAAATTAATAGTTTGATAGTGACGTAACATGAATAGGCGGGGCTGTCACACCGTCACCGAAATTCTACCACAATAGGAAAATATTAATTTAAAAAATAAAATCTAAAAATAAATATTTTCTGACGTAACATGAATAGGCGGGGCTGTCACACTGTCACCGAAATTCTACCACAAGAGGAAAATATTAATTTAAAAATAAAATCTAAAAATAAATATTTTATGACGTAACATGAATAGGCGGGGCTGTCACACTGTCACCAAATTCTACCACAAAGTGCGCAATATAAAAACTTAAAAATAAATTGAAATATGATCATATTTCAAATCAATATTAATAACCATATTAAATGAATATGAAAATTATATTCAAATTATTATTTTTAAAAAATAAGGAAAATAAAATGTTTTTAGAAACATCCAATTCCATTAAGCAAAACTCCATGAAAAACGAAAACTGCTGCCCCGAGACTTGAGCTTAAAATTGTCAAACAAAAAATTGCGCGTTACATTATTTCAGCACATAATACACTTCATTGTCGTTTTCTGAGTGCGAGACCACTCGTTGAGCGATTTGTGAAGTCGGGGTCACCTATGTCACGGTGTGCACGAAACGACTACCTTCTATACGCTCGTTAACTGGGTCTTATTCGCCGTTGTGGCCAATTCCCATTTTATAATCACCATCAACCGGTTGGTGGCGGTGATGTATCCACATTTTTATCGCAAGCGTCATAATATGCGCTCAGTAATCGCTTCTTGCGTCATAACTTGGGTATACGTTTTGATTTGGATGCTGTCAGTTTACGTTTACCGGATCGCCAGAAGCAATAGCTACTGCCTATTAGATATCATTGATATTCCTTCGGCAGCCAGTACGTCCATTATTGCGTGGGAAATGATGACCTTTCTTGCCATCTTCGTCCTTCCGGTGGTTGCCGTTATCGTGCTGTATCCCGTGATTGAATGGCACCGTCGCCAGCAAGTCTTGTCACGGGTCCATTATTTTACTGGAGATGCCAGTAAAATAATCCGATCAGCCAGTACTGCGGATCCCAGGACATTCCACATCCTGATTGCCCTCACCTGTAGTCTGGCCTTTTTCCTGGCTGCCACAGCTGCTGTGGGAATTTATCCAGTACCGGGTGCAAACCAGTACGGCGGCGGCGACCTTTACCATAGCTGATCTGGTTTTTGATGTGTTCTGGATCGCACAAGCCCTACTGGATCCGGTCCTTTTTATTTTTGTGGTGAGTGTGATGACTTAAGGAAAAATCGTACAGGCAGCGAGGCCATCTCAGTTACATCTTACACATGTGACTCACCCATAGCTTCCGCGTAGGAGCGGCAACGAGGACAGCTATGCCACAATATCGACTGAAAGACCAAAATCACGCGAGGGGCAGTAGAGAAGTATTCCTGTGTAACAACCCATTCAACCCAGAACATTCGGCGGACGCATCGAATATCTGTTGAAGGGCGAAGAGAATGGACACAGGTGCAGGGTGTCGACCGTGAGCGGTATGCTCCGCAGCTCCGGTGTGGAAGATTCTCAGCTGGAACTGCACACCGTGACATAGGTGACCCCGACTTCACAAATCGCTCAACGAGTGGTCTCGCACTCAGAAAACGACAATGAAGTGTATTATGTGCTGAAATAATGTAACGCGCAATTTTTTGTTTGACAATTTTTAAGCTCAAGTCTCGGGGCAGCAGTTTTCGTTTTTCATGGAGTTTTGCTTAATGGAATTGGATGTTTCTAAAAACATTTTATTTTCCTTATTTTTTAAAAATAATAATTTGAATATAATTTTCATATTCATTTAATATGGTTATTAATATTGATTTGAAATATGATCATATTTCAATTTATTTTTAAGTTTTATATTGCACTTTGTGGTAGAATTTGGTGACAGTGTGACAGCCCGCCTATTCATGTTACGTCATAAAATATTTATTTTTAGATTTTATTTTTAAATTAATATTTTCCTCTTGTGGTAGAATTTCGGTGACAGTGTGACAGCCCCGCCTATTCATGTTACGTCAGAAAATATTTATTTTTAGATTTTATTTTTTAAATTAATATTTTCCTATTGTGGTAGAATTTCGGTGACGGTGTGACAGCCCCGCCTATTCATGTTACGTCACTATCAAACTATTAATTTGTAAATTAATAAAAGGTATATGTAATTCGCTACTACGTAGTAAGTAACACAAGCCACAAGGTACTCTGTAATATTAGTAATAGTAATAAGAACAACCCAATTAATTATAAAAGGTCCGGGTACTATAATGAAAAGGTTATTAATTATTTTGCAACATAAAGGACATTTTACAATATTAATTTTAATTTTTGCATGAATTATTCGTAAAACCTTCAACAGCAATTAGCAGTCTTCATTGTTGCCAACAAAAGTCACAAAATCTTTGTTTTGCCACATGCGTTTGTCACGCGATTTACCGAACATTCATCGATGACATTTAACGTATGATGGCTCTCCTGTTAGATTTACTCAGAAATTCAGGTCCTTCGATATCAGTAGTCGGGTACTGCTTCTTTCATCACCAAAAAACAAAATAAACTAATTAATAAATTGCTAATTAATTGCTAAATATTTACTAAATATTTTGCAGTCTGACCATTTTAATTTGGAAACCGTTACAGCCACCCTTTTTCACCTTCGTTTTTACAGCCACCCTTTTAACACACTGTGTTTTATAGGCACCTTATATATTAATAACTGAGTAAATACACATTATTGTTCGTTTTAATAGGGACCCATTTTACTTTTCTGATAGGTACGCATTCATGTACAACTCAGCAGGTTTTACTGCAGGATGGATTAGAGGAGATACGAGTATCATATAAAGAATGTCTATAATATTGTGCCGCTTTGAGCTACTACAGGTGGGCAATTCGCAGATACAGCCTGGCCACGCTAAGTTTGGACAGGTGCATAAATACTTTCGTTCGTAATTATGTTTCTTTTTAAACATTTTTCTAGTGTAAATTTTTATTGCGGATCTAGCGATACCAAAACCGTAATCGGAATTCGTTAGTACGAAACGGATCGGGATTTTTGTGGGAATGGAAAAACAAAGGGTAGACGCATAGTCATCTTCTGTACATATATAATAAGATTTGATCACGATCAGACGCGCTCACGACCGCTCACAGCTGTACGGCGAGCGCCCGAAAAAGGTCATCCTACATTTTCGAGGTGCCCGCAGGAGGGCTGCAAAGGTCACGTCCGGACGAGAATTGGTTGGCCAATACCATGAATTTAATTAGGCTAGACAAGGAAAGTTGTGGAATTTTTAAACGAATTGTGAAATGGGAGCTGCATCCCAGAACAGATGGGTCGAGTCGCCTTTCGATGCTGTTCCGATCCAGTTTCAGTCTCACTCTAATTCTGGACATGCTTTCAGCGTACAAACTTTGCATGGAAAAGTTGCTGGACACATACGCTGATTATACTAAAATAAAATACGGTTTTAATTCTAGACGGGTGACTTGTGGTAATTTTTGGGAAAAGTGTCCGAACTTGGCGTGACCAGGCTGTATTATTGCAGCATTCTACAACAAATTATACGTCATATCTCCTGTACCTGATACCTAACTAAATCAGTATTATTATATTAAAGTTTGTTTAGTGCTGTACTTTTAGTTCAGTACTCTGTACCTAATACCTATATACCTTTCAGTCAGTACAGTACAGTATACGAGAAAAAGTACAATACTTTGTTGTTAACCTTGCATCATAATGCATAATAATAAGTACTTAATTCTTTTCACGAACTGCGCAAAACTCACTTACATAACTGCAAAAAAAAGTGCTTATAAAGGCCCAGGGTGTCTTAAAACAAATAAATCAATTAAAAAAGGGTGTCTATAATTAACGGGGTGCGAAAAGGGAGTGGCTATAGAAACCGGGGTGTTAGGGGTGACTATGGTGCACCCTTTTAATTTTATATCTATAAAAACATTCGTGTGATGCGATTTCAATGATACCCGTACTCTGTATTATTTTGCATCTCGAGATACAGTATTTATATTGAATTTCGTGACCTTCTGATCGAGCAGGGCAAGCCATATGACAAAAAAACGTTCGGGCGTCAATGCGAATTTCGTTTAGCAACTCTGTTGGCGATATTTTTTATGCTAGCTGTTTGCATCAGAAACGTTTTTTTCGAAAAACATGTAAGCAGTAAGATAATTAAGTAACCGACGCAACTTGTAAAATATCTGTATAACAAGTAAACTGCAGCTGAAATCCATAAACTGCCCGCAACAAAATCTGATGGTTTTCACAGTTTCGAAATTTGCAGTAGTTTCAAGAAGTAAATGGTCAAAGTCAAAACGGATTACGTCAAGTACTAGTACTGTATGTACAGTATCTTATCATAATCTGCCACATTGGCCACTTCAGCATTCCAGTCTCCCGTCTATTTTGACAGAAAATTTTACAAGGTCAAAGAGCGCCAAATTACAGTGTCGACATTAAATCGCTACGAGCCTTTTCAAACATTTTTGCAACCAAATCAGGTGAACCAAGTCCTTCAATGTTCAAAGTATATTTGCTAATGACTGCAACTTACCGCATTTTTCGATTATTCTGGAACTGCTCTACCACGAAATTTATTAGAAACGCGTGCACTGACGGTGCGCAATGCATTATGGTTCACGTGCCCGGCGTTTGACCTTTGATTTCTAACAATACGAATTTATCCCATCCCTTCACCGTCCCATCTCTCATCACATTTTTTATCACGCCACAATTGTTCGGTGTGATAAAATTGTGAGCAGGAAGACGGCGTGATTGTGAAAGTGTGTGACGACGTGATGGCAACCCTACTCGTAGCGTGTTATAGAAGTGGTATGCTAAGGTTCGACACTTAGTTTTTATTAATAAAATAAACCGAAGGTAGTAAAAGCTGGAGAATGAACGCTTCGCCTTTTAAAGAAAACAGTGACCAAACATTCAAGACCCACCCAGTGGACCTTTTTCATGAACAACGAGTCAGCTTCCTACCACATTTTAATTTTAAAATAATTTTTAAATGTTTGACATTTATTTTAAAATTTGGAAAACATAGTGGAAACTGGAAACCGATTCGGTGTAAAAACGATCTGCATGGTAACATGCGTTTTCATGCAAAATTTGAAGAGTATCGGTCAATAATGAGACTTGAACACCTTTGTGCGTGTTTAGCCTTTTAGAAATTTAGTTCCCCAATATTCCCAACCGGATATGTTCCGCGCATAAAGGACATTCTCAACAGAATGTTTCGCGTACAAATAACAAACAAACTGTATACAAAAAATTAGGCTATTACCTAAATGCCATAAAACATTGCAAAGGAGTGCTGGGAGTGCGCGAAAGCAAAAGGTTTCGTAAAAGTGCAGATTTCAAGAATTCTGTTGCCATGTTTTGGTGATTCGGCACACTTCCATTAAAAAGCAGTCCATGACACAGACAGCCGATATGAAAAGACTTATATGAATTTTAAGAGCCTCAAAAATATATCTTTAGAATGATTTAAGCCATCTGGAGATCGGCATTTCGGCAAAACAGTGTGATTTTCATTGACCAGTCGGAAAGGTTTTTTTAATTAATGATCTTTCTGTCCACTACTGTTTCCGCGCAATTTCTCACTCAACTCAAGATTTTTACTGTGCGTCGCACAGGCAGAATGCTCCTTTGTATTGGAACTAGCACAAATCTGGTTCGAGACAGTACATTTACAACTTAAATGGGCTACGAGTACCGTAATTATTTAATTATTCGATTGTTTTTTTTTATTGTTTAACCAAAGATGTACACATGTAGCCACTGCTTCGGACGAAAATAAAAATCAGGAGATTTCGAAAGATTTCTCAATGTGAACCAAATCATGGTGTCACAGCGGGCGGTCCACCGGAAGTTCTTAATATTTAGTCTTTAAAATAAGGGTGACACTATAGGCACCCCAAAAACCCCCGTTTACTATAGGCACCCCTTTTCCGCGCACCCCGTTAATTAAAGGCACCCTTATCTTATTAATTGATTCTTTCGGGCACCCTGTTTTTATAGGCACCCTTATGAAACTTTAGCATATTATACTGTAATTGTAGTGTTAGAACCTAGATACGGTAATGTAGAAAACTACTGCTTGTATGCTGTTGTTGTACAAGATCGTCACGGGAAAGGTCGATCAGTTGCACTTTGTTTTATGTCATATAAAAGGAACCACTATATCGACGCGTTTTTCACCGCCTTTAAAAACTGCCACAAAGACTGGGGTAAGGAAAAACTTTGGTGTCCGAAAACAACCCAAGAAGGCCACCCGGTGTCCGTAAAGAACCGACAGAAAACCGGCATCCGAAATTACAAATGCGAAACGAAACATCAAAATTACCGCCGACGATTCCATCCTCATTAGATCTGTTAGCAGATCAGCCTCACCGCCCGATAATCGGATGGAGAGCCTGATTCTGTCTGTATGCGAGTATCTGTATGAGACTGACGCACGTACAGTACATGAAATCATTTTCGAATTCTGTACCCGAAAAATGCTATAAAAGGGTGTCTATAAAATACACTGACAGGGTGTTTCTATTTAGTAAACAGAAAAGGGTGTCTATAAATTACGGGGTGCGAGAAGGGGTGCCTATAATAAACGAGGGTGTAAGGGGGTGCCTATAGTGATTTCCTTAAAATAAACTAAATTCCTTAAAAATAAGTTCAATAAAATTATTCATTTCCGCACCGAAACTCCTTGAAATTCGTTCTCTCGAATTTTAAGGATTTAAAATGTATGCCCTGCGCTGTTCCTGAACCTGTACACCTTTTCGTGCCGCACTGTATGGCGGTATATGAATTACAGTGCAATACTCAGTACATGTACAGGTACAGCACTGAGTACTGTACTTACTTGTGTTCACATTTAATTAAGTAATTAATAAATTAATTAATTAATTTTGATGTGTGTGACGGCCATTGTCATGGAAACTAAACGTGCAGCTGAAATAAATCAGCACGACTACATTACTATTGTTTTTACTATTCATTACAGTAAGTAATAAATACACTTTAAAATAACTTGCGATTCAAATACTTACTGTACAGAAGTGCTGTTACTGATTTCAATTTACAAGTACAGATACTGAACCGCCGTAAAAGATGCCCATCTAAAAAAGTTTTAAACTAAAGCCACATGTATTTAAATTTAAGAATACGAGCCTGTCCTATCATTAACAGGACCACACCAAAAAGGAAACGCTATAGTTTTATTAGACGTTTTTATGAGTTGCAAACGCTATAGTTTTTATGAGAATTTCTCGAAAATTACAATAAAAGCATAAAATACAGTAAAAAGGAAAGCAGGTCACGGTCACCTTCTCATTAATCTAATTGTTATCGTTCTTATTACGGTTTTTTTCTTCAAATCAAGTACCTGCAAGTTGCAAGTAAATAAGTTACTTGAAGTCTGCAAACGTGCATTACGCCGAAGAATGTTGACAAATTTTGTACTACCGTACTAGTACTAGGGTAGTAGAGCAAAACTGGGACCCAGAATAGCAATGCAATCTGAATTGTACCTCCTCATGGCAAATTTTGTACTACTAGTGCTAGTAGAGCAAAACTGGGACCCAGAATAGCAATGCAGTTTGAATTATAAAATGTTCTGCGGAACAAACTAAGTAAAGCTTTGAAGATACCCCCGGCCCCCAAGGGGCCATTCATATTTCAGGAAAGGTAAAAAAAAATCTTTAATTTTTCGATTTCCGCTATATTGTGTTTCTATTGCTGGAATTCCATTTCCAGGCAACAATACCAGTAGAAAGTACTGCAGTTCCAATAAAAACCGTTGCCCCGAGACACTTCGCAATATTAATTTGAATAACCCAATAAAAACGCGTTTCTTCTTGAGTCGATGTTTTAATGGCCGATGGTGTCTGGTCCATTGAAGGCTGATGTATATTTCTGGAATTTGATAAAAAAGCTTTATAAGCGATCACAACTGTATGTAGTGAGATCTGAAAGTTTAAACCCAGAAGTCAACGTACAGAATACAGATACATACGTTCATGTTAAACCTGCAGCAAAGACAACGTAGTATCAACATAGCACTTTAGAGTGCGTTTCAGTACCAGGGTAAATAAATAATCAGCAAATTATACGTGTGATCATTTGACATTTCAGACTGTCCTGCATGAATCTATGTTTTAATTTTCCCTTTGCTATTGTTTTTTTTTGTTTTTTTGCCCTACCGTCGTTCTAACCGTCTCTGATACACTTTGTTTCTCCAAAGTGAACCTTTTTACAGAGATTTTAGCCAGATTACAGCGACACGTGCTGTGCCGTTTATTTGGCACACGTAACCGTTCGCTGAACGCTCTTACAGTTCATGCTCGCAAACTGCCCCGTCACGCTCTGCCGGTGCTGCATTATTGAGCTGGACCTTATACGCCTTCAGTTTAATTTTGTTAGTGGAAACAGTACGGGTATAGGTCGTGCATTTCTTGCACTACGTAACGCCGCATCGTGCATCCTGCCGATCAGATTTATCCAGAATATTGTGTTCTCACCAGAAAGCCGATACGAAAAGTTTGTGATTCACGTTTCCATGGACTGATTTGTTACACGCATCGACTGTCGCTGTCCCGGGAAGCTTATCGTAGCCGTAGCTTTTTTTTTTATCGCGGCGTAGATTCCGTGTGGATGCGCCCATTTTAAATTAGTAGAGTATAAATGTGGTAGTTCGGACGTTTGGCTTAAGTCAGTGGAATAATAACTTGATACCAACAGTTTTTATTCAGCAATTTTAATTTTCTCGAAGTGAACTACCGATCAAATGATTTAGAACAACTGTGGCCCAGATGTTGAAAGCGTTATTCATATGGGACTAAAATGTTTGTTTTCGCTGTACTCTATCATTACATAACAGCGAGGCTTGCACAAATGGCAAGCACGACAATTCAACATCCCATCTCGGCAACATTTTTCTGAAATCTGTCGGTGGTCGAACAGTCGCTGCTGCTGTCTACGCTGTCTTTCTGGTCTCCATTGTAATCCTAAACGCCCTGGCCGCATTTTCCGTATACCAAACCAAAAGTGACCGCTCTGCATACTTTGGTATTTATCTGCTCCATCTTTTCGCCATCAATATTGTGGCCAGTGTCACTGTCATCCCCTTGGATCTGGTTAACATCCTACCAGACGACTATTTGACGGTTGGTCAATGCGCCTTCTATACGTTTGCCAGCTGGGTGTTGTTCGCCGTTGTGGCCAATTCCCATCTTTTAATCACCATTAATCGGTGGGTGGTGGTAACCTATCCGCATGTTTATCGGAGGCGTCATAATATGCGTTCCGTAACCGTTTCCTGTTTCTCAATCTGGATATATGTGTTGGTGTGGATGCTCCCGATTTACGTCTACCGGATCGCCAGAAGCAATACATACTGTTTGTTAGATGTCATCGACATTCCATCGGCAGCGAGTAACTCTATTATCGCGTGGGAGATGGTAACCTATCTGGCCGTCTTCGTCATGCCGATAATTACCGTGATTGTATTGTACCCTGTGATTGAGTGGCGACGTCACCAACAGGCACTATCGCGGGTCCGGCCAGTGACCGCTAAACCTGGTTCTTCGGTGGCTAATGCCCTTCAAGAAAGTGCGAGCAGGAGAATCCGCTCAGTCAGCGCAGCGGACCAGAAGACCTTCCGCATTCTGATGGTACTCACTTGCAGTCTGGCTTTTTCCTGGATACCGCAGCTGGTGTGGGGGTTTATCGAGTTCCCGGTGCAGAACAGCGTGTCTCCTGCAGTGTATGACATTGTCGATCTCATTTTTGATGTGTATTGGATGGTTCAAGCTTTACTGGATCCGGTGCTTTTTATATTTGTTCTGAAAATTTAATGATGTTCGCAAAAAAATGGACAAAAAAAACATTATGGAGGCAAAAGCACTCACGCATTATTTTCTTTAATATGCCTGACCGTTCTGTCTCTTGGTATGTTACTCTGTTGGAATGGTTTTGCGACAGTCTTGTAGTATGTAGCGATAAAAGTACGTATTTGTAGTTTCCCGAAACAAATCGTTCTGTCAGCTTTATACGGTTCAGACAACGCAGACTGTATACGAGCGCCCTTCAAGTAAGTACGACTGAGGTTCTGAACCGTTCCAAAAATCACTCGAACTATTTACCTGAATTAGCCAGTCGAAAGATTCAAAAATGGTGGGAAGTCAGTACAACGTCTCTTCATTGAATTGCTTACTGTCAGCCGCAAATCTGAACAGCATTTTACTTGCAGCATTACGAAGAGTAAATGACAAGGTTCAATTAGGTCCA